>NC_084970.1:22177904-22777904 GCF_963691925.1 Scomber scombrus
TGGGTGGTAGCCCCATAGTTTTTGAGTTTAAATTACACATCTGGCAAGAGAATGGTTTAAAAAAAAAAAAAAAAAAAAAAAAATCTACAAGTTAAACACTTAAAAAGATCATACAATTGTTTGTTTCATACTGTATCACCTTAAAAGCTCTGAATTGGGTCCTCCAGGGTGGAGTTACATTTTCAGAAACTGTATAAAAAATAATTACAATTCCTATCACAATATTAGTTAGGAAAAACCACAGTTAGATATTTTCTCAAATTGTTCAACCCTACCTTATACTAGTATCAGCAGGCGTAACATGCATAGACTGCAGTTGGTACAAAACGCTGCTGCCAGGCTTTTAACAAGAACTAAGAGAAGCGACCACATTACACCAATCCTTACTGCCCTTCACAGCTTACCTGTGAGTTTCAGAATTGATTTTAAGATTTTGCTGCTTATTTTTAAAGCCCTGAAAGGTCAGGCTCCTGCCTATATCTGTGATCTGCTAACTCCTTATGAGCCTGATCGCTGCTTGAGATCCTCCAGCAGGGCCCTGCTAATAGTTCCAAAAATCTCGACTTGTCACCTAAGGGACCAGGCCTTCGCTGTTTGGACCCTTCAACAAACAAACTCAGGGTCATCTTTTAAATCTCTTCTTAAGACTCACTTTTATTGTATGGCTTTTTCTTTTCTTAACTGATGGTACTTGTGCTGGTGTAATGATTATATCTTGTCTATATCCTTGTTTTGGATCTTGTTACTTTGTTTTTAACAGTGCAATATAAACAAAGTTATTATTATGAATTAATGTTATTATATTATTAATTATTATATCCATTTTCATTATTGCGTGCAGGTTCACATTCCCACTTCTTCAATATGACCAGTGTATTTCTACTGTTAGTCATCTTGCATTCTTCAGGACAGAGAATAAAATAAAATGTCTCTGTGATAACATTACAGATGAGTAAAATCTTATCAGTATTATAAACCTCTGTGCTGTGTTTTGGCAACTATCCTTAAAAGACATGATTATATTAGTCAAACCCCTGTGGATTATATTTTATTGTTTCATTGGCACATAAAACAACAGGGGCTGTTTTCAGTTATTGAGGGCAACGTATCAATACTATTTATACCACTCTGATCAGAGAACTAATTATGTTACTGTAGACACCTAGGAACAGTTTACTGCTAACATCTTTAAACTCCTACCCAACTAAATAAAAAAACTTTCACTTTGATTATTTTGAATAAATACCTCTCCTTTACTAAGTTTGTTTATGTCTGTATTGTGCATGTTTGTGTCTGTGGGTGTGTATAATTACTCAGACATGCAAAGTGACTCACCAAAGAGCCGGGAGAGATATAAAGAGAAGAGGCGAAAGCCAGTAAAGAAAGAGTAAGCGGGATGGAGACACAGGGTGTTGAAAGATTCAAGGGAAGGGAATATAAATGATGACCTAGAAACAGTTGTGTTTTAAAATGTCTCACAAATGTTACTATAGTTCAGTATAGTATTGTTCCTGTATACTCTTTGAAGCCTAGTATGTTGTATGTATTGTATATAGGCTACAAGTATGTATGAAGCTGGTTTAAATTAAGCTACCAATTACTGCACTGACTCATTATTGAACGATCACTTAGAGTAACTAATGCTACTTTAAAATGTTCAATATAATGAAGTAACTTCATGAAACTTTAAACATGTATCTGAGAGGGTAAAATATATGTATAAAGGTGTTTGTAGATATGTGTACTGCAATGGTAAAACATTTAAAAACTGTCCATATTTCTGCATGTTTTAAGCCATTTACTACAAAAATGTACAAAAATATAACTTTTCAAACCATATCATATTTGTTTTGATAGCTGAAGGATTTTTGCTACCATTTTTGCAGTCAGACATTTTAGTTGGTAAAATATCTAACCAGATATTCAAATCCGTAATAAAAACAACAATAAACAAATTTCAAATGATCAACCCTGTTATCTAGACATTATGTTCATATACAACCAATTGGCAACAGCAAATACAGTTAGGTAGAAACTTAATACATCTTGCCCGAAAATATTTCAACATACAAACTGGAAGAGCTGTGGATCGAACCACTGATCGATTAGTAGATGACCCGCTGTCACTCTGAACCACAGCTGCCTCATAAACTTACATCATCTGGTATTCGCAGGCAGTCTCCAAGTACTAACCAAGTCCTACCCTGCTTACTTTTCAAGATCAGATGAGACAGGCTCCCCAGTGTAGTATATACTAAAACTTTTTATATTTATGTTTAGGTACTAGTAGCACTCGGTTAAAGTTAGGGAAAGATGGATTGTTCAAAACAGAGAAAAAAGTCTGCAATGACTTGAAGCTCAACATGTTTATTAACATTTAAGGAAAACCACATTATTTCCCTAAGCTTAACCAAAGCACTTAATTCCTTTGAAAAAAACTGCCTGTGAATGTAACGCAGGCAGCAATTATGTTTTGCAATGCAACATAATTGGGCAAACAATTTAGCAGTATGCAAAACATAATTTCTAGGGAGACAGGGTTGAGAGGAAACTGTGTGTTTTATAGCTTTTTGTAGGAAACATACAATTACATTTTGGCCATTAGAGCTTCTCATCAGTGTTTTGTTGCACTACCATACCTGTTTTTAAAATCAGTCCAAATATTCAACTTCATTACAACGCCAACTTATTACACTAAATTTAAATGCAGCTCCCTCTGATGGAAAACCAATGAGTACCTTAGACATACAGTCCAGGAGTAAATTCAATTTTATAAATATGAAATACTCTTTTTGCAAGAGGGTCAGAGAGTAAAATGCACTAAATCACCATTACCAATATTTAATGGAAACATAGCATTTAACGATTTTATTTCTTTCTTGAAAGCAGGGTAAACTTTGTCTAACAAACACTGAATACATGGATATTGTTGGCTTCATATCCTTTCTGTCCACAGCAGGGAAGGCAAATGGTAAAGAACCTCTACACTATACTTATTATCCCCATATTAACGAATGTGAAGTACACTATGAACCAACTTCAGCAATGACTCAAGTGTCTCTAACTGTTCAAACCAAACAATATGTTAAACGAACATGAACATTATACTCAAGTGAATCAAAGCTTTTATCAAGTGAGTCTGGATAGATGATGTAACATGTTGTAACTTTTGTTCTGGGGTAGAAGATGGGGGAAAGAAATCCTGAAGGCTACATGGTTCTTATAGAAATACAAAACTAAATAAATGAAACCACAACTTAGAAGATGCAGTTCCACAGAAAATATGGTTGTGCTTTTTTTCATGACAGCATTCATAGAGGTATAATGGTGCCTTTTACCATGTTGCTCTTCAATAGGGCTTCATACTGTATCCATCAGCCAGGTGTGGGTGAGGCATAGTGCAACTAAAGGAAAAGACAACAAACACTAGCTCATTTTGCCTCTTAACCTTTTGTCTATCTCCATTTCCCCTGTATAGCGTCCTCTTTATCTCTTCCCTTTCCATCACAATAGTTGGAACACACCCAAGCACATGCATGCACAGACACAGTTTCCCCATCACACACTTCACTCACTTGCTATTTTTTGCTATTTATCTCTGCCTCTGTGTGTCTGATTTGTACTCCTGTGATCCATGCAGCACACCATTGTTTTACGATTCTCTGCCCCAGTGCCACAGCTATCTAGGACAGCATCACAAGGAGCAGACATTGCAAATATACGGTGGCATATGTAGACAGAGAGACACAAACAGAGAAGAGAGAGAGGAGGGGGGAAAATGCATGAAGGGAGATGATAGCCTGAGGATTTTCTGATGTTGTTTCAAGAAGATATGGGACAAACGTTAGTCTAATGATGTAGTCTAATGATGTTATCTGAGATAATCGTCATCATATCCATCTGCTTTCTGTCAGAGAAATTGATTAAGCATTTTTCTCCACCGAGCCCGAGTACAGCTTCACTTTCTAGGTTAAACCTTTTTCTTAAGGTAAACTTGACTCTGGCAGTATCCTAAAATTCAGGATTTGGTATTTATATCTCCTGCTTACTCAACTTGGGAATAGCCCATGTGGTCTCTTGATGGTTCGTCTAAATTATTCAAAGCATTTATTCATAAATAAACACTGGCCCTGTATCCAGCTGTCTGGTTCTCTCTCTCTCTCTGTAACTCTGTAATCTCCAGCAACCAATCAATCCAACTACGTAAACAACCAGAAGGTCCAGAGCTTCTCTTTTTATGTCCTGACTGCGTTTGTCTTTTTCTCCTTTTCCAATACTCGTCTTGCACACTTTTTACTCTCTCAGTTCTCTTGTTCATTTCACCCACTGTCAGGTACCACACCCACTGCAGACTCATATATAACATTACATACACACACAAACTCTTTCCTGTGAGTGGGACATATGTTTCAAGGTGCTGTCACAGGTAAATCACTAGTTGTTGCTGTTCATGTAAGATTCTGGTCTGCCACAGTTCAACAAATACATTAATAAATACAATGTAGGCAATAATATACAACCAAATGTCCTGATTATGAAACAGACAAGGTGGAGACCAATGCACATAATTGTGCATACGGTATACACAGGCATTGGTTTGCGTCACATTGGCACTTTCACCCAAAGCACCTTGTGAACAACAGCAGCAAGACATTGAACCACTAATCCTACAGTTAATGTGCAACAGCCACCCATGTGTACATTTTACTTGACTCATTTCACTGCTAACAACTAACAGTATGTAACACAGTATGTAAACAGTATGTATAGTTGCTACTAGAACTTAACTGAGGTAATAGAAACAATGTTGTCCAGAGAGACAGAGCGTGCCTGCAAGTTTATTTGTCAACTGCAAAATATTCAGGCCAGTACATAAAGGAATCCTTATCAAAACAGTTTGTTTGTGATATGTAAAAAAAATTGGCCTTCATGTCATCATATAATTAAATCAATATTGGACTATAAAAGCTGTATTTACTCTGGTAACATGCACTTTCATTTATCTTGTGCAATTATTTAGTACAGTGATGAAACTGAAATTATCTTATGTTTTATTATAGGGATTTTATCAACCAACCAATCAGCAATAATCAATTTCCATTTTTCTTTCTTAAAGTGGTTATATAATTATTACACAGTATTATAGTAATCATATAGTTCCTATAGTGGTCAAAGCCAAGCAAGTCAGATAACACATGCTGATTTAGGCCAACCTGTAACATGGGTTTATCCTGTGTCAGTGTATCTGTTTGAGAGGGGGGGGAAATATCTTGGGCTTAGTAGAGTATGACTGTTGATCTATTGGATATTTAGGAGCTTAGATTGCCTTGCCTTAGTCTTTTTTCCTTTAGTTTAAAACTGTAGATGCATGCAGATACATTAACTCCCCTGTTTGTTCAATCCATCGTTTCTTACACTTCAAATCACTTCCACTTTAACTACTCTCCTCCCTTCTCTCCACAAACTTCAGTGGAGTGCCATTGTTGCTCTTTTGGCCTCTTTCCATCACTATAATTTAAGTATTTTAAAGGTATGATGGTTTTAGACACACACAGAAAATAACAACAATCCATTAAAAGCTGAGGTAGGGAAATTGAAGGAGAAAGGCGGAGAAGTGACGCCGGAGTAGGAGAACATCAGCTTGACATTGATACAAAAACTGATGCGGACGTTGTCACACATCATTGCAAACACAGATGCACGTACATGCATGAGCAAACACCCTCATTTACAAAAGGATGGGAGCCTCCATAATGCTAACCTGTAAACAAATACACACACATACACACGCTCATTTTTCTCCATCTCATTCCCCTGGGGAAAGGACACTGTATAGATAGCTGATAACAAGAATATGGCAATTACAATCATCAATGGCAGTGTGCAGGTGGTGGGCATTTCGTCATAATGGAAAATATGGGTGACTTATATTGTGAGGTTGGAATGACTGTGTCGGGTCCTACAAAGCTTTTAAAAACACTTAACAGTCTATTTACATTAATACTTTAAATTGTTTGTATAACCTTTCTGTCGCTTTTGTCTCCTCTCACAAACACATCCACTGAATACACTGTAAGATAGACAATACACAGCGCTGGCCACACAAACAAGACATCCAAGACTGAGCAGACTACTGATGAGTGAAAGGAGGAGAGAACAAATATTTGTTGTCAATAGTAACTCAAGGAATAAATAGGTATCGCACAAATAAAACATATCAAAAAGTGAAAGAGTGATGTACTGGGAAATGGGGATGGAAATGTACAAGAAAACTGAGGAGACAAATGGGGAAAGTCAAAACACTGAGAAATGTGCATTTTAATGTGACATGCTCAGAATTTTCTTAAAATAATTCACTGCCTCTGCAACAGCATGTCCATTCTGTTCTTCAGGAGAGAGGCTGAGTCACCTCCATGCCCTCTGTGCCTCAGGAGAAGAAAGCTGGTGCACATCTTCAGCTGCTGCTCAGCGGCCCTGAGACCGACACAGCAACTTGCACAGTGACCAGGCGCCGAAAGCAGAAGACGTCATCCTCGAGGGCTTCGTCCAAGGCTAGCACGTCGTCCAGCAACTAAGACTGCAGCCTTTAACCACTGAGGGAGAACTGAAAGTCGAGATTTCCAGGCCTCAAGGCAGAGTGAAGCTGGCAGCTGAAGGCTGACATGAGAAAGTAGCTTGAATTCTCAAACACTATGGGGTGTGAGTGCCACTTCAACTGTTACATGGTAGAGTGGGGCAGAGAAGACAAAGAGAGGGGAAAGGACAACATATTAGCCTCAGTAGTGGCTGAATTGATTGCGTAATTTATCAAGCAACAGGATAAAGCTAATTAGGCATAGCAGTGCTTTGAGCAATGCTAACTTTAGCATGCTTATGTGCTCATGGTGACAATGCTAACATGTTGTTGTTTAGACAGACATTGATGTTGCTGCCCGGTTAGAATTCAGCAGCAAAGACCTTTGACAGCTTGGCAATGGTACGTTTATCCAGTCAAGCACATGAAAAGTTGAAATTTCTGTAACTGTCTTGGAGACAGTTGAGATGTTTTCATTGAGATGTTTATTTTATATGTTTTCTGTTACAAATTCATGATTATTTGTTTTCATACAGTTATTATAAAAAATATTAAAAATGTAAATGGCTATGTTAAAAGGCTAACATGGATTTTAAAAAATCTAAAGTATACCAACTTAAAATAATGTTTGGTTTTAAAAAGTGCTCTTTAAGTAAAGTTTTACTCTAACTTACAGTGCAGAGTTTTAATAAGGGCATAATTGGGCGTTAAGGGTCAGAGTCAACATGGATGCAGAGGAAAGACATAAAGCCTAATTGCTGTTCCTGCTTTATCAGTAGTATTGTTGATTGTTCTAATGATTTAGCAATAGCAATGAACAAAAAACAATACTTACAAGAAAGCATTATTAGTTCAAGCCCTACATGACACACTGGTCCTCACCAGACTTGCTGCACCTGAGCCTTCTCAGCAGTGGCGGCTGGTCAATGCGGGTTGCTGGGGCGCCGCCCCATCCAATAATCTAGAGAAAGTCTACTTAAACATATTAAATATAAATTAATTAGATAAAGCTAAATCATTATGAAATAAAAAGTATTTGCTTGTAAAATAGTCTCTCAGCACCTGTCAGCATTCATTATAAATCGATTCCAAATTGTATTTTATTAATTTCTATATGTACTTCCTGTATGCGGGGCGCCGGCCTAATGGGAGTCAATGCAAGCCCTCAAACTTTTGACAAGCACATGACCTGATGCTGCTCTCTCATTGGCCTGCGTCACGTTTCCCACGGGGCGCAGCTCAGTGCGTCCCGGACACGCCCACTTTTATTGGCAGCGAATTGTTGTTGTTTCATGTTTTTTAATCTACTGTGATTGGACAATTCCGGCTGTCATTCACGCCCTCCCGTCAGCTGCTGTCACCCAAACTCATGCTGACGGTAGTTTCAGGAGATGACGTTAAAGTGGAGCCACGGAAATTAAAGAAGATTATTTTGTAATTTCTCTACAAAAACATAATTTCACAAGACTTTCACTAGAAGAGAGAAAGAGGATAAAGCAGCAGCAGGTGATGGAGGAGCTGAGAGTTTCTCCTGCTGCTGTTATGATATACGGAGCTGGCTAGCTGGATGCAGTGTGAGTTATTCCTTTTATTGCTTTATCTGTTTGCTGTTTCAAAGTGTCAGCACCGAAACGTTGTGGACAACGACAGGGGAACGAGACCTAAAACATCTATCTGAAAAAAATCAAACATGGAGCTAAGTTTATTTAGCAGACTTAGCATTGCTGAGCTCTTTCTGCAGCTGTTTCACCACATCTGGCCACATGTAGACCTCTGCTATGCCAAGCTCCAGAAGAGGAACATAGATTCAGTCAGTGGGTGCATCCAGCAGCTCCAACAGGACATATAAAAGATCAGGTAGTAGCTGCATTGCTGTTATTAATATTGTAAAGTGTTAAAAAATACTTTATAAAAGACATAACTATGAAGTGTAAAAAACTAAAATGCATAAATGCAGGATAAGAAATGATGGAAGTAATTTTGACTATTACAGTTGATTTGGGGTACATTTCATTATTAAAATAAGTTAAATAAATTATGCTTAATCACAGCAGTGTATAGTGCTTAATGCGCCATCTATTGTCATGTTTAGGTATTGCAACAATTAACAGATTACAGTGAAATCAGGACTGAAGACACAATAACTAAAATATAGGTGGTGTCTCTTTTTAAGCATATTACCTTATTGGTAACTCTGCTTTAACTGCTGGTAACTTTAGGTGATGGGAGTGAAATGGGCATTTTATTTTATTTATTTTATTTTTATTTTTTGTCTGGTTATAATTTTTTATTCCTCTCTCTGTGGGTCTGAGATACTATACTGGGACAAACCAGGGGACATTATAGTGTGTTGTGTTGTTTTTAGATTAGTTTTCCTTTCTTATTTTTATTTTTTTGCTGCGGTATGAAGTGGTGCTACGGCTTATTTGACACTAACCCTAGGACCACCAACCATCAAACTGCACCCCCCCAAACATTTTTGTCACCAGCCGCCAATGCTTCTCAGGGGACTCACTTAAGTTCTTAGAATGGAGCCCAAGTCTCAAGGGATTGTAAGAACGGCAATGAACAAATCCATCCGACAGCTTGTTCTATCTACAAAAATACATCAGTGGTGAGGCATGATCTGTATTGGAAGGAAGCTCTTACAGATGGGATGATTACGCCTATGACCAAGCATCGGAGGCATTGAATACTTTTAGTCCAGCGCACATTTAGAGAAAAACTGAAAAACTGGCCAAAGATTGGCTCGAGGGAGTCAGTTAAACTGAGACAATTCAGTGATTTTCTGACAGCCTGCAGCAATTCCATGTCATACATCAAAGAGCTTCAGGTGTTTAATGACTATGAAAAGAATCAAAAGATGCTCCAAAAACTCTCTGGTTGGGTAACCTCTCACTGGAATCATCATGTCACAAAGCAGTTGCAGCAAACAGAGGAATACCATAATTTCAAGGAGTTTGCTAATTTAATGGCACAAAAAGCAGACATTGCATGCAATCCTGTGACATCCTTCCATGCCTTGAGGCTTACTGTAGAAAAGGCATTTAAAGATATGAAGCGCCCAAAGGCTAATGTGCTCATCACAAATGTGAAAGTGTCAAATAAATTAAGTACATTGATGAAAACATATAGTGCTGTGGAGAACAGCTCAAATGAGTCAAACGGATCCAATAAAGTAAAACCTCATTTTCATCCTCAAACCCAGTCACATGTTTAAGCTGTGGAGAAAGCTACTCTATCCACAAATGCTAAAAGTGTTCCAAACATCCTCTTTAGGGCAAGGGAAGGTGCGTATTTGACATTTGTGCTTTGGCTGTCTTAGGAGAGGATACATTCTAACAACTGCAAGAATAGTTGGGGTATATGTAGGACACTCATTCAACACCACTTCATGAAGACTGTACTGCTGCTGCACACACATCTTCTTCTCATGCTATGCAAGCAGAAGAAAACACATCTCTTTCTTCTTGTGTAGACAGAAACGATGAAGGGAGAACATCCATGATAGTGAGTGTAGAGAAACAGAGGGCTCAGTGTACGCCCCACTGGAAACACAGAGTATCAACACTTTTGAAGACCAAGAGGTATGTGAGAAAATAGGATCAGGTTTAGAGCCAGTCAAGGTAAAGCTTAGTGGACTTAGAGTTAGAGGGTTTTCCTCAAAGCTTTATCAACTCGCTACCTGCCTATACCAGAGATTTCATCCCACTTGAATGTTCCCACATTCTGAAAAGGTCGGCCCTGAAGTTGCACCGTTATGTTCTCATCTGGAAGAGGAACTGGCTCGGATACAGGAGGAGTCAGAAAGGCAGAGAGGCAGAAGGGCAAACAGCAGAGAGCGATATTATCCCTGAAAGCTGACAAACACCAGTTGGAGGAAAAAGTCCTGGAACAGAGCTGACTGAACATGGAGAGGAGCCAGCAGCACACCAAGCATCAGGTCAGGGCAGAGTGTGTGGATCGTCTCAGAGTAGAGTTCAGGATGGAGATGAATGCCACTATTGCTGAGAGCAAGCAGCAAGGGCAGAACCAAGAGCAGGAGCTGCCGACCCAGATAACTGAGCTACAGAGTCAACTCGACAAGCTGCAGGCGGAGAAAAAGAAGGCGGGTTCGGGAGACGATTGTCACAGCAACCCCGAAATTGACAGACTGAGGAAGAAGGGAGCTGAGAGAGCTGCTGCAGGAGCCCCAAAGCCAGTCTTTATAGCTGAGGAGAGACACAGCCACATAATGGAGGTGCAGACTTTAGAGCAACAGGGGAAAGAAGAACTGCTGTCTGAGAGGAACAGAATACAGACAATGCACAACCTGAACCTGGATAAGTAGTGTGTAGAGCTGACCTAGCAGTACACCAAGTGGAGCAGACAGATGACCCAGAGATATATGCAGCAGGTAGAGTACCTGCAGGCTCAACTACAGGCACACACTCGATGGTTCTGCAATAGGACCTGAAGTAGCAGAACCAGAATCAGGTGTTTGAGCAATAGCTGAATGAGCCGCTGTGCCATGCCGGACCTGCAGAGAGACACTGAAGAAACAGTTAAAGGTAAAGTCAGTACAAGAGAAAGCTCTAAAAAGAAGCCTAATGTCTGAAAGACTGGATGTTTGTAAAGATGAAGATGGACTGGTACAAAAAGCAACAATACAAATAGGAAATAGCAATCTAGGATAAGAGGGTCAACAACTCATTAATCCATCCATCCATGAATGTCCTATTCATAAATGAGTTATATTTGTAGAAAACAAACTTATTTGGTGGGAGTGTAACAATCTCAGTGACATGTTTCATTGAGATGTTTATTTTGTATATTTCTGTCATGATTTTATGATTACAGTGTCATTTGTTTTATATATCGTGCATTGTGTTTTTACATGAACAATGTGATACGTTTTCAGTCATTTCACTTGAGTTCATCACACTTCTGTTGTGCTAACTTGTTTGTGAATATTTATCAAAGGTCACCAGGTTGACAGACTTTAAAATGACTGAGAGATGTGTATTTTGAACTTTTTATGCTTTTATTTTCTTGTAGTTTTCATGGTGTCTGCTGACAAAAGAGAGCGAGATTAAATAGATCTACAAAAGACATTTGTATGATGCATAGCCATTATTTCACTGGACCACTATAGCCACACTTTTGTCAAAGAAGAATACTTGTCAATCATTTATTCTACTCTCCACCTGAAAGTACACATTTTAAAAGCAAACGTCTATTGAGTCACAGACCACAGTAAGTGAAAGTTAGCAGGAAAAGTGAAACATGGGGAGTTGTTGGGCGACTGCCAGCAGTGTGGTCAGTGTCTGTCCATCAAGGTGGGTAGCAGCAGCTATACACGCCAAGGTCCACATCTCCTGAGGATGAATAAACATTTGTGCTACATTTAATAGTCCCCGAGAGCTTCTTTGCATTAGCTTATTTAATTGCCTCTCTGCTACTACCTGTTATGAATAATTTACCAGTCAAACATAAATGTTTTTGCGGGGAAGTGGGATCCACAACTGGATTATATAAAAGTGCTACAGTATATATCACTCAGGCAACACTATTTGTTAGCATCTAAAAGCACTATCATATAATCTCAGAGTGATACAATGAATACAAACCGGAGGGTGGAGGGAGTGCGTTAGTGGAAGATGCTGAGGGTTGGTACAGTAACAGAGAACTGAAAAGGAGAGGAAACAGAATAAAGGAGAGAGGAAATGAAGGGCTGGGGGAGTGACAGTGACAGCTACAGTATGCAACCTTTTGAAATCATTAACACTCCCTCATCAAGACTATTATAAGTCCAAGACTGTTTCTGTATGTGTCTGTTCACATACATGTACATGCTGACAGTATTCTCTGTCCGCGCTGTATTGGCAGAAAGAACCTGTCTGTGTGTCGCTCTGTCTCACCATCTGTTTCCTGGCTAGACTGCTGATATCTATTCTTATAATATCCTGTTTGCTTCTCTCCCTATAGGTTGGGTGTACACATCTTGTTTCTGTATTTTCTCCTATTCTTTGTCATCCATCCATCTAGCCATCACTCCAGCCAGCCACACATCCAGCCAGCCATCAATCCTCCACTTAAACAATTAATTTTTCTGTCCTGTTCAATAATGGGGAGAGCCAAGTTGCACTCTTACTCTGGAAGCGACACTGCTCCCTCTCTCCAGCCTCCATTCTGGGCAGGAGAACAAACCACAAATAGCCCTCTGCCTTACTCATCCTGAGAGCCTTTCAGAGTCACACAAGGCCACTGTGAGCTATGACGGGACTCTCAAAAAATATCTGTCTATCCAACCTATCTACCGAAATAAAGTAACCACCACTTTAAAGTTTGTTGTTTTGGACAGTAGCAGGTTTTGCTCCCTAGCTACATCCTAGCTTAGAGATCAACAATAAATGCCAATCAGAGGGCTTGTAAGAACAACGTCATTATCCAAGAAGTCTCAGTATTCATTCGGCTGATGGAAAAGCATGATGGGTGCCCAGGTGGCACAGAGCAAAAACACATGGCTCATCATCTCAAAAGAGCTGGGTTCCTCTTCAAGCTGTGGTGGCTCTCCAGCAAACACTTGACAGCGTGCATAGTTCATGTTTTTGAAAACAAGTCGCCAAACAAGAATGTTGAAGACGATTCTGAGAAACAACAGAGTGAGCTCAATGACAGCTGCTTTCACATCCAATGCAAAGTTGTTGTTTTTTTAAAACTCTTGATTATTACATTATCTTGGCATGAGGTATGGTTTGGGTTAGGCGACTAAAAATTGTAGTTACAGTGCATAAAAAGGCAAATACTGGGATGTGAATTTCTTTCATGACAGTCAGTCGCCTATCTACCAGCCCAAAATACACACTCTTGCTAACTGCCTCACTTCTTAAAGGGCACACTACTTCCTACAATCATCCAACACGTATCCAGTGATACTGGGCTATTTCTTTGCCACAGTACAAATGTCTCCTAATGGTTGGTTAGAGCACCTCTGCTGAGGAGAGGTGGGCTCTTGAGGTGACAACATGAACCTCAGCATGCATTACACCCTCTCTGTAAAGCACATGGCTTACAGGTGAAAAGAAGTGACAGGCAACACACGACACAAGGCCAGAAAAAAAGAGCTAGCAGACACGAGGAGTGCAGGGGGAACTAGCCTCTCCAAATTCAACCAAATAGGGTTGCTAAATAAAAAACTGCTATAAAAGAAAGAATCACTTGAGCAGTAGGGCATTTTGATAGTATATTCATGTGTTTTACTTAAGGCAGAAATTAGGTGTGTGCATGTGGAGATTCAATGCCTGTATCACACAACGCAGATGCCAAATCTGTCATGTATGTTAATTCAATGTACTACCTCAGCCATTATTTATCTTACCTTCATACCCAGACATTGACATGTTTGGACCACAAGAAATTATATTTAGATGAAGACATTATTTTAAAAGATATTTCAATGTAGTGTTATTCTTGTTCTACCAAACTGAAAAGCTTGTAGAGCATCTTTCTCTAAATCCATAAACATAAATCAGTATAAAAAAGGCACATCCAGCTTCTTGTTTCTCCTTTTCTTTCCACTGTTTCCTCTTTACTGTCTATGTGTACAGTGTCTGGAGACCAGCATTGCTTCAATGAGTTCACTGATTAAAAGGCATACTGTATGTCTCTTTCTCTCTTTTGCTTCCTCTTCAAAGGTACTCAATTCTGGGAGGCATAACATAGATATTCTCTCAAAATCTAGACTGCCTCTCTCTCTCTCTCTCTCTCTCTCTCTCTCTCTCTCTCTCTCTCTCTCTCTCTCTCTCTCTCTCTCTCTCTCTCTCTCTCTCTCTCCTCCTCCTCCTCTCTCTCCCTCTCTCTCTCTCTTCCTCTCTGCCTCTGTCTCCAATTATCTATTTTTGTCTTTCTCCACCAGCCCCCTATATCTGCCTGTAACGTTTTCAACCCACACTCCTGGTACATTGGTAGGCTACTTTCTTAATGTAACTTCACCCAGATTCCAAAATCTTCTCCACCATCTCCGGGCCTCTGTTGTCCTCGCGCGTTACTATTTATCGATAATTGTGAAGCACAAAGTAAAACCCAGACAGCAAGATGGCATGTAGGGTCAAATCAGAGGGGAGACAGAAGAAAGGCGACCATAGAGAACAATTAGGATGCAGTCTTTAGCATGGGCATGCTGCTGCAACAGAGTTATGTAAGAACACAGGCATGCCTAACCACAAACCAAATCTAATACACAAACATGATTCATAAATAAACACATACACTAATGCTTGCAATGTATTTGTCTTCCCAAAGCAGGTTTAGAATAGGGATGTAAACCAATACGAATACATTATTCAAACATGAGCAGGTGCAAATAGCATCCAAATGTTTGCAGTATTATTCATTTCCTCCTCTTGACATTAGACAAAATGTAGGAGCTGAAGATATGAGTGTCATGCAAAATTGCCATAAAATCCATCTCATTTTTCATAGGCTATTCAAAAAATTCACATTTTCATCCTCATATCGAATGCACAACCTCCTTTAAAAAAAATAAAATATGACCAAACGAGGTATTATTCATCATTCACTTTCTTCATTCTTTTTAATCACAGAAAATTTGGATTAACTTTAACTTTTTTTTTACACAACCTCCATACAACTTAGGTTTGATTAAATTGGGCACTTGGTTAAAATATCATACGTCATAGTGTCAGTCACCCAAAAGCAACCTTGCTATGGTTGATAAGCTTACAAAAGCTTACAAACCCCCCTAAATAGATAACTCCAGAACTCCTTTCCACAGATAAATGCAATGAATTTGCTTGCTTTTTCAGTGAAAAAATCCAGTCCATAAGGTTAAATATCAACACAAATCAACAAAACAATAAAAAGACGCAATCCCTAAGACCTCCCAGGAATAACTCAACTGCGTTGTCAGAATTTAAAACAGTTGACCAAAAAACCATAGAGGAAACAGTTCAGCATCTAAAACCATCAACATGCTGTCTTGACAAAATGCCATCAGACTTTTTTAAAACTATTGTGAACTCTGTCCAAACAGATTTGCGACAAATAATAAATAGCTCACTTCAATCAGGCACGTTTCCTAAACCCCTAAAAGTAGCTGCTATTAAGCCACTCTTAAAAAAGAGAACGCGGGATGCTTCCATGTTAACCAACTACAGACCTATCTCAAATCTTCCTTTTATAGCCAAGATCATTGAGAAAGTGGTTTTTAATCAACTCAGCAATTTCTTGAACTCCAGTGGCCTTTTTGACAAATTTCAATCAGGCTTCCGACCTCATCACAGTACAGAAACAGCTCTTATTAGAGTGTTAAATGACATAAGGTTAAACACTGACTCAGGCAAGGTGTCAGTTCTGGTCCTGTTGGATCTCAGTGCTGCGTTTGACACTGTGGATCACAGTATACTGTTGAACAGGTTGGAAACTTGGGCAGGACTCAGCGGAACAGTCCTAGAATGGTTCAGGTCCTACTTGGAGGAGCGGAGTTATTTTGTGACCATTGGAAGTTATGAATCCGATCGAGTGGCTATGACATGTGGAGTTCCTCAGGGGTCAGTTCTTGGACTCCTTCTGTTCAGTCTATATATGCTGCCTTTGGGTCAAATTCTGCAGAACTCGAATGTAGACTATCACAGTTATGCAGATGACACACAGATATACCTAGCACTGTCCCCGGATGACTACAGTCCAATACAGTCATTGTGTCACTGTTTAGAGCAAGTAACAAATTGGATGAACCAAAATTTCCTTCAATTAAATCAGGACAAAACTGAGGTAATTGTTTTTGGCAATAAAGAGAAGAGGATTGCTGTCAGGAAACATCTCGAGTCACCCTCTCTAAAAACTAGCGACTAAGTCCGAAACCTTGGCGTGCTGATAGACTCAGATCTGACCTTCAGCAGTCATATCAAATCAATCACCAAAACAGCCTTCTATCAGCTTAAGAACATATCCAGAGTGAAGGGTTTTATGTCTCAAACAGACCAGGAGAAGTTGATTCATGCTTTCATCTCCAGTAGACTCGACTACTGTAACGGTCTTCTGACTGGACTCCCACAAAAAAGCATTAAACAACTGCAGCTCATTCAGAACGCTGCAGCTCGAGTTTTAACCAGAACAAAGAGATCAGACCACATTACTCCAGTTCTAAAATCTTTACACTGGCTCCCAGTCAGCTATAGAATAGATTTTAAAGTTATGCTACTGGTCTACAAATCACTGAATGGTTTAGGTCCAGAATACATGAATGACATGTTAGTACAATATAAACCCAGTAGGGCTCTGAGATCTACTGACTCAGGTCAGATAGTGGAGCCCAGAGTTCAGACTAAACATGGTGAAGCAGCTTTCAGCTGTTATGCTGCACACAACTGGAACAAACTACCAGCAGAACTGAAATCAGCCCCAACTGTGAATATTTTTAAATCCAGGTTAAAAACACTTCTCTTCTCCTGTGCTTATGATTGAGCTCTTTCAAAGCACTTTAAATTTTAATCTTTCATTTGCACTCTATGTCCTTTTAATGATTTTAAAGCAAATCATTATTTTATGCTGCAATCTTATTTTTAATGCTCTATTATAGTATTTTATTTCTCTCTCTTTCTATGTTTCTGTACTTTGTTTTTAATATTAGTGTGTGTGTGTGTGTGTGGGGGGGGGGGGGGTGGGGGGGGGGTGGGGGGGGGGGGTATGTATGTGTTTACTATGATTGGGTTGTATTTTTATTTCTCAAATTCCATGTTTTTTTCAATTTTTTCTGTTAAATGTTTGTTTTATGTAAAGCACATTGAGTTGCCACTGTGTATGAAATGCGCTATATAAATAAAACTGCCTTGCCTTGCCTTGCCTAAAGTAATATTTGAGCGACAGATGCCATTTTGTGGCCATAATTATGACTCGTCTTCAACCGTGAGTTTGGACAGTTTTCAAAATAATGTAACTACAATCAACCGCTTACCTTAACCCCGTTGCTATTTGTAGCCTTGCTGATGAAGGTCAACTAACTTTAAGAAAGAAGTAACTATTAACCAAACCACCTGTTTCTTGAACCTTAAAATAATTATCATTTTAACCCTTAACAGATACAGACAGTGACATTGCATTACAACTCTCGTATATATATACTTTTTTTTTTAACATCTTGATCATTTTGTTTTCTATTTACAGCTAATGGTCTGACAAATGTGCTGATGTGTTTCAGCGTGAAGCCAGAGGAAAAAAGTCATTGTTTTTGTTGATTCCTTCACTTTGAAATCGTACACCATGAGGGTAATTGATGTGACAGTTTACTGAAACACTGAAGAATGTATTTGTCCATCCCTGATCACACAACACAGACTCATCTGTGTGTGTCTGTGACACATTGTGTCTTTTTATTGGCCTCCCCTCCTGTCTGACTTTGCTATTCAGCCATCATTTTGATGTGATCCTCTGTCATATTCCTCTTTGGTTGTAAATATGTGCGGTGCTACGTAGAATAGAGCAATATTTCCCCTTTCATGGCGTCAACGTCTCATCCCTGGAGTCTGTAAATCTAAGTGGCTTGCTTCCCAACACTGTGGCTCAGAGTTAAACAAGGAATAAAAATACCTTTGTTTCTGATTCTATTAATTACTGCTCTGTCTCTCCCTTCTCTTGCACAGTTTGTCTCAAACCTTTAATAAGATTCCAGCCCATTAGTTTTGAACTATAATATTAATTAAAGGTTTCTTTAAGAATCTGAATCCTACTAATATTAAGCAATTATTACTGACTGTTCATGTGCCGGATTAATAATGATCCTCTTTTACACTTTGCATTGAGCCCTTCTTGACACCTGAGATTTACATCTGGCCTATTCAGGAGAGATTACAACAACACTGCAGAACGATCTCGACAAACCAACTATAACAGTAGAAAATGTTTCTCTGCGTTTGCTCCACAATATAGCCATTCTTCTCACTCCTCAAAAATGTTACTAGAGTTACAATCGACCAAGCTCTTCAAAAGAAATACATAATAACATCCTAGATTGTGAGCTGTGTGTTCATTCATACTGTTTCGTCTAAGACAGCCTGATCAATATTTGTAAAAAATGAGCTATTGTTACCAAGATTCATAAACCACTGAACTTATAGTGCACTATGGCATCAAAATGTACACTCATTCACTGACATCAACACAAATGAGCATGATGATACTTGTTTCATTTTTAACATTGAAGATATTGACACGTATACACTACAAATAATACATAATAGCACCTACAGGAGCTGCCAACAATTATCTTCCTCTAAATTAATGATTCATTACGTGGCTGCTTCAAGTATTGTTTCCTGATGACATTATTGACCCAGGTTCAGTAATTATAAAATAAATTAAATGACTGTACAAAATTAACTGAAAATGCACAGGCACACATTGCCCACACACAGACAAACAGACCAAACACATACTGTCTAAGGAGGCAGCCACTTTGGACGGGGGAGGAAAGAGGAGTAAACCCGAGCATTCATGGGGAGAACATACAATCTCCACACAAACACCCTGATGTGATGGTGCACTGCACCACCGTACCGCCCAGTCTACATTATATAGAGATGTCTCAGAGAGCTGATCCTACTGAATGAACAATAGGCATTTTGGAAAACATGTTTTCAAAGCACATGATAGCCAATATCTAACAAAGTACCACCCAGGCATATTGATCGATCGTTTTCTGTTCTCCATTTATCACCTCCCATTTAGGTACAATTTGAGAGGGAGTTCAAACTATTTGTAGTTTCTGAGCCAACAGGTGGCACAAGATGATGATTTTACTTTCTGGCTCAAATGTCCACAGACATGCTAATCTCAGCAATTCTGGAAATAGGGTTCACATTTTACTGACACTCTCCTGTTCAGCTCACATCACAGCTCATAAGAATGCTGAAGATTGCTGAGGTGGGTTCACTCAGGTATCTTTATGAACCTGCATATTCTTACTTTCTCAGGTTTTGGGCTGAAAAGAAGATTTATCACTTCTTTTTAAGGTTTTGGTAATAAATCACTTTATTTTAAAATTCATCTTGAAACAGATTGTCTTTGCCACAAAATGTGTTAAGTATATTTCTGTGTTGTCATGACTATGCAGAGTAATCCAACATGGCAATTAAAGCTGGAGGCAGGGCTGTAAATTCTTTGTAATGAATACAAGCTATTGATTTGATTCATTTTGACTCAGTAGACAGCCTATAAGCAGAATACACCATCTGTTTCAGTTGGGGGTTTAAGTGGTAGAACAGACTATAGCCTAACAGTACATAAAAGAAGTTGAAGCATCCTCAATGCTGGATGTCACTTATAGTAAGCTGTTTGTCAGAGTTACTGATTTACACTTTATTGACAAGTGAACAGTCACTTTGTTTATGTTCCTTCTGTTTTGTGCAATTATTTCAGTTTCATTTAAAATCTCTAGTGAGGTTTTTTGGTGTTTTAATCTGGCTCATTTGTAATTCATAGGAATATCAGCATCAGCACTTGTAGTTATTACTATACACTTCATACTGTTTGTCCAATGTATTTTATTGAGTTGTGCTGTATACTTAATGGCACGCTGAGCATTAATTTAGTTACTTGTATTGAACTCAATTGAAGGAGGACAATTAAGAGATTTTCTCCTCAAATTTCGACTATTTATTATCATTATTATTGTTGGTATAATTATCATTATTATTATTATTATTATTATTATTATTATTATTGACAACAGTGACACTGTTCTTACTGATGTTATTTGTTCTGTTTGCAATGTAAATTAAAAAATTGTTTCAGCTGTATTTATGAAAACTGTTGGATACTGTATGTACATTAAAAATGTAAGTGTCAAGCCTCAGTATCACTGGGTTCAGTTGTTATATCAGCTCTTCGTCAGTGCCTTGACTTGCACACCTCTCTTTCACACATTGCCTCTCACTTCCAGATGCACAGACATTAACACAGACACTCACACTCTCGCTGTCTGTCTCTCTCTCTAACAAACACACATACTTATGCGCATGTACACACACACACACACACACACACACACACACACACACACACACACACACACACACACACACATATACTTACACACACACACAGGCCTGTCATGCAATCAGTCATGCAATCATGAAATCACTTCTAGTTGCAGATGGTGACTCATCTTTTGTCCCTGGTGAAACCATATCTGGCAATAAGGTCATAAGACATTTTGAGTGGGGGGACGATGCGGTGCGCCACTGTGCAGGGCTGCACTCACCACATGGGAAACTCCTCACTAAACAGCATGCTTTACAGCTGGCAAAAACAAAGATATTAGCTGCCCATAAAGCTTGACAGCTGTGCATAAAATATGAAATGTTTTATTCCCTTGCTAGCAATATCACATCATTATCAGCATGCTACTCAGATGTGAGAAAAGAGGAGTTTAAAGAAACCTTTCTAACACCTACTGTGGTAAAAGTAGTGTTTTTACTATATAACAAAAACATCTCAATAGAGCTTTGCAGCTGATATTTCACTTATTTTATATTTGCACTGGCATTTGTTGATCTTTTTTTATATTTAATCTGATAGATTAACGAATCTGACAGGTAAAGCAGATGATGGTCATATTGTGCAAACTGCATGTCAATCAAGAAAATGGTGCTTAACTTACTCCATGAGGGTGTGGTGGACACAGACAAGTCCTGTTGGTGTTTATTTAACAATGCATAATAAGACACAGGCTGCGTCATGTCGACTGACAGTCAGAGGAAAATCTCTTTCAGCATCAGGTGTTAGTCAGTGACCTCGACCTCAGCTCAAAGATTGGGAGTAAAAATACGCTGAATGGCGGTGACACGGGGATCAAACGCGATTTACTATATCATTACTTAACCTGATGGAAGTGTTCGTGTCATTACACACCGTCTGCTCTCTAATTCTCCCCTCCGACCACAATGCAGGACACACATCCGTGGCGACTCAATTACAGCCAACAATACAAACACACGCACCTCGTAGCTACACAAACACGGCAGGCTGCTCATTCATATGACTGAGAACGGATGACCTTGTGCGTTTTCTGTTCAGGCCACCGCGTGCAGAAACGACCGTGGATCCAAATCGAGCACAACAAGTGCTCAAGTGGCTGTCTCACAGACACTCACTACATTGCCACCTTGGGTGTATGCAATATCCCTTCTTGCTGCCATGCAGGGCTTTTCAGTGCGTTTTGGGTGAAAGGCAGACAGGCAATAACAGAACCATCCGAGCAGTTACCATCAGTTTGTTGGAATGACCCCCAGCATCATTACTTGACATCAACATGAGACACACTCAAGGGCATCTGGCAACCAACGCGAGAGCTTTGAACTATAAAGGGACACTGGATTAAAATGATCCACCGACGGCCGCTGAAATCTTTTGCTCACCTTTGCTGTTATCTTCTTCTCTGTTGAGATGCATGACTCTTCTTAGCATGTACTCATTTAGGCTGTCTTGTTATTGTAGCAAAGCTGTTTCCTTTTCCCAAAGAGTTCTTAAGCTAAACTCTTACTCCACTGTCAGATATGTGGTCCTCTCCCCGCTTATTGTCTTGTTCGGCTGGCACGCATGGACGCGCCTGCACTTGTGCGTCCTCCTCTCCTTGTTGTGCTGGAGCAGGTAGTCTAGGTGATGTTTGGAGTCTGTGTGTATTTTGGCTCTCTCACTTTCTGCCTCTGTATCTCTCCCTGTCTCTCTTTTTTCCCTCTCAGCCCAGAGTCGCTCAAAGGGATGGTCGCAACGAAGGTTTTAGGGAGGAGACGGGAGGCAGACGGGCGGGGTGACGTGAAGTAAGTCGGTAGGAGGTCGTCTACTCACAGCTGAGGCGAGGAATCCGTGCGCCCTCGCTGTTGACCATTTAATCAGAGGATCCCATCCTCATCACGGCACAACCGAGACATTTTTGCGCACACTTTCACTTCCAAACTACACATTCATGAGCAGCTCATGACGTAATTTTGACATTTTAAAATAGGATGTTCATATCAATAATTGGTATTGGTAGGCTAAACAGGACATTGCCGCTCATATTTCCAACCAAACGGACATCTACGATCATGAAACGTTGCTTTTAAGCTTGTTGCAGCCACCTTGTTTTAAAAAAATAGTAGTAATTATGACAGAAAGCTGTAAGATGTCTGTCGCTTCTCAGTGGGAGGAAAGGAGCGCAGGTGATAATAGTAGTATAGAGGAATTGCTTAATTTCAATGGCAATGACATGACTTATTATTTTTCACAATCAGTCCTGATCACCAATCATTCTATTTTATTTTATTCTTCTTTTTTTTTCCGGAGGTTGTGCTCGGACATCCTCTTTACGCGCAACCTACTGAAGTTTTACGTTTTATCTGTCGCTCACGGCCCCTCTACTTTGCTTTTCATTAGTGTCAGTCTCATGAGCAGACTGTGTGCTGTCATTATGATCATCATGCCATTACATCCAATGGGCCTATACAGTCAATAAGGCACATTTACTCGCCGTTCACGTTTGCCCGGAGCCCTGCGTGTAACATGGCTCACTGGCGGTCTCTAGTGTTATACATAAATCAATGGCAGTCAGGTTGACTGAAATCATCCCTCCTATCCATTAGTAAGAAATTCTTAAAGATCCACTTCACTCATATTTTATTACAAATCCTCTGTTTGGAATAAAACAACAATTACTTTGTTAAAAATCATTAAGAAAAAACGTCATCTCCTTCATCCTCATTGAAAAATCCATAATCTAGGAATATGTAAATAGCCTATTGTTCATTTCAAAAGCTTAACTGGACACAAGACGTCTGCTCTGGAGGTTTTAAAGTTTCTACATCACATTTGTGATAATTGTGTATCAATATTGGCCATAGACGGAATAAAAAATAATGATGTAGCCATGGCCGGGTCTACCATAAGGGCAATCTGGCGGGGGGCCTTGAGCAGAAAGGGGGCCTTCAATGGTGGGAGAAAAAAAATGTGTGCACTTTTTTTTTTTTTAGGCTTCACAGAAATATAACACAAGGCTTGACTCATTCTTTTGAAGTTGATCATTATGGTCACTGCAGTAAATCTAATATGTCCAAAACAAAATATGAAGTAACAATGTTTCCACCCGACAGCAGCGTTATCCAATCAGAATAAAATATAAAAATTGTTTGGGGGACATGAGTTTCAGTGTCCTGGGGCTGCTGGGGGTACTAATCCGGCTTTGGATGTAGCCACCTTGATGTCACCCATTGGTTTGTGGACTTGAGGTTTGTTCTGAAGCCTCTAGTTTGGCATTTTGACAATCGCCCTCTTGGATGTTTGGAGCCAAGAGTAATGGGAAGTGACCATATGTGGACATGAGGTTGGAGCTGACCCCTGTGGCTAGCTAATAGCTTGGTTACCACAATGCATTAACAGTCTACTGTTTACTGTGATTATGCTCATTTTCGGTAACGAAAACCATTAAAACAAAATGTACTTACCAGAATAACTAAACATCCGAGTCGTTAGAGGGTCTTTAAGTGCAGCCAAACGCTGAACAGAACTTTTTATAAGAAGCCAAAATGTTACAATTAGCTTTCATGAATTATGCCTATACTCTGTGGTTTTTACGCCATGTTTAACTTTGTCACCATGGTAGAGACTTGTCAATCACAAGATAGCCACGCCTAAATTATACATTGCTTTTTTGTCAAATTTTAATTAAATGGGACCATAATATACAAAATGAACATCATGCTGTATTGAAGAAACTAGCAATTCAGACCATAAACTCATGATGAAGTTAATAAATCAAGTTAGAAGTTGGGTCATTTTCTCATAGACTCATATACAAACGGGATTCTTTTGGAGGCAGTGGCGTTGCCCACTGCTGGTCATAAGACCAACCCTGCCGGTTTAAGGCCCTTCCACACTGGCTTCACTTTTCAGACCTAGAACTACCATGGATGTATTATAACTAAATGTGATGTCACAAATCCTGCTTGTAAATACATGCCTTAAACTCAGATTGACTGTGAGAAGAGAGAAACTTTCCACTTTCAGCAGATGAATATGAAAACAGCCTTCTGGTGTCAAAGTCTCACATCATTCTGCACACTAAAGTTCAAACATCCAAATGAAGGAACAAGAAGAAAAACACATTCTTGAGCAAAAGGGGGACTAAATAAGATACATCAGGGTCAAAGTAAGTGATATTTTAACAATGTAAACAACATATTAGTGTTGTTATTCATTATAATAATGTCCTGAATCAAAATAAAAAGAGCACGTAACACTTCCATAGCAGTGAAGCAACAGGACAATAATGTAACACAAATGCAAAAATGATTTGAGAAAATGAAGTACTTAAAATAATCACTTTCAAACACATTCCTACCATTGTTATACTTAGATACTAAAGTCTATAGACTGAGGGGTGTGAAGTTAATCCTCCATTTCATGGTATTGAAGCCTATGTGAGCTGTATTTCTGTATTAATTGTTTTTGTTCAGTGTAGGATTGACCTGCAGTTTTTGGAAGCCACCAAATACATTGCAGAGAAAGATCTTAAAATGTAAAAATAACAAATGCTCTGCATGGGGGTGAGAAAAAAATAATGTGTTTGTGTGTTTGAAATGGGTGAAACAACCTTTTAAGTTTATTTTGCATTGTCTGTAGCAAAGTTTTATATATTCAAAGTCAGGTAACGCTTGTGTGTAATTTATTGGAACCACAAAACAAGCTAAAGCTTATTATGGTGAAGCGATAACTGACATTATTTCACCTATGTGTGACCTCTATCTCTATACAACAATCAATGTCTGATCCCCCATCTTCTATTTCTATTTGAGTTGTTTCTCCCTTTTCTCCAATTAAAATGTTATTTTTCGTGAGTTTGTCCCAGATTTGTAATTTTAGGATTTACAAATAAAACTGACGTGACATGACATGTTTTATCTGTCTTCCATTAATTGCATTGTGAATAACTTGCTGAATAAGATCTGGAATAAGAGCTTAAATCTTAGTATCTTCTTGCTACTGCACCCATACACTTCACCACAGTACATAGGAAGTATAAGCTTTGATTATGCACTCTTTGCCTGGAGGTTTTTGCTACCTGGCATCATAAACTGGCAACCTTAAGTGACGAAGAAATTTAGCAGTAAAAGATGACTTCAATGATAGACCACATTTTTCATTTTACCACATTCCTATCTTGGATTACTGGACTTGCATACCTACTTAAATAGCTCAGTATATGAGCTCAGTGCTCTGCTGTGATTCTCAGTTACACCTTTTTTCTTTGTTCTACCACTCAGATTTCTGTCTGACACATCTCTCGTGAAAACACCCCCAACATCTTGAGTGATTACTGTGCATGTGTGCAAAGCAGATAGTCTTACAGTACAGCCTATCCTGGTTCTTCTCTTCAACAGATGTGGAATCTTTAAATCTCTTGCACACACAGTGCTTTCATTGTTGAGCAATTATGCTTTCTCTATGTGGCAGACATTAGACACTAAGAGCTTTTCCTGTACCAAACTTCTCATTGCATCAGCTCTCTTTCTCAACCCCCAGCTTCCCGCCCTCACTTTTCCCTCACACTATCTTTCTGATGAATATTTATTAGTCTGTCACAGTGTATTCTCTGAACTCAAAACAACACATTCATCAACACAACTCGAGCCATGCTCTAATCCTCCAGGGGTTTTTCAGTGACATCGGGTAATTTCTTCACAAAGATTTCTTCACAATACCAGTCTGTGGGATGTTGTTTTTATATGGAACTATAAAACGTTCATGAGCACTCACAGTTTCCAGGTAATTTTAGACCTATTATATCACAATCAGCATTATTGTTATGAGCATTACAGACACACGATACACAAACGTCTTCGAATACTCTACTACAATCTTACTGCATATTTATGGGCCTTAAAGAGAAATGACAGAAGTATGTGTTACACAACAAATGGGTGGGGCAACAAATATGAGAATATATATCGAAGTGGAATAAACATGAATTTAAGACTTCAGTATTCAACAAATACAGAAAGTGATGACTGTGAGGCAACTGTCCACCTCTAAACCTCTCTCAGACATACATGAAAATGGTGTCATCTTCTGAGCACACCTGAAGTAATGTAATGTTCCCAAACTGTTTTGGTCCATTTCTACAGGTGTTTCTTTAAGACTGTCATCACATCTTCCCTCAGTAGACTAAATAGGAGCATCTCTTTCAAATCAAGATGTTTTGCAATTATTAAGTTTCAAATGACAGTCAAGAGATTGTTCTCTGATGAAAAGAAAAGGCAAGTTTAGGAACCTGGTGCACATTAGACACACAAAGAGCAGATTCAGGCAGGTGTGATAAGAGGCTTGCAGTTTCAGTGGGAATGTTAAATAACAGATAACAATGTGCACTCTGCCATGACACGTCTATTTGATGTTGCTACACCAAACATGCATGGACTAATGCACACAAATAGACACAGATCACTTCTGTACAAGAACAATGTGCCGAAACATATAATGATAACAGTCTTTTTATAGACTGTTCCTGAAAAATACTATTATATAATACATTGTATACTATATTGTACATTATTTTGTATTTATATGGCATATACCATGAATATGCTGTTGCACTGTGTATGAAAAATAGACAGTCATTTTAATATTTAAAATGGCATATAACAATTCGAATTATGGAACACTTTTATGGCATTTATGAACTTTATGGATTTGAAATCCTTCAAGACATATAGAATGTTTTTAAGAGGATCTGTTTTATACAATTAACAGTATACTTAAAGTCTGTTTAGTTGCATTTAAACAAGCATTTATATGCAAATGAATAAACAATCTAATCTCAGATTATCGTATTATTTTGTTTTACTGAATCCTGGTGGTGTAATGAAGAAAATATGTTAGCTAAATTAATCCACTCCCACCAGTCATATTAATACTCACATTCCTTGAGACACTGGCCGAGGAGGTGGAGTCGCAGTCATTTTCAACTAAAGCCTATTAATCGAGCCTAGACCATAACCTCATATTATTAAAATTATAACTAATTTGATAATTTTGCTTTTAGTCTTTCATGGAAAACTATTTTAGACATTCATTGTGAATAAAAAGGGAAAAGGAGAAACCCACTCAGAAAATAATCTGGGCTTCTTTATGACTCAAGATAGTAAGATAGAAGAAGGGAGGTGGTTGGGGCGGTCTTCATCTGAAAATAAGGTCGAAAGGAAACTGTTGATTTTCCATTTGTAGCAGACTGTCGTTTTTAGTTCTGTTTCATAATCTTATTCCAAAAATACCAATGTACTCATTTTGTAATGATATGAAACAAACAATGTTTAGTGTTTTTTGTGACATCTTTAGTAGTAGTAAATGAGTAGAAGGATAACTACAATGTCAATGTTACAGTTAATTAGGTTGAACACCAGTAATCCTGCATTGTATAGCCTATGACCTACCAGGATTCAAGGACTCAAGGTATGATAGAACATGCAGAAAAATGTCTTGTGGTCCAGGGTGAGGTGGCTCCGAAGATATTATTACATTTATACTGGGGACCTCTCTTGTGCTGGCACCACCTTCTGCAGTCCGTACAGTGTCACCTTCTTGTGCTGGGAAAACATGCCTTCCAGCCATTTCTGTTGTTGCTGTGGTGCTGTCCATTTCTCCCCCAGCTTTTGGTGGGGATGATGAGAAGATGTCCTGCATTGCTGTGGTTGGCTGCCTCTGCTGTGCCAAGCAGCCCATAACGAAAATCTGCAAGGATGACTGGTGCTTCACTGTCCTGAGTCCGTGCTGATTCCACTGATTTGAAAAGGCTGTCAAGCTTCTGTTGCTTCTTGGTATGTAGACATAGTGCAGAGCCCAAAGGTGCAGCTCATTGTCAATATCCAACATATCCTCTCGCTCCATGTACAGAGTCGACCTTGGGTCAGCTGAGGAAAAAAAAAGAAAAGATCTTTGCGTAAATCTGTACTCTGAGTTTATATGGTTTATAAACTGTGCTATTGAATTCATAATCAAGGCCTATGGATTTGGAAACCGTGTGCATGAATTTGCAATTCATGTGCTCAAACAACTTGTCTTTAGAGAACAAGGACCCTCGGTCAACGAGAAAAAAAATTATACAGTAAAAATTAATAAAACTCAGGATTATAATACCACATGGTGCCATATTGGAGAATTGGTTTCTTGAGACTTTGAGCAGGTTGGACCACAGTAAATCGGCAGATATAGCAATAAGACTAAAAATCTGTTTTTACCATGATTACGGACAATAAGGAAAAGAACGCCAATGTTAAAATGATCAAAATTTAGCATTTTAGAGTAATTAAAGACCATTTAATTCACTGATTCATTCGTACTTCATCTCCCCCTATTTCTTTTGTTTTTCAGTTCATGAATTAGCTTGGAAATGACTGAAGGCCATCTAAAAAGGTGTAATGCCACTTTCAAGGTAGGCTGGAAAATTCCAATAAGAAGCTGCAAATAACAGTCTAGGTTCAGCATCGTCCATGCATGAAGGTCTCGTTCTCTAAAGAAAAACAAATCTACTTTTGTGCATGGATTGCATATCCATGTGCATGAATTATGAAACAGACAGCACATTTTATAAACCATGTGCATGAATTTGTAAACCAACAGAGTTACACATAGATCTTTTTTTGCTGACCTCAGGGTGACTCCATATCCATGAAAGTAAAGAGGTCATAGTAGACACTGACCACTCTGTGCCACACATCATCCCACAATCTCTCAATGCATTGATTGTGGGTGCATGCTCCTCTTATAGCTATATCTTCCAGACCCTCTGAAGACATTCATCATAGGCATGCATCATTGCTCTCTCGACCGCGGCCGGTCTTGACCCTTGAAGGAACTCCATATTTGGCCACAGCATTAAAAAAAAACGATCCAACACAGTGGTGCTGCACAAGGCGGCTGTAACCGTCTACAGTATGCCACAATGAATGACTATCGTCAACTTAAAATTAAATTAACGTTAGTTTAACGTGTATAGCTGTTAAGATTGATAAAGAATAAAGATAATGCATGTCATAGGCCTTATTTCACCCATCTGTCTCTTACATACAACACCCTCCCTGACTAATTGCAGTGCACAATTGATATGGTTTTTATGATTAAAGGAAGCCAATCCTGAGAGAAAATATCACATATAAAGCAATATTTTACACCAATTAACAGCGATGATAAATTTAAACTGTAGAAGTAACACTAAACCTTTCTCACAAACAACATCAACAATCTAAATTTCAATGTCAAGTGTGTGTGTTGTCTCTACAATAGTACAGCTGCTGCTGCTGATTAACTTACCTGATCAGTTTATGATTTCCGTCAATGTGACAAACTGAATTTGGCCTTGCCACTTACTGTACTATGATCAGTGGCGTAGGTGCTAGGACATTTAGCAGAGGGCAACTGCACTCGGGTTGATCCACATCATACTCTCCCTCATCCTTCTTCTCTGGACACTGATACTCTGCGCTCCTGCGTAAATGTGCACGGGTGGACTCTGGGCCAAGCTTCATCATGTAGTCCAGGTTGGAATCTGTTAAATCTGCGTATGAAGCAGAAAAAGGCAGACCAAAGTATCTGAAAGAACAACATCAGCAATATAATTGAGAAAAGAACGTTTGGTATATGAAAACTTAATCATCTTCATATACCACAACAGAAATATGGAAGAAACCCTGCTCAAAGCTGTTTTTCCTTGAGCTCCAGTTCAAGTCAAAGAAGCCTCTCGGAACTTGCTGAAATAACAAAAGACAGCGTATTTTTTTTAGTTTATGCTTTTTTAGAAGAAAACACAAGACTGAAACACAGTCTTAATCTGTATGTTAAAACTGAGTCCAAAGTTCACCATCAAATATACTACTCTTTACTTGCTTTGAAACCAAACTAGTGTAGTTTTCCTGGACTGAGTTGAAACCATCTTTTCTCATATTCTTACTAGACTTGAGTCTAAACTCAAGTTTGTATCTCAGTTTGTCCCAAATTTTCATATGGCCAACAGGTTTGTCTTGTCAATGCTGGTGTGCTGTTTGGACCTCCTGGATATTCTGCTGCTTGCTGAAGGAGGACATCTGCAGCTGCGTCACTAGTGAGTCTTCCTATTGCCCAATTGCATGGTTTCCATTCTGCAAGATGTGAAGCAAAATTGCACAAACACCATCTGCAGGGACTATGAGCAGTAATTTTGTGTCAATTAGGGTTTTTTGTGTAAGCTCATTTCTGATGTTGTACCTGTAGCTTTGATGGAAACTACTGACCATTTCCATTGTGTTGCTGGGTAGTTGCTTATCACTAAACTAATAAACAAAAGAACTGGCATGCTCAACTCAATCTTTAAGGACTCAAAACATGTAATGATTTACTACAACATTTTATCAGAAACTTTATATCATTCCGTGTTTATAGTCAGGGCATTGAATCAATAAGGCCTTAGTAGAGGCCCAGGAGGGCTGGATGGGCAGTCAGGTCACAGGGAACATCATGTCAAGGGTATAAAAAAAAAACAATGGAGGTACAGAGGTAAGTGACAGGTGTGTGCTGATATTTCAACATTGGCCATTTAGTTTTTAGTTTTTATATGTGCTGATATTACTACAATATTTCAACAAACTAACACTGGCTATTTAGTTTATACACATGTATTGAAACTGTTCAAAGCAGCCACTTACAACTGATGGATGCATTGCGTTGTGATGTATGTGTTAATATTACTGTTTCAAAGCAGACTGTGGCAATTTAATCTATACATGTTCTGATATTACAGTTACTGAGGGGTATGACAACACCTGCAGTTTTGAAGAAGTTTAATTTTGAAATTGTACATAAGAGTGACACCCTGAGGCACTAAAGTGGCCTATGAAAGACGTCAGCAATTTACAGCAATTTCTCTAACAAAGTCCTTCAGTGTTGCATCCCTGTATGTATGCTGCCATTGGCCCATGTTGAAAGATGCATGATTTTCTTCCAAAATTGCATTTTCTAGTTATTTATTGAGAACACCATGGGAAACTGAACTTTTTTTATTTTATTTTATTGAAAAAGACAAAGCTTAAGTCAACTATAGGATTCACTACTTTGATCCACACACCAAAGTAACTAACTTGAACTTGTATGATATTTCAATATATTATCTTGCAACATAAGTTAACATGATTTTTCCAAAACAATTTTTCATCAAGCTCAAGATGAGACCTTAGAGACGGTGTTCTTTCCAATGAAAAGGTACACATTAGATTTACTTTTATTTTTGGCAGTAAATATCATACAATTAGATTTATTAACATTTAAGCAAAGTGCAGAAAGAAGAATCTTTAATTTTTGGGTTAACAAAAGGACTGATATCAGACAAAAGGTCAAATCTGGTAAAAAAAAAAATATAACTTATTTTTAAAGGGGCATCTTGTTTTTTTCACATTCATTTAACATGGTAAAGTCAACAACATGACCTGTCCTCGATGTCAGTGAACTTATTCCCACTTTGTAATAAAAGTTTGTTTGGATTTCTTCAGCATTGGCAACTACAGAGGTGTCTCCAATTGAAATGCTGAAAATAAAATACTAAGACAATCACAGCAACTAAAACAAAATTAGTTTAGAAATGCAAGAGACATTTTTTAAAAGCAAAAATTAAATTAAGTCTCAAAAGAGGATACAGGGTTTAGGATAGAGATAAGTAATTTAAAAGGTGTTAAATCATAATGCAGAGTTCAGCTTTTTTTAAAAATGGGAATTGTGTTGCTCTATATTATAAAATATTGTCAGAATTGCTTTTGCCCTTTCTGGAAATACCCAACATATATTTAGTTTAAATGAATTGTATGTGTATCTTATCAAAACAGATTACACATCATAAATGTTTACCCCCATTAGGCAAGGCAAGGCAGTTTTATTTATATAGCATTTCATACACAATGGCAACTCAATGTGCTTTACATAAAAACAAACATTTAACAGTAAGAATTGGACTTTTTTTTTTTTTAAACATGAAAACATGCAATTTGAGAAATAAAAATAAAACCCAATAATAGTAAACACTTGGAAACATTAAAACATACAATTAACCCTCCCACTAATAATAAAAACAGAGTACAGAAAAATAGAAAGAGAGAGAAATAAAATACTAGAATAGAGCATTAAATATAAGGTTGCAGCATAAAATAATTATTTGTTTAAAACCATTACAGGGACATAAAGTGCAAATGAAAGATAAAAAATTAAAGTGCTTTGAAAGAGCTCAATCATAAGCACAGGAGAAGAGAAGTGTTTTTATTTTAACCTGGATTTAAAAATGTTCACAGTTGGGGCTGATTTCAGTTCTGCTGGTAGTTTGTTCCACTTGTGTGCAGCATAACAGCTAAAAGCTGCTTCACCATGTTTAGTTTGAACTCTGGGCTCCACTATCTGACCTGAGTCAGTAGATCTCAGAGCCCTACTGGGTTTATATTCTACTAACATGTTATTCATGTATTCTGGACCTAAACCATTCAGTGATTTGTAGACCAGTAGCAGAACTTTAAAATCTATTCTTAGCTATTACTATTTTTAATTTTCTTAAAATTTAAGATTTTAATCAGGATAAAAAATATAATTGGAAGCCGAAGACACCGCAGTCTTTAGATTGGACAACGTGTGTGAAAATAACATATCTAATGAAATCTCAATCTCTACTTTTGTGGGTCTGTAAGGCATTAGCACGTTTCTATATTCCTACCCATCAGGAGTGATATGGCTGCAGATTGTGACCTCTTAGCTGACAGATGATTTATGCCTATATATATATAATTTGAATGACTGAATATTTGAACTATTGGCTGTATCAGCAAACTTGGCTGATATATTTTATGAAGTACTTCAACCACAAAGCTGGGCCTGAATAGCATATATATGTTCACTAAATGGCATGTTGGGCATCTGCTGAGAGGAGTGTCAGTCACTTTTGTAGAATATGATGAATGCAACATGTTTTCATGCTGATTTTAATTTTTTTGTAATGAACACAGGTCAAATTTGTACATGTTTATATATAGTGTATCAGCTGCACAAAATCAAAAAAATGTTTGTATATTTGGGGTCACGTTAGGAAAAGGTTCATTTAGCAGAAATGTGTGTACAGTGTTTTTAAAGCCCTCAAATGTAAAAATGGGTCAAATTTGACCCTGAACAGTATGTACTGTAAGGCCTAAAAGACAAATAATATTGACACATGCAGCAAACAATCTCTTAAACCTTTGCTTTTTTCACATAACGATTAGGGTTTTCCCAACCTTTTCTAACAACTGCAGTTGCACAACTAAGGAATATCCTCAGTTTGTTTGCCTGACATTTCAGGTATCCAGTCAGCTCTCAAATGCGGCAGAATTTCCTTCCTGTTGAAATCCTACCATGTAACTAATTTCAGAATAGAATATAAGAGATCAGATCAGAAGGATCATCACTGTTAGATTCTGTATGATCTATTGAGACTTACTATAATCTCTGCAGGAACCTCAAGGTAAATTTGGATTTTAATTCAGCACCATGATCTGAACACTATAAATTCATGCATATAATATTGTGTTATCTTAATGCTGTACTGTATATAATAGTTTGTGTTTCCAACTTAGACATTTACAACCATGAAATTGCTGATAGCAGGACTAGTTCTGATTCTAGTGGTGGAAACTAACACCCAGTGGTACAACTTTCCTGTTGAAGCTGCCCAAGGTTAGATATATGGCCTTTTCAGGGTCTCCTCAAGAGCAATGTGTATATTTTTTACTACTGTATGTCATACATCCATGATTATGTATTTTACATGACAAGGGCATGCTCCTTTTTTCTGAATTCTCATTTATTTCACTAAACTCTGTTCCGTTGTTCTTCTGGCCAGGAGCTCGTGATATGTGGCGAGCATATGATGACATGAAGGATGCCAACTGGAAAAACTCTGACAAGTACTTTCACGCTAGAGGGAACTATGATGCTGCCCAGAGAGGAAATGGAGGCAGATGGGCTTCTGAAGTTATAAGGTGAGGGGCAAAGAGTAGAAAGTCACCAGTTGGTGACTTTTGTTCACAAGTAATTTGCTAATACTTTATTTTACAGGCCCTACAAACCATCTGTAAATTACTCAGAATTTCCAAGAAATTATACATTTAAAAAAGGACCTGGAAAAGAAGAGTATCAAAGTAGAATGTTATGGCCAAGTATCATATTTTGGCCCTTTATTATTATGTATAAATTACCACTACATGTAATAATTTACAAGTATACAATGATATGTGCTTTCATTTCTAATGCAACCAGACCTACAGTATTTCTCATTTGATTACAATACCATCTGATAAAAAAAAAAAAATCTGCAAGACTACCTTATTGGAGGTTTAAATTAGACTACTCCGAGAAATACAGATAAGTCAAAGTCACAGCCTAATTTCTTCACATCTTAACTAAAAAATATATCTTCTGTGTGAAATAATTGAGCAGTACCATTTTCTGCACCATCCTAACATATTAGATGGCTGTTTTTTATATGCAAAGAACTTCTATTGGAATTCATCTCAATACTGCTAATTTACTATTAGAAATATCACAATTTTCTTTATATTTAATTAAACTTGTACAGACCTCGAGTTCAGAACGCCACAACCTTGCATTTAGTTATAATTTCATTACATCCTTCCTATCTTTCTGATCTTGGACCTTTAGCACTTTGTAACTAGGCAAGAAAGTGCTTATTTTGTCATCTGCTTGTGTTGATATTAATTTTCAGTTTTCCCCTTTCAGTAATACCAGAGAGTGGGTGCAGGAACGAATGGGTCATCATGCTGAGGACACAGAGGCTGATCAGGCGGCAAACCGACATGGACGTGAGGGAGGAGATCCCAACATTTACAGGCCAGCAGGACTGCCTGAAAAATACTGAGTGAAAACCATCAACCTCTAATAAAGGAATGAAAGACATCTCCAGTGTATATGCCTGCCTTTGTGAAGCACTTTGGTGCAAAGTCTGTTTGCTTTATAAATAACAAACTTGAAAGTAGTGTTAAAGTTACTGACAACACAGCTAAAATGTCAAACTTTAATTTGCCCACAGCAGAAAGTGGTTCTTGTTCATCCCAAACTGAGGCAAGAAACCAGAACAAATCTCCCTAAAGTTAATACATTACATTGATTTTTTCCCCCAGAGGCAACTCATTGAGAGACTCCGCACCAATGGATAAATGAATAAACATAACGCAGCAGTGACACCATGATGTGAAACAAGACAGTGGTAATACAACAAAGTAGTTCTATGACAACTGGCAATGATAACTTTAACAAACCTTCAAAATGCACACAAAAAGACTGCAAAAGAAGATGATGCAGGGTAGATATCAGTAGGAGGAAGTGTGCGCACATAGGCCAGAAGAGCTGGCATGGCAGCCTCCTAGATCACACCCCCCGTTCTGTTGGTAAAATAATGTTGCGTAAAAGGGATTAGGTCTGGCTCTCTGTGGCATTTCTGGATTTAATGTGACAGATTTCCACCCTTTCCATCTGTTGTCATGTTATTGGTGCTTTATTCTGCTGTAATGTAAACACATGGCCACTCAGTGGCAGTGCTGGCCTCTAAATGACATCTGAAACTGGAGCACATAAGAGGGAATCCTTTTTATTATCACTATTAACTGAAATATTTAGTTTGGTTTAAATGCAGATTAATTAAAATGTTTCATCTCAGCATTAACACAATAAAGTCAAGGGCTGATCCATTGTGGTTACAGTTAATAGAAACAATGATTACAATTAAAAGCAACCTCCAGAATGAGTTTAACAGTGTCTTTCCAGGAACAGGGTTGCTGCGTTTTCTGAATAATCCACAAATATGAGTCAACAGTTTCAATGTCAGAGTAAACAACCTGCCACTTTCCACAAAAGAAAAAGCCTATGAGATTATTGCTGTTGAATATTTAAAATGCAATATTTCAGTGCTTTGAGCACCACAAATGGAATTCCATTCACCTTTGTTGGGGTGATCACAGAAATGCAAGTTGGATATCGCATAACATGCTGCTTGGACACAGGGTGAGAATATGTTTTTGCAAAAAGATTTTTCAATGTGTATAAATCCAATTTCTCTTAAGGCAAGAACAAAATTAATAAATCACACCTTTTACCTGATGGACCTCTTTTAGGTGTTGTAAGTTTAATTTTGTATATCTTTATATAGGCTACATACACAAACAGTATACAATATATTGGAAAGTTTAATATTTACAGTACTGTGCAAAAGTCCCAGGCACTTTTGATGTTTAGATTCTTATCACACAATACTGTCAGGGAGATGTCTGATTAGTCCCAAACTTATTCTGTAACATGACCACGAAACTACAGCCAGAGTCCTAAAGAACTATCATCAGCAACAACAAAAAAAGTTAGGGTTAGGTCCTGCAACGGATGGTATGGCAGAACCCTTATCTCAACATCATCAAGTCAGTCTGGGATTACATGAAAAGATAGAACTGAGACAACATACATAAATGTATAGAACTGCAGCAAGTTCTCCAAGATGTTTGGAACAATCGACCTGAAAATCTGAGTGCAGGTGTACTGGAGCTGTTTAAAAAAAGGCAAAGGCAGCGTGGTCACACCAGATATTGGTTTAATTTTGTTTTTTTCTGTTTACTGAACTTTGAATGAAGTACATTGATAAATATATTAAGACATTTTGGAAAGCATCCTGACTTTTTACAATGGGAGGGGATTGGACCTAATTGCAGCACAAAACACCACAGGTATAGTTGGTAGTACCATTATTGCAGATACGATGGGTAACAAAAGGAAAGCAGCAAAGTTCTGTTTGTCAGGCAGAAGATCAGGACCTAGATGCACCTACGATGATAATGATGAAGACAAAGCTGAACTCTGATGTTGAGTACTCACAGGAAAACTCACTGTTCAACCAATGCAGGAACAAGCCAGGCAGCCACAGGGACAGGCAGACAGGAAATGAGAAGAGCAGAGACTGAAATAGTCGCAGACAGAAGGCTGAGGCGTTTACCAGAGCAGAGTCCTAACCTGGACATCAAACCAATGGTGCGTGAGTCTTGTGTATACTCTATAGTAGAGTATAGAGAACAAGCTGGCAGAACAGGCTTAAATAGATAGTGGCTTGACTGCTGATGGGGAGCACCTGAGTGCCCAGGTGAACAGAGATGGATAATGAAGTGGGTGCTGCTGACTGGCAGAGTGGAGCAGAGGTCACAGGTCACTTCTGGACTTTTGCAGAACATAACACTTGCTATAACTACAAAACAAAAACTGAACTTGTTTTTTTGTTTTATTGTTTGTCTGTTTTGTCAATACAGCCAAGGCATTTTTATTTGTTTTAAAATTAAAGTAAAGCTATTGATTTGTGCTCTAAAACAATGGTTGTTACTGGGGCTTGGGACCCCCACAAGGTGTCACTTGAAAATTTAGATTTTTACAAAAAGCTTTCTTCTATTTTTTGCTTTATGTCTTGTAGATTTTAGTCTTTTATCTCATCAAGCCTCTAAAAGTTATTCAAATAAAAACAAATCAAGTCCTCTCTCATCACTAGTCAATTAATGATTAGGTTAGATGATTGGCAGATTAATCAGCAGCTATTTTGATAAAAAATTTAATTAAATTAAGTTTTAGTAGGCCTAAGCAAAACTTGAAAAAAATAATAGGATTTAGCTTTTTCCAGCTTCTCTAATGTGTTGATTTGTTGCTTTTCTTTGTGAAACATGAGAAACAGACATCATTTAACGATGAATCGAGGCAATAAACAACATGTGCCTTGAAGACTCGACATTTCTTCAATTTAAGGGGGCGTTCCCTTAAAATTTCAGACCTGTCTGAGAATAAAGTACAATCAATCAATCAATCAATCAATCAATCAATCAATCAATCAATCCAGGGTTTGGTTATATTGGTTGAATCATTTGGACATCTGATGCATCGAGCACGCGCTGCTCGGGTGGGGTATTCAGCTGGATCTCGTGCAGGCGGTGTACCAACCAGACAACTGCAGTGTGCTGGTCTTATGTCATATACTCGTTCCGGGGCGCCGCTGTCAGGCTCTGTGCTCAGTACGCTTTCTGTCGGTGTGACACACTGAGCGATGCGCGACCAGCCAGCACCATCTCCCATATTTCTCGAAAGGAGGTGAATTGATCAGCACATGAAATTGTCCAGGTAAGATATAGTTTTATGAAAATGATATAATAAGGGCAGCTTATTATAAATAAACATCGTTTTGCACCCACTCCGTCCAGCGAGGCTATAGTATTCCTCCTCCAAGGCATCCGGAGGAGGAGCGGTGGATGCTGATCAGCTCAGCCTGGGGATTTTTCCTCAGCATCAGTGGCAACAATGGGGCGGTGAGCTTCAACCGAAAACGTTTATATCTTTAACAACTCTCGCTTGCAATTGATGTGGTCTTTATTCCTACTGCAACTCAGACAAGATTACAGCTGCAAGTCAGCTCACACCTACTGCAACCACAGCCTACTAGGTGATTCATCTATGCGCAGCCGCCTAAAATGTTCGATTGTAGTTATTTTGCCACAGGCCTTTAGTGTTTCACAAGATGAGGAAGGTCGTTAATTTTTAGATGTCCTTAATGGTACAATTCCTTTCCTGCATCGTTTTATTAAACGGCACCCCAGGCATGTTCAGGAAACCAGAGTTCCTCCTTGTGGAAATGGCTCATTCAAGCCTAGTATCAACTCGTTTTTTTCAGGATACATTTACTATTGCATTACTCCTTACATGTCTACCCTTTGAATGACACATAAGTTTAAAAAAAAAAAAATACTCCTGCAAACAAGCCCATCAGAATAGCTTCTGAAAATGCTGTTTTTTTCAAGTTGTTTAATTCAGTGGGACTTTAAGAGATGGTGTGGTAGGGGTATTTCTGAGGACCATTTGTGTATCCTTTAGTGCCTGCCGTGCTGTGTACCACTCTGTGCTAAGTCCTGGCCACAGGGGAGGGCAGTTGCTGACGGGCGTTGTGTCTGTGGCTGTTCATTGTTCAGAGGGAGTGGGGGACAGACACACAGGGTCCTTTTTGCATTATATGATGTCCTCATCCAGTCATGCAGAATAGCCATCACCCACTTGTATGATATCCCTGCAGGCTGTCTGGTGTTTAAAGTGCAAGCCCACTTCTTTTAGTTTCTCTAACAACAGCAATGTTGTCCTTGGGGTCAATGCCAGTACACAGTGGAATATACAGTATACGAAAAGCTGCATCAAGTTAATAACAGTACTGTAAACCTTACAGCTTTTGCTGTGATATTAAATCTTTATGGCCTCCATTCAATATTTGGCTTTATTTCAAATGATTCAATTTGATGTCTTGCAGTTCCCTCAGTTATACTGATTTGGTCAATATAAGAATTGTAATCCACTAAAATTAATTCAGAAGTAAACGTTTAGTTAACAGGCTGAAATTTAAGACAGTGTCATCATGGAAATGATGTCATTAAATTTATGCAGTCACTCAAATCTTAGACTTAATAATTGATCTGCTAATCTGAATGTACAATATGTAGTATTGGTAGTGAGTAGAGAGACATTTAATGCCGTGTGACAACAAAAGGACATCTGATGAAATAGACATTTCTATAAAACTCTCCTACAAACAACAAGGTTAAGAGCGGACATGGTAAACATGGTTATGTATAGTAAGGAATGGAGAGCAGACAGAGTAAAAGTGAGTGGCTGTGGCGCAGCTGAGGAAGAAAGTGATGACCAGGTCTGTAGAGGATGAGGGCAGATAGAGGAGAGTAATGCAGGACTATTAGAGAAAGTGAGGGGCCCCTGGAGAGCCATGATAGAAACCTATAAGATGCACACGCATGTTGACTTGCTGCTATGTTAAAAGTGGGGATGTCAGGTTGTCTTTTCGGACTTGCTCCCTCTGGGTCATTCTTACGTCTCCTTTCACTTACTACTTTTTCCTTTAGATATGTCCTAGCTTCCTCTGCAATGTCCCATTGTGCCTATCTCTTTCTTTCCCCTGCTTTGTCTCACCTTTTCCAGAGCCTGTGATGGTTTTCTGTATAGCAGCTGCACTGAAGGACAAACACACTACCTGCAGCCTGCTAGGATCTTATTCATGCAGCAGCCGGAGGATACTAAATTGCACTACAGGGGAGGAGGCAGAGTAGGGCAGCAGCCTCCAGCAGCCCTGCTGCACAAATTAGAAAAGATAATGATAACTATTTAGACATTTGTGATTAAACAATTAGCCTATCCAGACAATTGACCTAAATGCACTTGTTACTAAGGTTGGCTATACAAAAATATCTTTTGTGAGGAATGAATCTGCCCTACCACCATGAATGGCACCGCCACAGGGAAATCAGTTATCCATTATATAATATCATGTGTATTATCTTCTTAAAAGCTTTGCTCTGTAAGCTATGGATTTCACATACCAAATGTTTATGTTCTCTACTCTCGTCATATAATTCGTGTGGGAGGAAGTAAAATAACAGACTATTATGCCCTTTGGCAAAAATGAAAGATTCCAAGATAATGAAACCTATGCAAAGGTTGGGTGGGTGTTGATGCACCACTTATGAAGACAAAAAAAGGCAAGTGAAACAATGATTTATGATGAGGCATTTATATCACAAGTGGTGCTGCAGTGTTGCTACAGACAATTGTGTTGCTGTTAAAAAAAAGAAAAAACAAAGCTTTGTATAAGCAATTACAGTGAGCAGTTTTTCTCCAAGCACAGGATTCAGCTTGTAAAGGATGAGCTGTGATCTACACTGTTGCTGTGTGTTACCCAGCAAACATGTAGTGAGGAATTACAGATGAGTCAGAGCTAGGTATAATTTACACATTAGAGCTTATTGTAGGTTAAATTCACTGTGGTTGATTTTATTTGGATATCATATATTCCTGTGTTGCTACATAGTAAACCTGTTTCAAAACAGAGGGAATGACTACTCTGAAAACTAAGATAGCATGTCCATCTTTGTCCATTTTTAGGAGCTGTATTGAACAGGGACAGTGTAGAGATGCGAGGACATGAGAGGAGAGAGAGGGATGGGGAGTGACATGACTTGGGATATTGGGGTATTGGGGTTCATGGTCAGCAGCTTAACCACTAGGCCTCCAGGGCGCTCTTTGATCGGGAAATTGCAAGGAGAAATCCTCCTCAAGCAAACGTTATGTTATGCTGTTCAAATGGTTTTGGACCAGGGTTGCTATTAACAATTATTTTTGATTACTGATTAAGCTTCCAGTGCCAGTTGTTTTCATAAACAATTGAAAACAGAAAAATTGTAATAAACATTTCCCAGAGCCAAGAAAACTTTTTAATTGATTATCAGAATTTTCACCCATTTGTCTTCTGTCCACCATCTAATCAATTAACCGACTCATTTTAGCACTATTTCGGACTTTAGAGTTGGTGAAAGACAATTTACTACCTACGATGACTTGATGATGATGTCATTGGGTAACATTTTTGCAGTTGTTCTTACATGACTTTCACTGTTGTGACACTTGTTTGAGAAATGATTTCCAAATTGGTTTGGAATGCAGGGATCATAGCTGTGAATCAGAAAATATCCATGTACTCCGGTGAAATCATCGCAGCTGCTGTCATAGTGTCCTATGAGTTGTTTTGTTATTTACTGCCTGTGGAGGATTTGTGTCATTATGACATCACCACTACAGTCTGTCTCTCTGTGGCTTATCTTCACAAACCAACACTGAGCTGTAAAATAATATAGGAAGTGCATATATAAATCACATGAATGAAGTGTAGCTCAGTGGTCATGAGTCTGACTTGCATTTCACCTCTAAATGTATTGACTGAACTCTGCTGAACCTTTCTATCCCTGTTGGTTCTGTTTCATAAGGTAATTTGAAATGGCACAGTAACCTAATACATCTACAGAGCGTGTACTTTGGATCATACAGCTTTGCTAGCTGTTCTGTTTGCACAGAAAAGGCTTTAATCTTCTGGTTTTCAGCTTGCCAGCAGCTGCTTTTCTTTTTACATTTCTTCCTCAGAGTTTACAAACTAATCATAATTCACTGTTCATGACGGTGGGCAATGGTTTTGTGGATCACATGTGGCCTTGATTAAAACAGTCAGAGCTACAAGGATAACTGACTTACCATCACATATCAGATGAGGATTCTGCTCATAAGAAGCCGCCGCATTACATATTCAATTTTACATTAATTTACAAAATTGACCTGAAAATTCTGTATTCAACTCTGTACCCAGTGATCATGGCACAGTATATGGATGGCATACTGGCATACTGGATTGATTCATGTTTTTGAAAGCTGAAGTGATCAGAAACATCTGGGATATAATTTCCCATATATCATGACCATATGAAATGTAAGTGAGTTGTTACAAAATGAAGCATGGGTATCGTGATGGACTTGAGTCAGCCCTTGTTGTCCAGTTCTTGACATTGTTCAAGTGTCGCACACATTAATGTGATAGCCATACAAGTGTTACTCAAGTTGTTTTGACAGCGCTGTCTCATTCAATTTCTGTTTTTCCCTGAAAAGTATGATATGTGTTTCTGCCTTTGTCATGTTAAAAAAAAAAACCAACTTCTTTGATTTGGAGACAGAGCTATTGCCTATAGGTTTCATTCACTGGAAACTATCAATCTGATAATGCATGATAGGTCTTTGAGAGGACGAGCATTGTTCTTATTTAAGTGTTGACTTTCTCCTCATGGATATACAGTACATGACGTCATCATGGCCCTTTTTACAAACATGTAAAGAAAACCTGCAGAAGTACAGGTAATTGTGGATCAGTCAGGCATGACTCTGTAAGAATGGGAATTGAAAAAATTGTATTGATTCTGCTTATCAGCCTGAATCTTTATCGATTTCCTTATTGATTCCTGATCAATTTTCTGTGTGAAAAAGTAGGCCTTCACAGGTTTTCAGCGTCAACACAACTGTTTTATCATCTTTGAGTCTGAACACAGAGTAGAAAATAAGCATGCATATGACTAAGGTGTGCATTTTCATTCAGGTCCCCTTAGTCTGCTAAGCCTGCCTGTGTGGCACTAATGTTATTACAAAATAAGATATAAACGGACAGTAACAGACATGCTGCCCAGTTGGGAAGGAGTGGCAGTATCAATTAAAGGAATTTATAAGCTCAGACGATGATTCTGATTCTCATGGATCAGACAATTTAGAACCAGTTCTCAACTGGAACCAGTTCTCCATTCCCATCCCTAAGGGGACTCTTGTTTCATTGCTCCTGACTTTTTTTTAAAATGTTAGTCAGTCTCTGAGCTAATGTTTAGCTGTTTTTTCCCCCCCCGGGTAAAGGACCTTGAGAGCTCTGTAATGGGTTCAGCCAGATCGTGTGCAAAGACACTTTTAACATAGTTTCCATTCAGAGACGATGAAAATAAGAACAAAAATCACCTATGTGCCAGTGTTAAACTTTGACTATAACTAAACCTTGGCTATAACTTTATTGTTACGATATTCCCCCCTCTTTGTGAAAAACAGCTCTTTTGTCCTGCTCCTCTGGATGTGCTGTAAAACCCATTGTGGTTTGAGAGGTCTATCTACACAATGCATCAAACACTTGCCAGTCTTGACATTCTTCAACATGTCAGTGACCCGCACCTTCAGGTAATCAATATCAAAGCGGTGGCTAGTTGAGGCATGGAGAGGTCTGTGAGAGATGTCGCAGGCTGACATCTTCTTGTTGCCAGCAGCATGTGTTGTTTACACTTTACTAAGGGTTCAAAATGTCACTGTGCTGAGGCCAGTGTGAAAGCCAAGGCCAAGTTGTCTCTAATCCAAGATCCTCAAAACACAAAGGTGTACTATTTTGACCGACAAACCTGATGTTATCTTTACTGCTGTTTTAAATGCGTACTGTATTTGCTTCAACACATGTAGTTACGCAAGCAAAACTCCACAGGTCTCTATAGTTTCTTCTCATTTTTGACTGCTGCTGGTAAAGGAAGGAGGAGAAAAAATCTCAAACCTTGTCTTCTCAGACATCTTTTGTTGCATAGCTGGTTTCCCAGTGAGTGAAGATGCGTACCATCTCTCTGACAATGCCAGTTTGAATTCAGACCATAACCTATGATCAGCCCAGGTCCTTTTGATATTATCAGACAGATATAAATGTAAAATAATAAATGAAAAGTTAGCTGCTCTAATATTAGTAAGATACAAGCACATGTTTGCAAACTGGATGTAGTAATGTATCAAACATGAATAAACAAAAATGAGTCATTCCCAACTCTTTTTGTCAGTGGTTTTGAGTGGAGAGTTGGGTTTTGACATGGAAGTTTGATGTTTGAGAAGATTAGTTTTCAGTTATGCATTTGGGTTTAGAGTTCTGAGAAATGGAACATAATCTCAAAAAGTGTGTCTTAGCAGTCATGTAAAACTATCTTAATTTAAATTATTTATCTGATGGCCTCATAACAGAGAAATCTTAGTCAGACCTCTCAAAAAGCCCTTTGCTTCAGACTAATTACACATTTGATGATAATATATGTGTTTTCTTTAAATGTCTTGACTTATCCTAATTAGCAAATAAATGGAACAATAAACTTAACTAAATTTGTAATATTAAAATTTGTGACACTTTAAAACAATAAAATGCCTGTATTTCTTGGCATAAAGCTCATGCTGAAGCGAGCAGAGCCATGTCCTTTTAAGGACCAGAGGAACATCTTCAACACAGACAGATTAACAGATTAATGTAGTAGAACTATATTGCTTTCCATCTGAGACCACTATCAGGTATTTCTCTTTGTTATGTGTCAATGAGGTATGGTACTTCATGGCGTAAAATGAAGAGCCCCTTCCTTTATTCTCTTTCCTTAATGAATAATAAGTGTTTGAATTATATCTTTTAAACTACAGATCATTTTTTCCAAGTGTGGTGGTGTCCCCCGGAATCAATGATGTGATACATACATATCATTTCACCTCTCTTTATGGCATTAGCATGTAAATGAGTCCAAATCAGTTTCACACTCTGTGACTAAATCAGGTCACATTGGGAGGAAAGCAAAATGGTTAAGAAAGAAAGAGCGAAAGGAACCGTTCTCCCACAGTGCTTGGTGAAAGAGAAACCCTTTCATAGCTGCATTACTCATGGGTGGCACTAAAGAATCGCCAACACCCAGAGAGAGAGAGAAGCATTGAAACAGCCGTATTCGTTAACTGGATCTGTGTGAATGACATCAGACTGTTGTCCTCTTGCAGTTGTGTCCTGTGTGATTTGGTTCAGTATAATATTACCATCTGATTAATTTAGCTATCATGTCATTTCCATCTCTTTTTATTATCTCTGCATAGTGTGTCAGTAGCACCATTTAAATTGACAAAACTCTTCATTAAAATAGCATTTAATCAAATCAGAATCCAATATCAAATTTGCATATTTAATCCAAATCCTTTCAAATCACTTATTTAATTTATTTAGGTTCAGTGTTCAACATTTGTAACTAAATGTATATACTTTTACATTGTATAACTAAAGCTTAAAGATTTTATTAAGACATGTAACTACATTATGTTGGATAAAAAGCAGAACAAATATAGTTTTGAATTTTGTTTTGGATACTACGTACGTAATGTTCACACCCTGAAGAGAATCAGACATGAAATGTTGATAAAAATATGTGCCACACTTTGAAATAACAGGTGTAGCCTATTCCTTATTTTTAAGGATCTACTTGCTTCAAATACTTTACTGGTTCGAAATGGACTGATTTCTGCTACAATGCTTTGAAAAATTAATAAGTGGGTATATGTGTGAGAAGATTTGTGCCTATATAATAATAATAATAATAATAATAATTAAAGCCGCAAGCAGCGATGGCGGGCCCTCGCTCACCCATGCCACCGTGGGGCCTGAGGCATGGCGGGGCTGTGGCGTGAAGCAGAAAGTGAGAAAAAACCTGGAAGGAGGCCAAAAATGCAATGTTTCGTTCATCCAGTAGGGGGCAGTCACAGGTAGTTACACATATGGTCTGGTGTGGTCTGGTGTGTTCAGGGCGGCCACTCATCAGTCATGTGAAGTTTGGAGTGAATTGGACAAAGCATGAAGGAGTTATGAGAGGTTGATAGTTCATCCACCAGGGGGCAGTAGAGTGTAACAAAACACAAGCGGTTGCGTTCAAAACAATAAGTTTTGTGGAAATCGCACAATGATGATGTAAAATATGGCACTTCCTGTTTCCACTATGGGCGACACGAGTGAGATCGCCTATGAGCGAATGGAGACATTGAGGTCGGCACCCTGGACCTGTGTACCAATTTTCATGATGATACGAGTTCAATAAAGCCATCAAAAAGCCAAACGTATTTTCATGGCGAGGAATTGATGGTCGCCGCGTCGCCACACGGACACCATTACTCGTAGCTTCACAGTCTTCATAATGTAGCTTCACCAACTGGTTCTGAATGAAGTTGATGGGGCAAAGTATGTAATTTTAATGAATCTTAGTTAACTTCCTGTTACCACCGGGGGGCGCTATGAGTTACGTGGGAAGTTAATATATCGGGACGTTCAGGGCGGAGCCATCATCATGTCCAGCAAGTTTGAAGCTGATTGGATGAAGTATGTGGGCGTGAGAGCCACTCGTATGTACATGGCGAGCACGCCAAAGTTAGTTGAGCCCTGGCAGACACGCCCTTTGACCTACGGATGCGCAGAGCACAACTTAAGCTCAGCTAGGTCTGGAGATGTTGCGTACCTAATTTGAACTTGATCGGGCGAACGCTGTGGGAGGAGTTAATTTTAGGCAGGAAAAATCAAAACCAAAATGGCCGACTTCCTGTTGGGTTGAGGTCATGAGGTCAAGAGGCTTTTTTGCATATGTGGGTATAATACATATGTGTACCGAATTTTGTGAGCATAGGACAAAGTTAGCAAAATTCCCTATGGGCATTTTTGGACTTTGTAGGGGGCGCTATTCCGCCATTCTGCGTCGACCATGTGCGACCACCCAAAAATATCGATGAGGCCGGACGTCCGTGCAAAAGTATAAGCATTTTCGCATTTGGGAAAGGGGCGAAATTGGGGCACGAAATGTCGGAATAATAATAATAATAATAATAATAATAATAATAATAAACATTACAATTTCAATAGGGCTTTCGCCAGGCGACTTGCAGTCGCCGCTCGGGCCCTAATAATGCATTTTATTTAAAGGCGCCTTTCAAAGTTCTCAAGGACACCTTACAATGCACATATAACACAACAGTACATCAAACAATATAAATCAGGTAACATTTAGTGCAAAGATAAAGAATAAATATGAATGTGACTACAAAGTGCATTAGTACAATAAATAAACAAGAATGTGATTGCATAGTCAGTGTGAGACAGAGTATGCCACTCTGAATAGGTGCGTTTTCAGGCAGGATGTAAAGGTGGAGACAGAGTCAGAAGTGCGAATATCAGGTGGGAGAGAGTTCCAAAGGCGGGGGGCAGATTGGCTGAAGGCTCTTGACCCCATGGTAGTTAAATTGGCAGATGGGGCAAAGAGCTGGTTGGCAAAGGAGGATGGGAGAGTTCGGGAAGGTGTGTAGATGTGAATAAGTTCAGACAGATATGATGGTGCCAGGTTGTGAAGGATCTTGAAAGTGAGGAGTAGAATCTTAAAGTCAATGCGGGATTTGATAGGGAGCCAATGAAGTTGCTGCAGCGCAGGAGTGATGTGTTCAATAGAGGGAGTTCTGGTTATGATACGAGCGGCTACCAGTTGGAGTTTATGAAGAGATTTTCGCGGAAGACCAAAGAGGAGAGAGTTACAGTAGTCCAAACGGGATGAAATCAGGGTGTTTACCAGGATAGCGGTGCAGGTCGGTGAAAGTGACTGACGGAGACGATTGATGTTGCATAGATGGAAGTATGCAGACCGAGTAACGTTATTTATGTGGGCTTTGAAAGATAATGTGCTGTCCAGGATGACACTCAGGCTCTTTACCTGAGGGGATGGAAGAACAGTGGAATTGTTGATGGACATGGAGAAAGTGTTAAGTGTCGCTAAGGTTAATCTGGTACCGATGAGGAGGACCTCAGTTTTGTCACCGGGCGAGGAGGAGCCACAGGAGGATCATCTGGGTGAACCAGGTTGTCAGCCGACAGGCCTGTATAGCGGTTTGAGAGGTTAAGGCAAGGCGGAGAAGCAGACCCATCTGAGTCCCTCTTGCGACCGTAGACCACAACCTCGGTCCAAGACGGCTGCTTGGGTGTTGAGCAGGAAAAGACACAATGGTTTGAACTACCTGTGGGGAAGTAGCCTAAGAGTCTATCCATTCTTGATAAAAAGCTCTGTTTTCACCATCTACTTCTCTTTTTAGAGTATGCCATGTGAAATTAATTTTCTCAAGTTGAGCCTATACTAAAAGCTGAAAACACTGCAGACCACTGATTGGTCTGTCATTTATCTCATTCACTCCGTCTCTTTTGTTTGCTGCTCTCTCTCTCTCTCTCTCTCTCTCTCTCTCTCTCTCTCTCTCTCTCTCTCTCTCTCGCTCTCTCTCTCTAAGTTGTCATGCTTGAAACACAGCATTCGCACATGAGGAAAAACATGGATGTGTCTGTTGTTCGTTGTATTTACTGCAGCATTTGTTGGATGTATTGAATGAATGAATTAATGAAAAGGAGAAATAGAAGAGGAAAATGAAACAGAAACTATGAGCGTCTGTCTCCACAGTAAATCACATGTTGATTATTATATGCTTGTTTATTTGTGCTTTAGATCTGCCGTGAATGGGCTTTTTCTCCCCCAGAGAAAGCTTTTCACTACTTTCTCTTTTCCCCAGTGTTGTATCTATCTGTTGTCACCTCTGACCTCCCCATTAATACAGCTGCCAGGTATGAATTAAATTGGACAAATGGTTCTCGATATATATATATGAAGGACACATACACACATACAGACAGACCAAGATTTCTTGCTTTATATTTACACACTCAGCATTTATACACTCAGATTTAATGGCATAGGTTAAATGTAGTGCAATACATTGTAAATTTGAGTTTGGACACAGCTCATGACGTTTGTTGTAGTGTAAAACAAAAAAATTAACCCATATCAGCCTTCCAGTGAACTAGAATTTATTAAGTGTTATAAATGGTGAATAGATAATAATATTTATAATTTATAATTTATAATCTTTATTTATATAGCACTTTTCAAACCAAATGATGGCAAGTGCTTCACTAGGAAGGTGGTTGAGTGGTTAGAGCGCATGCCACATACGCAGCCGACCCCGGTTCGAATCCCGGCCGGAGGTCCTTTGCTGCATGTCACACCTCCCTCTTTCTCCTGTTTCCTGTCTGTCTACTGTTAAATAAATCCCAAATAAAGGGTACTAAATTGCATGTGCAGTGCAACAGATTGCACGTTTGGTTAGCGTGCATTTTGCGGGTGATCTACTAAGAATAACTGCTCAAATAGTTAAATATACAAGTTTTCCGTGTATTAATGGAGAGTTTGGACGGGCAGAAAGCCTGCAAGCGCAAAATTAAATTTGATCCCATGGAGTTAAAGGTTCTAGTGGAAGAAGCTTCCTTTTTATGTTTTAAGATTGTATGTAGACAAATGAGGAGGATGCAGCTATTCTGCCTTTAATTGGAAAACTTGGAGTATCAAAGGAACTAAACTCCATTAACATGGGCATACTTTTTTTTAATGTGTTTAGTGTGTATGCATAACCTGAATGTACTAATTTTTTTTTACCAACCCTCCTGCTGTGTTCTGAATCCTAAGGTGACTCCTCTCCCTAGGTATGCTGTCATTTATGTCATTACTTAAGCTTAAGATGCATTCACCAAGCCAGCTCATTACCAAGCACATTTGTTTGAGGAGCAGCATGACATTAGCATTTAGATGTGCAGAGTCTCATCTGCTGCTGTCATTGTTGGAGCAGCACAGACAAATTCACATCTGGTAAATTTCCTTATCTACAGCAAGAGATTTCAGAATGTTGTCAATAGATGCAGCAGTAAATCTATTTCCATAGAAAATGGTGCATGCTTTTATTGTTCAGGCATGATGAATATGAACAGGGCTGAATCTTGAACAGCTTTTGAGTGGCAGCCTCAGAGCCATTATTTCTATCACCAGACATGTGTGTTGATTGACAGCAGAGATGATTGTTCATCAGTTGTCTGATAAAACTGATGTAGAGCAAGCAGATGGTTATTTCATTTATAGAGTGGGACTTGTGTAGAGAGAAAGAAGGGACCACACAGATAAATAAATATAACTAACATGAAGGAAGGGAAGAGATGAGAAAGAAAGAGCAGCAAAGATAAAACAAAAACAATAAATTCCATAACTTTGTGTTAAACAATCGGGCAAATATATTGGCATGGGAGTATTGAAAATGATATCCACCATAAACGTAAAGGATGTTAGCTAATAAATAACAACCCTTTCACTTTTGAAGGCTTTATTCAGTGTTTATATATAACTTATTTGTTAATGTTTTAGGTGCCTTAAACCTTAGTCTCACATTAGAAATATTGATCTGTTTCTGTCAAGGATAATTATCTGTTTTATATGGCATCTAGCTACAGAAGATCTGCTGTAACTAAAAATGCTTGAAACTTGTTGAACCTAGTTGTTTTGTTTGTTTTACATGTGTATTTTATCACTCCTCATACATTGTTGTTTTTTAGGTTAGACGTTGTTTTATTAGCAAAGATTTTGCTTTTAAATAAGCTCTAGCCAAAATTGGAAGAAATAATATCTGATGACTCCATGTTAACTTGACAGAGAGTTGTTGCAAGGTGCATCTGTTTGGATATGCTATGCTTAAAGTTGCCATCGAGCAATAACCTTCAATGCAATATAATCTCAGACAACTGGCAGCATTAACCTACTGACTGGAGCAAGGGTGGTAAGGTTGTCTGAGGAGATGGGTAGTCAAGCAGATGAACTGATGATGTGCCAACTATTGTGTGTTCTGGTGAACCTCAGTAACACATCAAACACCAGGCTCAGCAGGTGCCTTTGAATCGCTGGCCCAAACCTTCCTCTTTGTTCTAGGTGTTGTTATGTAGGCCATCTTTCTATTGCTATTACTCACTTCTTGGGTTACAGTATTGCAATAGGAAATCCTATAACATAAACAGCCCCACATCACACAAGACATTATTACATTATGCATCATTTCAAGGGCAGCTTTAGCAGATGTATACTTTTAGGAATTGTCAACAATATATATAACAGCATTAAAGTATCTGAGGGTGAATAGTAGATACACTAAAGCAGGGCTCAGACTACTCAAGTTTTAAGAACCTGACCGATTTTGTAATCAGGTTTTATCCCGCACACAAGGAGAAACTTCACATATGTTGTCCGACACACTCGTACAACAGCTTGTTGTTGTTTCTTTGCGGTTGCCTTTTCCAAAGTCCACTCATTTCACTTCCGTCTCCTTGTAGTCTTGTCTCTCTCATTATTAATTGTGGTCCTGCTCAGAAAGTAAGGATGTAATTATCAGATTTTAAATTCTAAAAATCAAATATGTTTGAAATTATTAGGGGGCGGCCCTGATGAACCTGTGAGCAATTCTGGAGGTTTAAGATTGGATCTCTAAACCCCTCACATTAACAGATAATCTGGGCTAAACATCCCTGTGAATCTTAGATCAATCATCTCAAAACTCCTGTTGTCAAAACCCGTCAAAAAGTAATTTATTTTCCATCCATTTTTCTCTCCTTGAATAATACATGTCAAACACCAAATGTGAACTTTTTGACTGGTGCTGCATTTAATTTATGATTTTGTTGTTGTCAGTGTGTCACAGTCATTTTTGAAGGTTTGCACTGTTTTGGAATTACATAGTCAACAGGTCTGTGTCTAGAGGGCTGTGGTGATTGTCTTAATGAGTGTCTTTACATGCACATCAATATCAGGTCATTATTAAGGAGACTCAAGTATGTTGTTATTGAGTTTGTGCATGTACACAGTGTGCCTAAACTACGAAATCTCGATTAAATACATGTGCTTTGCTTACATTAGTGCAGTTACAAAGATACAGTTTAGTTTCTTTGAGCGATTAATCATTTACCATAAATATAAGGTAAGTAGTAAGTAACACTATAAATACGGTGGTTTCTCATCTTAACTGTGGTCGGTGTGTGCTCTGTAAGAAAGGTCTTTCTGGAGAGTGCACACGCACACAGGATCAAACTATGCTGAATGATGCGTTCAGTGGTAAGGTGTAAAAGAAAGTAGAGATGTCAAAATGTTGGTCTCTGTATTATAATATTTTTTTCAATTTTAGAGTCGGATCTTATGTTTTAGTTGTTAGGTAAACATGTTACTGAATTGACAGTTTATATTGATCAGTGATTGTACCTACAGCCTGTTTTGTTGTCTTTTACAACACAAACACACCAATCATTTAAATAAGGCTCATTTTGAGGGTTTGCTTAAAAGAGCAATAAAGATGTTATACACTATTTTTCACATTTAGGAAACTTTCTGATTACGTTATTTAAGAACTTCAAATATATGTTTATCACAGTTAACTTTAACCACCCAAAAGAAAAAGTGTAAGGTATAGGTTTTTCCATGTATTCATACAACTTGACATGTCAGCACTGAACATTTTGTACTGTGTATTAAACTAATTGCCAAAGCACTGCATCAAGGTTTCCCGTACCTACATTACTGAGTTTGGTTTGGGAGACATTTCAAAGGTCAGAAGAGTGGTTCCACAGCTCAGCAATAATCTCAAAAACAGTCCTCTGGTTTGGTGCCGCATGCTGAAATTGGAGCCGTCTTTGCTGACCTCTCAGCTGCGGGTGAGTTGCGGCTAGCTGAGGAATACTAATGAGAGAATTAATAGTGGTGGGTTTGAACTGAATAGATACCGAATTTGAAAATAACAACATGTGTGTCATTAGTAACAGCACTTCATTATTTTTACCCTGTCATGTTGAACAGTATTCATCATGATGAACCATATTCTTTAATAAAACTGAAAGATTAGTGGAATAACAGGTTTTTTGTACTAAATTGTTTCCTCTCAACGATAACTGCTTGTAACTTTAGAGAGTAAAAATAGAGGTCAGGACATCCGAACTGGACAGTAAGCAGCCAGTGGCTTATTTATCTCTGTTCTGACTTAAAGCTCTCTCATTTCGTCCTCTGTTCCATCTTTGGGTGCATTGCATCTGTAATTCAAAAAAGAGAGCTTAGTTATTGCTCCCGGACACGAGGTCAGAACAGCATAGCTGTGGGCAACCTTGTAAAATGTTGACGGGGTGTAAAAAGCCGTGGAACAGCTTATGCAAGGTTTTAGAGTGAGCAGTGTGCTGTAAGACTTTGCCTGTCATGAGAGAAGATGGGGGGGGGGAGGATGGAGATGTGGATAGATTTCCTACTGGAGACGGGCCCTGATGAGCTGAGCTGCAGGTGTGCACATATGTATGTGTGTGTTGAGTAGCCATTGACTGATGATGTGACAGCATTGATGTCTGTAGACGGCATTTACATACGCTTTCTGGATCAGGTGCTTATCATAACAAATACAACATTCTTAAGAAGTCCAGATTATATTGGTTTTTTTTGTCAATACCAAGTCAGAGGTGTTTGACCATTTATAGACTTGATAATTGATTGATGTAATTGATACGCCATAGCCCTAATGAATTGGGGTTTTTTTTGTCCTTTTCAATGCATGCAGTTTGCATTCTTATCTTATTGTAAAATACACTAAAGATACAAAAATGCAGCTGATATAAAAAAGACCTGACCCCATGCAAAATTATATTTAACAGTTTTTGTTGCAGCATTAAAAGGCTCAGTCATTCATGGCAATCAAGTCATACAAGCCCCAAACTCTCAATCTGTAAAACTGAAGGGATAGCCTTATACATCAATGAATTAGTGTGGTTATTAATTTTTGTGTGTGTGTGACAGTGTGTGCCACTATAGGAGTTGCTGTTGAAGAGTATTTGTATTTAGATATTTGACACATCTGGTAAACTACATGGTGTACAGCAGAGGTCACTAATAGGTGGACCGTGGTCCGGATCCGGACCCACGCACTGTCCTATCCAGACCCGGACCTTTAACTGATGAAGTATTAAGGATTGTTACATTTTGTCTGAGCGTTTCTATTTTAATGGGCACAGCTTCTCCAGCTATTACGGTAAAAATGGAGCGGCCCTCAGAAACTCTCAAACCACTGTGCATAGCCAATCTTCTTACGACACTAATCAGCCAATCAAATCTGTGCATTCGGGCACGCAGAGAAACTCGACTGTCAGTGAGATACACACAGAAAAAATAATTTATGTGTTGAGATGTTTTGTTATAAAGTTATAGATGTGAAATTAAGTTTATGGTTTAAGTTTAAGAGGCACAATCAAAAGCTTTATGTAATGCACTTTATTTTGAAATGCCATCTTTATTTGATATAAGAAAAGAAAATATTCATCTTATTCTTTTTCATTCTTATTTTATTTACTTTATTATTTATTTGAATCCCACAAGTTTAGTGTAAGTACTAGGAAATGTTGTTGCCATATTATAGAATTCTACTGTATTTATTTGATAGTCTACAATCTACCCACTAGACACAGATGCTGATGTATCAATGCTACTTCAAGGCACTGCAAAATAACAAATTGGACCATAGTGAATTTTAATTGAATACGCCTGGTGTACAGTATGCTGTACTGCTGAGCCTAAATTGGAGAAAATAAAAATTCTCATATAATTACTCGGATTTGAGCCTTTGCATAAAGAAATTGATACTATTTTAATTGCATGTGATACTGCCACCAAGCCTATTATTATCATCTTTTAATAATGCTCGTGACAATGGACCTGTGAATTTTTTCATTTGTATGTTTGCAATTTTCAATCACAAGCCCATGTGCACTTTGATTTGGTTGTCCAGTCTCTGTATTAATATGAAAAGCAGACACAAAGACAGCAACACCAGCAGATATGAATGAAAATAGACATTTATCTGTATTCAGGCCAACTATAAAACAAATGTGGTTTTGACATATTTGCTTCACAGTTTTTAAGATAATGTAGTATGCGATTACACAGTACTGAAAGATTCCTAGATTACAGCTGACTTGAGTATATTCTCTTCCTACATGTTTTTTTCCCCCTTCCTGTGGGTTGGTCGTGAGTATGATCTGCTGACTGTTTTGTCTCCAACACTGTAGAGCTGCAGTGTGCTGCAGTGTGAGTTGGACCTGGGGGACCAATACAAGCCTCAGGGCTGTATGCAAGTAGGAGGAGGGGAACTGTGGTACAGCAGTGGTTAGATGGGACAGACATTATCATTGTAACAATTTCTAATATCATCTGTGTGCTTGTCTTTCTCATGTTTTGGGGGTTGAAAATCTGTCCTCATTATAACAACTGTTAACTCCACAAGTAAACCATTTGTTTTAGGAATAATAACCAGTTTTCAGGTTGAGGTCATGTAAGGTAAATGGGGTCAGGTATGTACTGTAGATATTTATGTTGGTGTACGCTGCCAGAGATTTATTGAAAGTCAAAACAATGTCACAAGTACATTGTGTACAAAAATGAAAATGAGAAAAAAAAACTGTATTGAATAATGTTTTTTTTATTATGTTTGAGGACAAATTGAAGTAGACGTTAGCTTCTGAGTTGTTGTTCTCCTTCTTGACAGGTTTTCTTATAACTGCTTTGTCGGGCATTGCTAATCTCTTATCCTCCTATAACAGAATGAGTCAGCAAGTGTTGATCAATTGTTCTTCAAAAGAACATTTTGCACCTCTCTATTTCATGTGGTCAGAAAAACCGGTAAATCTTTTCTGAGGACCCAACAGCATATCAGTTGTTTTGAGCTGATAGATATAATCCTAACAAACAAACTATATAAATTCATAGCCAGTGGTGTGTTTGCACTAGACTTAAGTGATCATTGTCCAATTTTATGCATTAGAGATTCCAAACAAAAAACAAGATTCTATCACATATTATCATAAAGAGAGACATTTTAAAAAAAAAAATCTGAGCAGGCTTTTCTTTGTGATTTCTTTCTCAGTGATATTACAAGGTTATGTGTTATTCCTGAAACTGAATTAGCCCAAAGCCATTTCACAGTTTTTAACTCCTCAGCAAATAAACATGCTCTCTCTAAGAAATATGGAATCAAATCTAAAATGAATCCATGTTTCACACCTGAAATTTATGAGATGGACGTAGCATGGACAAAAGCACAAGGCTTTAAGTCTTTTCTGGATTGATGGATCATAGATAGTTGAGAATGAGTCAGGGCAATTAGAAATGCTAATTGTTATTTTGTTGGTACCCTGTCCAATTGTAGTGGAAATCCAGCAAAATTTGTAAAACAAGTCACTAAATCATGGTCATATACTTACTCACTAAAGTATTTATCGTTAGATTATGTCCTTGTCTCAGAGAAAGAACAACTCTGTGATAGTTTTAAGAGTCATTTCATTTCCTCTGGTCATCTGAACATCTGAAAGTATCGACACTTACCTCAGTCAAAGATGGGCACAGATTTTCCCTGAGGCAGTTCTCTGTTGAGGAAGTATTTGATGCCCTGGCCTTAACTGACCCAAAAAAGGCTATAGAAGCATATCTTTTAAATACAAGTTTCTTGTTGCTGGCTCCAGATATAGTAGCTTGTCCCTTAACACATATTTTTAATCTAACTCTTGTATCCCGGAATATTCAATTCAAGTAACTACTGCCCAATCTCCAAACTTGCATGTTTAGCTAAAACCTTTGAAAAGGTAATCAATAATCAACTCTGTATTGCATTTTAAACCCCTATAAATCTGGTTTCAGAACTGGACATAGCACATTGGCAGCAGCTTGCAAGTTGGTATGATATAATTTTTTCTCTGGATAAGAAGGAGTGTTGTATTGCCCTGTTCATTGATTTGTCCAAAGCATTTGACACAGTACTCCAGTACATACTCTTCTTTTGGATAGACTTAAATCAATTGGTTTTGGTACAAATACATGTAAGTGCTTTCACAGTTATCTTACTGGCAGAACTCAGGCAATAGTAGTGAACGGTCATCAATCTGGTTTCCTTGAAATTACACAAGGGGTGCCACTGGACTCAATACCAGGTCCTATTCTGTTCACACTATACATAAATTACCTTCGCTCATTGGTTAGTTACAGCTCAATTCATTATTATGCTGATGACACAGTAATTTACTTATGTCTATTGACAAAGCTTTGTCCAATTTAAAGGCAGATTTTTTGCCAATTCAAAAGACCCTGATTAAACATAAGCTTTTAGTAAATCCAGATAAGACTGATAACATGCTTTTCACCAGATCCCAAATGCACATTTAACTAGTAGTACAATATTTGGGGCTCAAATTTAAAAAGTCCAATGTTATAAGTGCCAGGCTATCTGGTTAGATGACAAATTAAACTCAACTCAAACTCATGTTGAGGAACTCACTAAAAAGCTTAAATCTAAAATGGGTTTCTATTTTTAGAAATAAGTAGAGACTCAGTAGATTGCAGATTATACAGGCAACATGTTTTATCAGTGCTTGACTATGCAGATGTAATTTATATGCATGCCGTTGCCCATATCCTCAAACCCCTTGATGCTGTGTATCACAGTTCTCTTAGATTTATTACAGTTGACAGTTTTAGACCCCATCATTGTATCGTTAATGAGAAGGTAGGGTGGACATCACTAACCAATCGAAGGGAACAATACTGTCTTGTTTTGATCTATAAAGCTATCCTAAAAATCTACTGGTTTATTTATCATCACTTTTAAGACTTAGAAATATGGGCTACTACATGTGTTCACAAGAATGCATTTCCTCGGTTATCCCATATATGAATACAGATCTATCTATCTATCTATCTATCTATCTATCTATCTATCTATCTATCTATCTATCTATCTATCTATCTATCTATCTATCTGTCCGTCTGTCTGTCTGTCTGTCTGTCTGTCTGTCTGTCTGTCTAGGTGTTTTTGAAGTAGGTTTTAGATAATCCTATACTTTGATCAGTAATTATGGCGTTGTGTCATTTGAGAGTTGTAGTAGATTCATTTATTTGGCACATAACTGCCTCTGCTACTTAACTGCTACTAACTGCCACAGCATATTACACCTGTCCAGTTTTCACCACTCTGAGTGTATCACTTCACTCAACACACCCACCCACTGTCTGTTGTAAAAGAGCTATCATACTGACACCAACAGTGTGTGTGCTGCTAGTATGTTTTCTGGTTGATCTGATCCAACTGCCAAGTGGGGACAGCAACCTTGAGGCTGTCACAAGGGTACCCAGGCCACGAGGATGAGATGTGACATGTGGCCTTGGCTTTGTGGCAGATAGAGTAGTCCTTCTGTCAGAGATTGGGAGAATACAGCTGAGCTAATGGTACTGCTTCACTGGGTTTGTTGTAACCCTTGAAATCTTGTTACACAATTCTGTCTCAAACAATGTAGGGTTGGAAAGGGTCATGTCATTAAAAAGTCCTGTTGTAAAGCTAAAGCTGAGTTTGGTTTGAGGTGGCATCTGATTACAAGTCCTGAATAATGTCTCACTCATTTTATCACTCAGTTTCTCACTACAGCATATTAAATGTCAAATGTTGTTAATTTATTAGCTTTTTTTTTAAAGTAAGTAGTTTTTGTATGATTGTTTTTTACTGATCTGATATTTATATTTTTCCTAAATGATATGGCGGTGCGAGTGCCCAGACTGCAAACAGCAGTCTGTTAAAACAGTGCAAGAGGCTGTGTTGTCAGTGAGACAATGAAATACAATCCTGGAAGTCAAGTTGGAGTTACAGAATTAATGCATATAAAAGGCTTATCAGATGCCAAAACATCACAGCGCCATGCAAGATGTCATGGGGCTGCCTTTCAGCAAAATCATTAGCCTGTTAAACCTTTTTTTGCCAGATGAGTGCTGCAATGTTTTGCCGAGCCCTCTCATTTACTGTACTGCTGCCATAAATACTCACCAACATATCAAATGCGTGTTAATCTGCATGCGATCAAAGTTCAGTCTTTGTACTGAACTATGTGTCTTTCATCTGCTTCTCCAGTTTGATGCTCTCTCTCCTTCTGTGTTTTAGGTCATCGCCTGGAGCAAACAGTAGAGCTGCTGTGCCTACCTACAGATATCAGTAAGTTTCTGATTTACTGAGCCACGCCACATTACTACTATTCTGAAGAATGTGGGGAAAGTCTTATTATTATTATTATTATTATTATTATTATTATTATTATTATTATTATTATTATTATTATTATTATTATTATTATAACACACATGAACAATATGTACAACAATTGGATGATATGATGATTACTGTCTTCTGTGCTGTGGTACACTCAGACCTGTTGCTTGGCACTGAACAGGCAGACATAGCAACTCTAAGCCCTGGAGAGCTCCTTAACCTGCCTGGATGTCCACTGAGCCTTGCCATTCTGGCAACAGTGAAGACAGGAAATGAGGAGAGGAAATAATGACTAAAACGATGGGGAAAAAATATTGAAGGGAAGGGTGGAGAAGATTTGTTCTATGGAGAACAAAGAGGAGGTTTATTAAGAAAGCTGACACGGTGATGTTGCATGGTCTTCAAAGCTGAATTAAAAGTGAGATCTGTATGTTTTTTTTGTTTTTTGTTTACAAAGTGTATCCATCTGTATGGTGGAATATTGCAAAGACAGAAAGACTTCTCTATACTTCTCGGATACTCTTTGTTTTTCTACTATTAAATAATGCTGACTGGCTTGTGGTGTTACACCGCTGTCCTTTTTGACAAAGCCCTCTTTTTTGTAAGGAGATTAAACAGAGAGAGGGCAGGGTTTGTTTGTTCTGTGCTTCAGACTACGACCCATAATGTGGTCTTAAAGGAGCTGACTCCAGAACCAGATTACCGACATGAGCCTCATAACCACATTCACGCTTGAGTAGTTCCGTAATCAGCCTCAAAATAGGTCTCCATTCATCTGCATGCCACTGATAGTATTTATGGGAAATCCATAGCTATTAGGATTCATAAAGGGAGTTTCAGCAACAGACCAGTTTTGGGATGGCTGCATTTTGGAATTTGAGTCAGCCAGTGCAGTGATGTGTGCTCAGTCTGCCAGCTGCTATGCTTCACTTCTTCTGATTAAATCCTTTGAAGATGAAGAGGAGGACAAAGAATCTGGCTGTCTCATAACTTGTTATAAATCATCAAAAGCCAGAGCGCCTCCATTAATGTGTACACTGGTTCTGTGATGCCACACTGTGAATGTACTGATATCTAACCTCCAAGTCATAGTAGAATTTGATGCCACACTATGAAGTCAGCCACATTCTGTCATCACATATTCTGTTAACTGTATGAGGAATCAGCTGCACTTTTCCTTTCTTCTCCTTTCTTCTGCTCTTTTCAGGGATTTCAAAAGAATCCACTGTATACTGTATATATAGGTGTGTGTGTGTGTGTGTGTGTGTGTATCTGACCTGCTTTAAGTAGCTCTGCCTCTTCTGATGATTTACTTTGGCTCTCCTTACCCTCGCAAGTGTGTATGTGTGTTTGTGTGTGTATGTGTACACAGCCAAGGAAATTATTGTTACAATTATGCTGTTTGTGTGTGTGTGCATCATAATGTCGCATGAAAATTCTTCTCCTTATTGTCAATTTAGTCAATTTTTCAACCCACTGGCACAAAATATATGAGGTTGCCATAAATATATGAGGCCTTCTGAGAGAGCTGTGAACAAAAACAGTTTAATGAATATTTTCAACTGTGCAAATTGTTTTTGATCTCTCTGCCTTGCTGGCCCATTTAGCTTGACTAAAGTGCACTGGCATACTGGTATAATCTCTATGAACCCTGTAACCTCATAGGACCAATGTCACTTAAAATGATGTATTTTAGGTGATGTGAAAATTAAAATTTGACATAACACATAAGATAAATAACATTGTTATCACTTGTTTAATTTAAATATTAGTCTTAGATTTAATTTCATTCAAAAGACAAGTTTGTATTTTTTGCAGGTCGTCATTACAAGGCATGCATCGATGAAAGTTATAGAGAATTATCTAAATATATTGAATCTGTATGTATCAGTATTTAGACATTACAAGTATATAATAGAAAGCACAAGACATAAAATAGCATTTTGAAGAAACATTAGAGGGCTTACCTACAGTAACATACCCAGACAAGCCTTTTTATTTCTGCACAAGCTCAAGCATTTTTAAAAGACATACAATTAATACAGGGAAAACCTGGTCTAAGAACAATTAAGTGTGCAATATTTTCCAGGACAAAACCATAAAATGGACAATTAGATGGACAGTGACAGTGACATTGGATATAATAAGTTAACAAGCCTGAGTTAGTTATCAGATATCAGCTATCAAAGAAATAAGGATCTGCCCCCTATCACAGTCAGCACAGACATTAACAGAGCTGAATCTGTTGACCCAAGCTGTATCTATCCAGCTCTGCATTGATAGGCCCACAAGTGTGTAGAATCATGTGATGATAAAGTCAACACTTTATTGATCTTGTAGTTCGGTAAAAAGAGGTCAGAGTGCAGGGTGCAAATTCCAAATATTGAATCTGGATCTGCGTTGATTCAGAGGTACTTCAGCAGGTCAAAGTGGTCCTCTAGGTCTCTGTCACTCTGTCCACAATGCCACTATGCTGACCCATAATACTACTGTATAATATAAGGGGATTCAAATAAGAGCTTCAATAATCCACATTTCTGTCATCATGGGATTGGTACTGCTGTTGGCTCTGTTTGTTCAGCCAACCCTCCAAGCCAAGGCAGATCCTTCTCTGTCCTTGGTGTGTCTTATGATCCCTGGCTCCATCCCCAGGGACAGTGAAATTAGTACTCAGCACACCACAGTGAAATGACTGAGGCTATGTATCTAGGCTGCCATTTATGGCATTGATTGATCTCTCCAGACCTAACCTTTATCAAAATAAATCAAAACGTGACAGGTCTCTCACTGAGCAATTTGTACATACTAATGTAACATAAATATCATCGATAAAAACATAATCTGCATTTGGAACGAAAGTCACTACATACCCTCGATACATTTTACAAAAAATACTCACTCCAGACAAACAGTACATGGCAGTTTATATTGTAACTTCAGTGAAATTTCGTTTCAGCTCAAGTCAAGTTCATTTTGTGTGAGTCACCCAAAATCAGGTTTGTCTCTGATGGTTTTACAATCATGTACAACATGTGACACCCTCTAACATTAGACCTCTAGTGGGATAAACAGAATTACAACATTATAAATATAAAAAGGAAAGCATGAAGTACATAAAGTATAATAATAATTGTGTTCAACATTATTTATGTTTTAATTGCCACACAAATTAAAACAACATTTCTGTCAAATGACAGATGCAAAGTACATAATTCTCTTGCTGTGACGAGTGTCTACAATTTTGCTTTGCACTTAGTTTAATTACTCGTGAACTTTTGCTGCTTATCATCCATTTCATAAACAAGAAGGTATTGACGCCTCATTGCTGCATCCAAGAAGCTGTCAAAATCTATCAGCAAATGGGCTGTGTGATTTTGTGTGTGAGTGTTTTGGTTGTTAGACCCAACACTCATCTCCTAAAGCCATCTCCACAGTTATGCACAATGTTGCAACACTCAAATTTCTGGTGTAACTGCTGCTTTCTGGGATCTGTGCAGTATGCAGCCTCCAAGAGCTTTGATATCAATCACTTTATATTATGTGACCTGTATTTTTATTGATTAGCAAAAATAGTACAAGACCTGAACCAAATACAGAAGATGAATTCATAATATTTTTCATAATAGATTCATTGTTTGAGTAATGCCAAACATTTGTTGGTTCCATCTTCTTGAATTAGTAAATATCTTTGGTTTTGGACTATTTGTAGACATAACAAGCAATTCAAAAATGCTGCCATTGGCTGGACAAGAGCCATGGACAAAATAATTAATTGATTAATCTAACTAATCTTAACTAATCTGCAGGTTAAACGATAATAACAGTAAGCGTTAATTCAAGCACCAATTAATACAATTATTACTGTATCTCAGTGATTACATTTATAAGTTATCTGGCATTGTTCTTCTGGACATTAATTCAAACGTACAGCACCTTGCAGTAGTTCTCTTTTCATTTACACATGCATCCATCCATTTTCTTTACTGCTTATCCTTTGGGTCACATGGGAGCTGGGGACAATCTCAACTGACATTGGGTGAAATGCAGACTACACCCTGTCGATCAAGGCAAATATATAGTATAGAGAAATTCTGTGAGATTAGAGTGTCAAATTTATGAGAAGAAAACTGGGAAAAATAGTGTTGATGAAAAGTCGAATTGTGTTCTGCTGTCCCACAATTCCCATTAAATCGCCCGTAGGTGTAACAAGCGATATCCTTGCATCTGTCGATTGCATTGTAGTTCCTGATGCATAAAGGGTATCACCTCATCCAAATCAATGTGTTGTTTCTTCTGAATAGGTTCAATTCACGGCAATGTCTCTCACAAAGTCCAGATCGTTATTATAACATTCTGATTCTGGTATTTCCGTATTGCTATAAATCTGATTGCAAAGTATCATTGAATTAAATCATCCACTGCAGGATTGTTTCTCAACTGAAAGTCTGCAGAACCATAGTGGTCCATGGTGCAATTGCCCTGTTATTCTTACTCCATTTCGCTGCTAATGTTGTGTCCTTAAACAGGGAAAATAATGAGGGAAGAGGGATGAAGAAACACACACTCTGCTCTTGCCTTCACTCGTCTGTATTGAGTCTTAATTATATACAGTACAACCAAATTCACACATTTTCCCAGTATGAATACACTCACTCTCAGGACCACAGTTTCCACAACTAAGTTATCCTCTATGGTTTTCTAAATAATGTAAATTATATTTTTAACCAACATAGACTGCAACTTACATGAAATACATTTACCTTTTTAACTTGTCTTTTAGCTGACACATGAACTGACTTTTTACAGTAATAAAATAACATTTTTAAGCATCTTACAGAAAATATTTCCGTGACAAGCTCAAATGCAGAAAATGGCGGAACAACAGTCAGGCGCTAAAGCGAGACAATAGCAGTAATAATGCCTGGATTGTTATCAAACTTCTACAGTAGTACACATAGGGTATTTACTGGGGATCTCACGCGACCACACAGGATTTCAGTGATCGCACCAGATTTCTGCGATGTTTACTTTGCTTTGCTTTTTGCTTTAGCAGTAGCAGCAGAGTAAAAGCCATCAGGTAAGTGTTAATTAAATAAACTCCTGGTGTACTTACAAACTTTCCAATGCATCGATTTATGAGTAAAGACCCTATTTGTACTACTGTAGAAGTTTGATAACAATCCAGGCATTATTAGTGGAGTAATTTACGAGATACACTTTTGGGTCCATTACCGCCTGTACTAAGAAATTCGGCTGATGGCTCTAACTCCACTCATTTGCGACCAAATGAAAAAAATGGGCTGAGGCGGTGTTTAGATAGACGTAATGGTACATATGACGCTAGGTCAAAATTACACCGGACCATCGCTTTAAGTCTGTTTGTTGTCTTTTGAATCCATAGGGATTTACACTGAGATGGAAGAAAAAATTCAGATGTATCTAAATAGAGATGACGGGGTCAGGCCTGATCATGCCTGTGTGTGCTTGCTTTGACATTCACTCTTTATACCCGGGTGAACCAGAACGGACGCACTGTGATGACGCCAATGTGAACACATAAGTTGCTCATTCACCTTGTCTTGGTGTAACACCGAGCCGGAGCCAGCCTCATTACCAAACCCAGGCATCAACTGTGCTCTTGCTCGGCATAGTTTCCACAGAGCAATGTGAGCGAGATTTCCCCAAAGAAATCTAGGTTTAGCAATCCACTATCTTAAAATAGCTTTGAATCATACATTATTACATAGCAGGTCTGCCTCCTCTGTCAAACTGCACTTGCTGCTGTGATTATTGTCTCCTTGTTTTCTCCGAGCTTCCACGTCTGGAAAGATTCCCCGATCTCATTAGCATAGCTTTATAGTTTAAATGAAGAGACTCACAAATGGCTTTTCCGTCTCTCAAAAGTAAATGGACTTAAAAAAAAAACAACACACATAAATAGACATTGTCATGTCTTCAAGTTTGAATGTGTAAGGGAACAGTTACCCAGGAATACGGAAAACATACAGAGCTGCTTTTGGTGTGTGTGTGTGTGTGTGTGTGTGTGGGCATGCGCGTGCGTGCGTGCGTGCGTGCGAGTGGAGTTAAGCAGATTTCAATCTTCCAGCCTAACTCTGTGTGTGTTTCCATTGGGTTCAGTAAAGCATAAAGGATTCTGGGAGGTGTGACACCCCCTCCTGAACCTGCCTATTCTTCTGGAGGATTGATGTGACAATTTCACACACACATACACAAACACACACTCAAGCAGTGAGATGCCACAAACTAGAGCCACTGTGTCAACTGTTAGCACAAACAGTTATACAGTACAGGTCAGAAACACAAATTCATGCACACACAGATAAATAAAATGTCGGTGCAACGTGGAACTGGACTGATAATCAAAACCAAGCCTCTTTGTGTCTGTCTGTCTGTCGGTCAGTCTGTCTGTCTTTTGTCAGGAGAGGTGCTGCTCCCCTGTGCGGTCGAGTAGGCCCTGTCTGTGTGATTAATCCTCAGCCTGTCAGCTGGCCAGCAGTGATACTGAAACCAAACAAAAACTCACACAAAGCTTAGCAGCATGCATTCTCTCACAGTCCGTTTCAGGATGTGCAGACGTGTGCAGGTTGGATGGGGAAATCACATCACTGCAAAGTAAAACAGAGCAACGCATTTAACCGCGTTATGTTTTCCAGACACAAACATTGACACATGGGAAACCTGAGCGCCAGCAATGCTTTGCTCAATTTACAGCTAACTACAGTCAACACTTTGGTGTGTTGTTTCCAAGATATTTCAGTCACAAATGCATTCAGCCACAGCATCAATGTATAGATGTGAAAAAAGGCTCACTAGGGCTGATGGGGTGTGCATTACTCTATGTGCTGGTGTGTGCGCGCCTGTGTGTGTATTCATTTGTGTGATGTGAAGGCTGATGAATATTTTCCACCTGTTATCCCAGAGGGGTTTTGTGATTGACCAAACCCTGAAGTTATTTCATGTGCCTGCCACAAAACTCCATTAACGGGCCCGGCCGTTACCGCTCAGTCTGTCTCTCAACAAGATAAGGAGATATTTCCAGCCCAATATTGCTTGCTCTATGCTGTGCTGTCTCTGAATACAATACACATCATCACATTCAATGAATATTATTAGCATTTTTCTTTGGATTCTGTCAGTGCGGAAGATAGTTTTGTGGGAGAAGAAGTACATGCTGTTTTTGCCGTGGTCTGATGTCTGAGCTGAATTTTGGAAAGTAGAGTTTATACTGTGGTTGTATTGTCCACTCTAAATGGAATTATGAGGCAGCTGTTGAACGTCCATTATCTCCAGTCGTTAACCAGAAGTCACCTGGCTCAGCAGTTTGCAGCCGCTTCCATTGTTCTGGTTTGAAAAGACCTGACAGAGGTTAAGAGAGTGAAGGCTGCTGAGAAATAACTGCGGCTGATTAAAAGTTGACAAAGAATGAGGATTAGAGGCCTGAGCAAAGATCAGTTTCTGGAGGAGTGTAAAAAAGGAGCATAATTGTGAAAGACCTCTTCAACTGTGGCATCAGGTGGAGTATTGTGTCAGCCAGACAGCATTCTCACCTTCATCTCTCTAGACTTTAAGTGACAATTTAGGTGAAATGAAAGGTCAGTGTAGCAGACCAAGATAGTTCGGTGTTACCGTCCATTCAGCACCATGGCTGGTAGCACAGGTCCATGCAGTATACACAGTACATCATGTGGAATTTCTTTCAAGCTTTATGGTTTTACCCATTTAAAGGATAGGGTAGTGGCTAAATGGGGCCCAAAAACCACAGAAAAAGCCTGTTGGTCAGGAGGGTTAGCAAACAAAACAAGATTATGCACCCTGTTTAACTTTTTAAAAAAATGTATTTATTTGTAAAAAGCATCAACGAACCAGACCTGTAGCTCACACTGGCTGTACAAAAGCCTTGAAGATCTTGGAGTCTGCATTTCCTGCTCAGGGACAAATGAAAGTTTGCAGGTTGAACATAGCTTTGCTTATTTGAAGGTGCAGTAAGGTCTGATAAACCAACAATGATAGATTAACTAGAAAAACAAAAGACATTAAACAAATAATGTCCTTTGTACTAATTAAAAATCATATCATAATGACATAATTTATACTTATTATCCACTTCCCAATGGGAACAATTTATGAAAACTTTTTGCTTTTGAGGAATACATAGTACATACATTTCAAGGAATGATCCTTGAAATGTATGTACTGTTTTTGTTAGCAGTTGGACTCAGAAAAAAGACTAATCCTCTTTAAAACAAAAATAAATAGTTTTTTGTCCTGCAGATGGAACAAACAACCATCATATTTAATTAGCAGCATTGCCATAATCTTTATATGGCCATTGGATTAATACCCATTTATTTTGATGTCAGATTCCAGCCTGGTTGAGACAGACTGGTGTGGGAGGATTTCTCGTGCTGCTTAACATGTTGATGTGTGTGCAATGGTGGCAGTAGCGGCAATGAATGGGTGTTAGTGGGATGTCAAGGCTGCTTTTAGTGTTTTCCCCCAAGTTCATGATTTTACATATTAAAATAAGTTAGTGCTTTTTATCTATCACCCTCTCACTCGTTCCCTCTCATCAGTAACCAAACCCAGTTGACAGCTTCAATTAAACCATGTGAAATCACTCCAGTATCTGTCTCCCTCTGGGGCCATTTAGCTGTGTTTAGCTTTCTGCAAGCCGGGCTTGTGGCCAGGTAAACTTTAGAGTGTTTCATGTTCCTTCCTAAAATGTAGGCCAACCTATCCCCATGTGCCACCTGACCAGCCAAAGAGCCCACGAGCTAAAGTGTGTGTTCACAGTGTGAGTTGATCTGGTTGATGGTTTGCTATAGTTAGCGTCTAGTGGTCACGTGCAAGTTTTAAAAAGGCTAAATGTTTAATATTCCCCTGCTGATGGTAATTATTAGAATTAATTTAAGGATTTTGCATTGGCCAATTTTTCTCAGTTGATAACTTTGGGGGCTGGCTTCAAATCAACATCAGTTATTGGCTTTGTAGAATATGTTGTATTTGGGCCCAACACACTGGCTGACCTAAAAGGTGTATTGGAGACAAATGGCAACTGATCAAACACATCACATTGTCTTTTATCCTAAGTTAAAAAGGTGCACAGTGTACTTAAGCACATCACAATGGGTACAGGAAATTACAAGCCGTTTACTTGCAATCCAAGCAATACCAGTCAAAACACCATTTTACTCCCTTTTTCTTTGTAACAGTTCAAATACTTTAGTACAGATTATAAAATAATACCCACAGTCTATGAAGAGTCTGCTAGTGGTTCTGTGAGGCTGATTTTACTGTTAATGTGAGTGTACAAACATATCTACAGTGATTGTGCTGCTGGACTCTGTTTGCTGCCAAAATCCAAGTGACCCACACTCAGTACTGTGCCTGAACACATCATGTGTAGACACAGCCCAAGCTGCTGCTACTCTTATGACATACTTCTTTTGCTACACAGCCTGTGTGCTAGTCTGGTCTTGGACTAATACTACTATTACTACTACTACTACTACTACTCTGATTCTGTATGTAAGGCAAGGCAAGGCAGTTTTATTTATATAGCGCATTTCATACACAGTGGCAACTCAATGTGCTTTACATAAAAGAAACATTTAACAGAAAAAATTGAAAAAACATGGAATTTGAGAAATAAAAATAAAACCCAATCATCCAACACATACATACCCCCCCCCCCCCCACACACACACACACTAATAATAAAAACAAAGTACAGAAACATAAAAAGAGAGAATAAAATACTATAATATTGAGTATGTAGGCTTGTTGCTGTTCCTGAAGCTAAAAAATATATTCCTATAAAAGCAAAAGATCCATCTGTTGAATTCATTCTGCCTTCGTTTGTTGTGAGGAGGCAACTTTCCTCTACATAGTTGACACTACAAATGTATCCAAAACTGCTAAAATAGCTGTATTAGCACAGTAGCATGATTTAAATAATGTGTGTTTGTGCTGTGGAAGGGGTTATTTGATGACTGGCTTAGACGGTCTTCCTCTGAGAGACTGCGCTGGAAAACAAAGAGTTGCCATGGTAACAGTCAAGGGTGAAGGAGGAGGGTGTGTCTGTGGTGTTGTGCTTGAAGTGGCGAGATGGACATTGGCAGGCAGAAGGTGGGGGAGCGAGAGATACGTTCTGTGGTCCTGTGCCATTCCTGCTGCTCACCAAGTCTCTGCTTTCCTTCTCTTCCTGTCTCCCGCATTGCTCTCATGTTGTCGTCCTGAAGTGAGTGGGAGGCTGTAAGGGGAACAAACGCTGAATCTCAATGAGACAGCTGAGAGGAAACTCATTTTCCCACTCTGTTTCTCTCTGATTGTGCTTTTATTCTTCATTTACAAGCTGCATAACGTGGACATGTTAGTGTAATTGTAATGTTACACCACTAAATGTTTACAAAAGCACGTGATCAGACTTGACCCCAATAAAAATGATGGATGGTTGCTTCATTACCAGCAGCAATTCATATTTCATGGACCATAGTGTGTAAAGTTTTACATGTTTGATGTATTTTGAATTCATATTTATTTCCTTATTTTTGTATTTTCTAATAATACTAAAATGTAAGACAAGTAATTGTAACACAGCTTGTCTTTTGAAAGACAATTTCTACATGGACCATCTTGAAAGTGCTTATATTGCAGTTAATATCAGTAATATCACTTGTAAAACCGAAGGCAGGATGCTTCCTAAACTGGCTGACAACGTACCCCATCATCAAACTACACTGAGGAATACAGTTCATCAAACTGAATGTATTGTTTAGTAATTGGGATGGATATTCATCTATCAATCAACAGAACATTTACACCTATTTTGACAATTGATTCTTTGTTTTTGAATTATTATATTATAAAGAAAAAAATACTAAAAATGATTTCATTCCAGGTATATAAATGTGAATATCTTTCAATTGCTTTCGACTTCTATGACTGTTGGTCAGGACAGAACAAGACATTTGAGGTTGCATATTGGGCTTCAGGAAATGATCAACATTTTTCACCATTTATTAATACATTATTGACCAAATGATTAAATATTCAAAAAATAATCAATAGATTAATCAATAAGGAAAATTATCATCTGTTGAGTCACTGAAGGCACTGTAGGTTGACATCCATTGTATGAACAAAAAATTATCACATTTTTGGCAAATAATGCATGCTGTTTCCTATTGCACACAACATGGTCATCAGGTGACAACATCAGTTCAGTTGTCAAATCCTCAACCAACCTATATACATTGACTTGGAGGCAGAACCCTTTTTTCAGTTACAAGTACAGCTGATGCTGCATAATTAGTTAAGTGCTTTGGGCCTTTAAGGACTCTGTTGTAAAGTCATTTACACAACTTTACTCAGTACTAATGTGACATCTACTATGAATTTACATCAACCTTAAAAGATATGTTTCAGTTAGATTATCCTCCATTACACTCATGTAGGAACACCAAGCAGAAAGTGCACTTCAATTGAAACAGCAATTTCCTCTGTGCTGAGTAGCAGCAGGTCTCTATCTTTAATAAAAATGAAATAGAGAGGATTCTTTCTCTCCATTTGCACTTTCTGTCTGGAAACTGCCAATGAAGCCATCCATATTCCATCCCTGTTTATCTGCTTTTAAATTCAGCAGACAAGTCTAATTGCTCCCTCTAACAGCCACAAACAGACATGCACCTTCACTCCAAAGACATGGAACAAAAATGCATAATGTAAGCTCTTCAACCACCATGTAGGCACCTACAAAGCACATCATCTTCTTCTTTCTTCCTTATTGACAAATACAACTTTTATAAATATGTAAATATTTTTCATTTCAAACATTTTAACTGCTGGACATAAGATGTCCCCTGATTCACTAAAAATTCTATTGTCTGTATACTGTATGTGCACTGGAGGCATTAAGTTTCTGTCAACAATTTGCTTGCAAACTAGGTGTAATATCACAAAATCAGCTTGTGTGTGCTTGTCTTTAACTAAGATTTAAGATGAGCACAGAGAAACTTTCCCCCTCAAGTAAATTGGTTTTGGAAACAGACTTTTAGACTGGACTGCAAAAAACACGTCATGCAATTTTTTTGCCACCAGCTGTAAACAACGCGACCACACAGTATTTCAGTGGTCGCGTGAGATCCCGCACAGCACATCTAGAGATCTGTGCGGGATTTCACCCGATTTAGACGATGTTTACAGCTTTAGCAGTAGCAGTAGAGTAAAAGCCATCAGGTAAGTGTTTATTTTAATAAACTCCTGGTGTACTTACAAACTTTCCAATGCATCGATTTATGAGTAAAGACCCTATTCGTACTACTGTAGAAGTTTGATAACAATCCAGGCATTATTAGTGGGGTAATTTACGAGATACACTGGTGGTTCCGTTAGCGCCTGTATTAAGCCATTCGGCTGATGTCTCTAACTCCACTATTTTGCGACCAAATGAAAAAAAAAGGGCTGAGGCGGTGATTAGATAGACCTCATGGTGCATATGATGCTAGGTCGAAATTACGCTGAACCATCGCTTTAAGGTTAGGGTAAGAATGTCAGGTTCAGAGCCAATCGCAGAATGTACGTGGCTGAGCAGAATCCATGCTGCTAATAGCAGAGCGGTATGGAGGAAAACACAGAGAACAACAGTCTGTGGATAGATGCTGAAATTAATTGTCTGCTGGCACTTTGGGGGGATGATGACTTACGTAGTTGCTGATGCCTATGTTGTTACAGCAGCCCATGCAGATACTGTAGGTTGGTAATGTCTGGACTCTGCACACGCAACTTGATCTGTTCACTGTCAAACTGCAGTGTGGACAGTCTTTCTTAAAGATCTGATTTGAGAAAAACATCTGATTTGCCTGCAGTCTAAACAAAGCCTTAGTGTCAAACTCTGCTCATAAATCATTCTGCACAGTGAAGCTCAACATCCAAGTGAAGAAACCAAAAGAAAATACATTTTTGATTGGAGGAGGACTTTAAAACATTTAAATGATTTGTTTAACTTGTAATTTAAACTAGACCTATTTCAGACAACTTTTCTTGGAGAGGTATTTGTCCACCATATATGTCAGGTCAATACCACAATTCTTGAAAAAATGAGAAAAGATGAAAATAAATTTGAAAAGGTAATAATTTATTTTTTAAAAACCCATCAGAGAAACAGCAGAAAGGCGTTGAAGAGAGCAAATGTTTGGGCCTCACTGGCTGGAACAGAGGCCATGGTTCAGTTATGATGCAACAAAAAGTTATGCAGGAAGATCAATAAAGTCAACTGCAGGGTAAACACACACACACACACACACACACACACACACAAAAACAAAACGCTGACAACCTTATTAGTCAGTAACTTTGAAAAGCCAGTGATCTATCTCATGCTAACTGTGTTTGTCAGTGTGGTAACTTGCTTTTAGGATGCTGTGTGTCAAAATAAACTTGAAATTAGAAATGCTCCACCTTTCCCTCCTCCTTTAATCCACTTGGGTGTGGTCAATCGATAATGCATGTTGTAAGTAAACCATTGAGCTTGTAGCGAAGATGTTGAAAAACTGTATGATGAACAAAAAGAAAGGGTTTTTTTAGGGTATAGTATTGACCACATGATGAGATATACACTTGTACTAACACTTTACATGTTTGTGTCTAGAATCTATTAATGGCTGGCTAACTTAGTACCTGAATGTTGGAGACCTCTCAGTTGAATCCTTCAGTGATTTTGACCATTACTTCCCTACAACATAAGAGGATTTGTCCATTCATATGCTAATTGTACCAACGGAGATGCTTATTTCTGACTCACTGCATTTAAAGAAGAATTGCTAAATTACAATTTGAGTGATAATCTTCTCTCCTTATGGCTCTCCTTTCCCACTCGCATTTCTTCTGTCTTGTCTCTCTCCTGTTGAAGCCTGACTGTCTAATTCACTGGTGTGAACAGAGGTCATAGCTTAAAATTCAAGGCAGAGGGACATTAGTATTCCCGAGGCCCACACTCTGACCAGAGCCATCTGCTGCTTTCGGACTGCCTCTCTCGCCCCCTGTCCTCACCTCAGCCTTGCATTTAGGCACAAACACACTGCACACATGCACACACACACAAGCACACATTCTTTTAAGACGTGTCTGCCAAACAAGGGGAGTGTCTGACAGTAATTTAAAGCTTTATCATACTGTAGCTGAGGCGTTTTGTGGCAGACATGAATAGGTCTGTCCGTGGAGACAGCCCCGCACAAGTGGTCCCCAGCTGCAGCTCAAAGCAGACAATTGGGATACTGCAGGCAGGAAGGAAGGCTAGTATGCTGTCAGTGTGTGTGTGTGTTGTGAATGCATGTCAACCCTTTTTTAGTAATGAAGGTAACAGTGTGAATCAGTGCAACACAATTATGTGAGAGACAGATTCTTTGTGTGTTTGCGTGTGTGCAGGGGGTGGGTTTTTTTGCATTAATCATTGATTTATTTTTCTCTGGCCACTCCATTTCTATTCAAGTCCCCATGGGATTAACTCAGACATACCGACTTATAACTCACTTACATGGTTTCTGCATACAGCCATGGGTAATTTAGTGAAGGAGGAAGCCACAACAATATAAGAAATAACATGCCATCTTCACACAGGACTTATTTTGGAAGAGGGGGACTTTCTGGTGGCCCAGGGGTTTCAGAAGCTGACCATGTAATCGCAGTGTCCTTGTATCTCATTTGTACTTTGTACTTGTGCTTTGGACAAAACCATCTGCCAAATGAATAAATATAAACGTTAATGTCCTTAGTTTGAGTCTGACCCAGGACCTTCCCTGTCAGCTTGAAGAAGACACTCATGATTCATTAGTGATTAAAGTTTGTGAGTTACATTCAGCTGGGATGGCTGTGGCTCAGGAGGTAGTCTACTAATCACAGGATTGGTGGTTTGATCCCCAACACTCTCCACATGTTAAAGAGTCCTTGGGCAAGGCACTGAACCCCAAGTTGCTCCCGATGGTCAGGCCAGCACCTTGCATGGTTGTTTGCTGCCATTGGTGTGTGAGTGTATGTGTGAATGTGTGAAGGAGAGGCAAATTGTAAAGTGGTAAGGATAAAAATGGCTATTCAAAACATAGCCATTTACCATTTTTCAGCCAAAAATACCTAAAATTGGCTATTTTGATTTGTCAAGAATTTATGTCAGAAATGTAATGGGAAGACCTTAAAAACACTGTGTGTATTGCTAATTGCAGCTGAGTATTAGGCCTGTGTGTATTGGCTTAAGCTTACAAGCTGTACAGTCATAATTATTGCAAATGGGATGCAAAGTTTGTCTGTATATGTTTTTGAACTAAATATGCAAAAAGAAATCCCAAAAATATCAAAGGAAATGTGTTAGTGTTTTGAAGAGAAGGATTGAGATCATTCAGTTTAAAGTGGGGGTGATTGATTAGCTGATAAAAGGACAGATAAACAAATTAAGAGACTAGAAGAATATTAGTTGTTGATCTTGTAAACGTGGGCAGGCACAGATCAGCCTTAGTTACATTTATATATCCTGTGTGTATAAGCACAGTTGTACTGTCATAATTCCTTCTCAGTATGTCTTAATAATGCTGCTAAACAGGTGGGGAAGAACCCCCTGTGTGTCTTGTTATGATGGCATTACCATTCATGTACAAATGCATGCAAATTCAATAAACACAGTCACATCTGAAATACTTGCCAGACAAAGCAGATTGGGAAAAAGCCACCTGCCCAGGGATTTATAGGATTCCAAAAGCAGTTGTTCTGGTGCTCAGGGAAAATATGACAAATCAAAAAACATTCAAAGGAAGAACAAATACTGGCAAAACCACACCAGAAAATGAAATAGGAGGTCGACAAAGAGCAGGTCAAAGGGTATCTGTCTCCAGGAGATGCAGTTACCCATAGTTACCGATCCTTACCCTCAGCTCCAGGGAATTGTACGAGGCGGGGCCGGGTTTCAACAAGAGGATGCTGGGATATAATGTGGAGGAAGAGGGAGGCAGGAGTCAGGGAGGTGCATGCTGTGCAGCAGCTGGTGGGGGAAGGGAGGAGCAAGGAGAGGCAAGAGGGAGGAGGCAGGATGGGGCGGTTGTTATACTAGATCCTAGTGCTATTGTACTCCACTACCAAGCTCAGGACCTCAGGTAAGAGATTCATTCAATACACAGTTCCCAAGATGTTAACAAACTGAGGTTATTTTAAGTAGCTGTTAAAGTTCGGAGTGAAAACCACTTTGTGCTGTTTAAAATGATGGACAAAATTGCTTTAGTATATGTACATGTTGCTTATATTTCATCAGGTGCACAAACTGTGTGTATGAGTGTCCACTTACAAAAAATGTTTGATCAGTTACCTCCATGTTAGTTCTGCTCTGTGATCATGACAGTTTTTGAGCCCCACAGCAGCAAGAGCCAGTCAGCCCACTACAAGTGCTTTGTGTGCACATGTAATCTTAGTCAATTTGTTTGGCCAGATGAGGTACAACCAACTGTATGCATGTGTTTCTGTGTGAGGTCTCCATTTGTGTGTTTGTGTTTTAGAGGGTAGTGTTTGTACCAGCTTGTGCAGAGCTAATTAAGGACTGTAATCACTGGTGATGGAAAATGTAATTATAGTGAAAGAAAACGGGGGAAAGCAGCAACAAAACCCCTCTGAGGGCAGTTGTTCATGGCAACCGGATAGCAAAACAGAGTGGGGATGGCGACAAAATGGATGACAGGGCACAGAAGGGCGTGCCTGACTGAAAAGTACTCCAAATACTCTGAAGTCTTTTACTTTGCTTTTAAAACTCACAGTAATGTGCTTCTATGCTTCTAATCCTGGCATCTGTTTGTGTGTGTGTGTGTGTGTGTGTGTGTGTGTGTGTGTGTGTGTGTGTGTGTGTGTGTGTGTGTGTGTGTGTGTGTGTGTGTCTGTGTGTGTGTGTGTGTGTGTGTGTGTGTGTGTGTCCTTGTGAGCGTGAATCCTGGTTTTCATGTCTGTGTGTTTCTTTTTACAGTGTGTCTGTAATGGGGTTCATTTATCATATATACAGTAGAATAATTTTCTCTTTTGTTGGTACCTTTTTTAATAACATCCACAGTTCACTAGGCGTAAGCAAAGCCTATACTTCATATCCCTCTGTTTGCAAGTCTGGTCCTGAGTTTCATCACAGTAATCACATTAAACTGAAGCAGGTACACAGCAGGCTCAGCTTCTTGAATGTTAGAGGCCTTCATGTAATGGCAGACATGTACACTGGGGTTATGGTTTATCTTGTGCAAACCATCTGGCTACTTACTACACACAGAAAAAAATGCTTCACTTCCTTTTCATCTGCACTACTTAACCAGGTCTTGCGCAGTAGTAAACATTATAGTTTCCCTGGTTGACCATTTTCAGCTGGCAAGCTACTGAAGGATCAATAAGTCCAATGGTATCAGTGCACATATGCAGCACCTGCGTGGAGATGACCTTGATATCACTATTGATTCCTTGCCTGGTAGTGTCCCATTAAGTTTGTATGAAGGTAATATGCTTATAAAGACTCTCTACTGTTTGTGCCCATTGTTCTCAAGCTTAGCCCCAGCAATGTATTGAGTCTGCTGTTGAGTATTTGAAGCCAAAGTTGTGCTAAGTAAGCACAAAAGTGCTGCCCTGAATGTGGATGAAGTAAACGAGGGACTTTCTCGCTCAATTACAAGAATAGATTGCCTGGCACCGAAAATATATTGCAGCAAATGCTATGCATATGCAAAGTTTAGAAAAAACGTTAAAGAGATAAATGGAGGGATGGGAACAATTTTTTTGGTTTTCTCAAACACAATTGTCCTTACAATCCTAAGTATTTGATTTAATTCAGTCTTTTTTCGTGTATGATCTTCTCCAGTTGACCTGCACAGATTGATTAACAGTTGTTTTTGATGTCGAATTACCTCTAAATCTTTGCCCTTGTGTATTTATTTGTCTCCTAGGAACATACAAATAACAATGCATGGCCTGTAAACCACCAATCATGGCTCATAGGAAGAGACCAGGGACCAGTGGAGGAAACAGTATGGCGGCTCCAGTCCCCGCCTCATGTCCCGCTCCTCATCCTACAGAGTCATGTGATCTAAAAGCCCTCCCCACTCGACAACGCCCAGTCCGCTACCCCAAACAGTCACATGATCCAAAGCTTCTTCCCCGTTCCTGTAAGGCACAATATTCTTCTCCCAAGTGTCAAGACGTGGGTCGCAACCATCCAGAAGTAGATGTAGCCGCAGAGGTTGAAGTGAAACGATACAACAACCAAGCAGATGCACAACTGGAGGACCAGCGGCCTGCAACACCCTCCACACCAGAACATGATCGTGACCAAGATGTCCATGACCAGGCAGACTTCCATGGTGGAGCTGACAGCCTGGATGACGACTCCAGCTCTGACTACATTAACAACACCTCAGACGATGAGGAAGACTATGATGACGGTGGGTGCAGTGTTAATCATGTGGATAATAAACAGATCATTTTCACATCCTAGCCTTTTTATTATCCGTTCATCCATCACTGATTTGAAATTCTATATTAATTTGTATTTGAAATGTTGAGGGGGTCAAAAAGAATTAGCCTAAAACATTCTGGGGCTGCAGCATCTTTGAAAGCAGTCATTAATTCAGGTATTCATTCCTCTTGGCACTGTCACTGTTGCTAGAAATCATGCATTTTTATGTGAATTCAAACAAGGGTGTAATTTGGCAAAATGTCCCCACAACTTCAAACATCGTTTCTTTTACAGCATGACTGAAGTCCCACATGAAAACAAATTGGGAAACCTAGGGGGATATTTACTGTGGACATGCAAACCTTTTTGAAGCACTCAACAGCCAAATTGCATTCCTCCTCATTTACAGGTGCACACTAAGGTTTTGCACTGGTTAAATAAAAGACTAGTGGACAGCAGACTGACAGCAAGTTTAACAGAGCGGGAGAGAGCGTATGGCAGGGAGAAATAGAGAGAGAGAAAGAGAAAGAGGGAGTGAGCAAGAGAGACACACCAGACAAAAGAGCAGGAATGCAACCGTCAGTAATTTTTCACAAGACTTACCCGCAGGACCCTCCTGCATATTTTTTCTCACTGAAGTTGGCTCCCAGCAGGTACGGCCCAGTACAATATGATTCGGGCAGCTAGTTATACATATTTTCTCACATATAGTATTGTTTTAGCAGGATGAATACACGTTCCAGTTCCAAAAATGTCTTCGCTTCAACCAGTATTACAAACACAGTTTGTGCTGTGTAACGTGTCAAAACAGCTTAGCTGCACTATATACACATCAGATGAACTGCCACTGGCCCATTTACATTTATAGTCTTACTAAATAACCCGCTAAAATGAAAAATTGCAGTGACACAAAAGTTTGTGCTCACAATAAATTGTGATATGTACTAAAATGTTAGTAAATATCCCCATTCCAGTGTTAAAGAGCTGTTTGCAATGGAGTCATCAGTAAAAATAATTGATAATGACAAATACAACCTAAATGAATATCAGAATTTTTTATTTATTTATTTTTTACAAATTTGGAGTCATCGTAATTGGTTTGGAATTAATGTGCAAATGCTCCAGTTTTCTATGGATGTCAGTGTTTGAGCCACAACAAAGAGCAAAATATGGTCTGTAACAGACTAGCTAAGCCTTGTTTTTAGCCTACCTGATTGCCAGAAATACTTTTTGTTATGTCCTATTGCATATCCTTATGCACTCCAATTATGACAGGCTCATAAGGAATGTCATCCATAACCTATTTATTTGAATTCATAACACAACCTGCACTCAGAGTCCTGAAATTTGGCACTGATTGATCTAACATGGCAACAAGACATGATTGGTGCTAGCATAAACAAGATACCAAGCAGAAGCAGATGTTGATCACTTGATGCCGGTACAGGCTGGTTAAGAGGAGTGAGGAGTCATAAGATAGGTTTTTCAAAAATGGTTAATCACTGCAACCATAAGAGGTCCTTGAGCATGCAGTCATAAATGTGCACAAAACACTATTAAGCTGATGGGTCCAGTTATATGCAAGATTAGGTGCAGACAGATACACACATACACACACACACAATCTCCTCCGTAGATAATAAGCACCTGTGATTGTTCAGTAATTCACCACTTGACTTTTAACAAGGAAGCTCCAATTAATAAGAAATATTTCTGTTTGTTATGATTTGTGATCCGAAACCCCTCCAGGACTGGCAGAGGAGGATGAGGGTGTGACTTACTACATCCGGTACTGCCCAGAGGACGACAGCTACCTGGAAGGTATGGACTGCAGCAGCCAGGGAGACTGTAACCACAGCCACAGCCACAGCCACAGCCAAGGGGACTGCACTGGCATCATGCAGCCGGGTGAAGCTCACACTGATGAATGCCAGGAGGCCGTGGAAGGGTGGGCCGAGGAGGGAGAGGGGGAGGGGGAGGTGAGAGAGGAAGAATGGGTGGAGGATGAGGAGGGAGAAGGTGCAGTGAGGGAAGAGTGGAGAGAAGAGGAGGAGGAGGAGGTGAGAGAAGAGTGGAGAGAGGGAGATGAGGACGGGAGGGAGGAGTGGAGAGAGGAGGATCAAGTCAGGCAAGAGCAGTGGGCGGGGGGAGAGAAGCACAGGGTGGAGGAGTGGGTTGAGGGAGAAGGGGAGGTTCGCTGTGAGGTGGTGGAGCAAGATCCAGATGAACAGATATACAATGGACGACCAGAACCCATCCTGGACCATCATCACCACCATCATCCCCACCACCAACCGTCCCTGCAAGACACCCTGCACACCCGACAGGCAGACAGAGAGGAAGAGGAGGAGGCAGAGAGCGAGGAGTTCTGCCCTAATGAGGAAGAAGATGAGGAAGGTGATGAGGAGGAGAGACATGGAAGGGCCTTCACTGGAGACTACTATGCCCCAGAGGACAATGGGAACACTGTGCGAGTCTCTCCGTTCCGTGGCCGCAAGGTCCTGGTAGTAGAAGGGGAAACGGGGGAGGAGGCGGAGGAGGACATTGACCTAATTGTTGCTGAGATCAAGATGAGTATGAGCATGGGGAGTCTAAGCAGCGGTACTGACCAAAGCCCAGAGGAACTGGCACAGGACCCTCCAGGCGACTACCCTCACACCAAACCTGACGCAGCCCCCTACCCCCCAGCTCACCACCGTCATGACAGTAGGCCCAAGTCCCTCAACCTGCCCTCCATGCACCATAACAACCCAGACCTTCAGAGGGGCGTCAAGGCACTTCCACGCTCCCCTGAAGACAGACAGAGATGGCAACAGGAGCAGGTGAGCTGTTTTTGTATTTACCCGACAAACCCTTATGATGCTGACACATAGCTTTGCACTTTAGCTGCTTGAACTCACTAGCAGCTTAATAGACTCAAATCCTGTAGGTCCTGATTCAAGGGGTATTCAGTTTATAATCTTAAAACAATGATGAGCTTACAGTTTCAATGTCAGGAATTCCCACTACAATAACAAGCTAGATGTTATTGTAGTAGAAAAAGATTTCACCACCACTCTTGCTCTTTTTGAACGCAGTCCACTCTCCATCTTTCTAAGTGTCAAATTGAGTTTTATTCTTGAGGAAGCCAAGTAACACAATATGAAGAATACAGACACTGATATACACAGAGCTCATTAAGCATACAACACCCTAGAGTTTCATTTTGTTTTTAGGTGACAGCCAAAAACATTGACAGTCACTGAATTAATATTATAGCTCTTACCCCATGTTAAGGCAATGTTGACAACATGTATTAAAGCCGAGTTAAAATAGCAGCTGTTACAATTTGAACATTTCTGTGGATTTCAATTTTTTTTTAAATGAATTATTCAGCTGTATGAAACAATTATAATTGCTCTCCCCTCCTTTACAAAAAGCTCAAATTTAAAAGGCTTTTTCACAGCATATATTTTGACTTATAAAGCCACTTGTCATAACACATGTAGACGACCACAAGTAGTACTGATGAAATCAACAATCCCTTCTATTTGAGTGTCCCAGTAAGCCATGGCTGCGGGACAGTTAATCAGCAAGCACAATAGCAGGAGGCTGCAACTGAAGCAGCTTAATGGGGTTCAGCCATCAGTCATGTTATTATTTACACATGCGCTTTTCCTGCTGTCACATGTTAACATTTCTTATGAGAAAAGCTAAGCAGCCAGTTCAATTTAGTGAAAAATGTGAAAATTCAAGATGAGTTCAGTTCCCATCCACTGAAAGCCAGTAAAGCATTCTCTATTTCTAATATATTGAATCAGTACTTCAAATACAGAGAGAGGCACACACATATGACAAGGAGGAACATAATTTATTAACAACAGTATCAACACAAAAGTGCAGATAGGCAGAGCTTCTTGCCTCTGGATGTGATATAAAAGAGATTTGTGGCAAAGAGCTGCTGGAGACGAGTTACAGGTGCGATGTTGCGTATCTATTTCCATCTCCTCCTCCATGTTACCTTGAGCTGTCCCTCTCCTCACATTTCCCTCTTACAGACCAGGATAAATGCACCCACACTAGATAGACTCCAACATACACAGAGTCCCCCTCCCCCCCAATCTTCTAAAAGTCAGATGGTAAAAGCAGAACAGAGAGAGTCTCCTGTGGGCGCCATGCTGATACACACCTGCTCCACAGTGTGCACATGTGCTAATACATTCACTCTGTGCAGCTCATTTGTAGCAGGGAACTGGGTCAGATAGTGTAACTAGATTAAATTGGAAGTATGTACAGTACATTGCAGATTCGGATGACTCCCCAACTCACAGAGATGATTTGGTCATTCAGTCCTCTGTTATGAGATGAAATGTTCTCTGTACACCACTTTAACATGACCGTCGAATGAACCGGGGCCACAGTGAATTTAATAAGAGCTGTAGAGTATGAAGCCAAAAGATTATCTTAGAAGAAGAGTTACAAAAGCGAGGGATTCGGGACTACACACACCCTGTTGATAAGATGTGTTTGATGAAAGCAGAGTACATTTAAATGCATTTTAAATTATGCTAAAAATTATAACCATCAGTATGTAAGTGTCAAGTTAATTATGCTGGTATGATCACAAATGAGACAAGGTCTTTTTGCAGCCTCAATATTTAGACCACATACTGCATAATACGCTAATAGGTTTTGCTTCTTTAGACTTCTCTTTATTACTTTTGATTTAGGCTGTAATACAATTTCCCCTTCTACCTTTTTAGTTCCAGCAGAACGACAGAAAGTGTTGATCCACTAAAGGCAACCATTTTCATATTTATAATGTACAATACGCAGTTAATTACTCCAGTACATAACTTTCCCTAAATAGGTCTACTTTTATCCATCAATGTTTAAAGACTATGTATTATGTATCAAGTATTAGAGTGGCCTGTATTAAAAATGTCATCCATGAACCACCCAGTCTGTTAAAGACCTGTGACAATCTGTTAAAAACCTGTGTTGTCTTATACCAGTTATTATGAGTCTCTTACATGCTTTTTTCTTATTCAGATAAAAGATAAACATATATATATTTATTAGATAGATATACTATATGTCCATATGTCAACCGTTAAGAATAAATATATCTTTAATAACTTAACTGTCCATTACACTGATTTTCAATTAGACAGTACGACACTAAGTATACTCGCAATGTGATATAATGAAGAAAAAACGTTTTTATTATTGCTGTTGTTGAGGAAATAATGAAATTATTTTACTGTTGAGGAAGTCCTCAGTATCACACAGTAATAATGTATCTGACAGAACACTGATTGCTGTGATTGGTGGATGGGAGAGTCAGTGTTTCTCGTAGCTTAAAGGTATTCTGTGCTATGGAGCCATGTCTTTATGAGTGTGTCCCCATGCTGTTTGTTTTGTGCACATGCACAAGGATGCACATACAAGTACAGGGGTGGTGCAGTTCACATTCTGCCGCTGGTTTCACGCTATTCTGCTGATAACAGTTGCTGGTGGTAATGCACAAAGAAACGCAGCAATATGCCAATAAAAGCAGTGAAGAAGAGGAATGCTTGCCAGGAAAAATGGATATAAACAGTGTGGGATTTAAGACATTTTTTTTAAATAGCTTTGCAATTGTTTTATGAGGAAGGAAATGCATTGAGTGTGTGTTTTGGTGAAACACATGGGGCACATTTGAACTACTGCTGTGTAAGTAAAAGTGGGAAACATAATATAATTTTAGTATGTGAGAGGTAATTAGAGAAGTGCACTTAGTTACAAACAAATCCTTCTAAATCTGTTGTGTTGTATACGCATGTACATGTTGGTAGAAACTGTCTGTCCTCTGTAAGGTCGTCTTGTTAATGTTAATTATGTCAATGGCTTCAATTGGTGTTGTGCTGATTTATTGATGATAAAATCCTACGTGCAGCCTCTTTAAGATTTCTTATTTCCGACAAAGGCTTGTGGAAAGATTTGTCTGGATTCACTTGAGAGTCTGTACGTGAATGTAGTTTTGTAGAGCAACATGGTTTAACATTCCTTCCCACCAAACAACAACATGAATCCCATTCATTTAATGGTTATTTGCACAACTGAGTTACAGAACACGATGAATACTGATCAAGACTTTACATTTCGCTCTCTTTTCGCAAAAGAGGCCACTGATGTCATGTTTGTGGTAATTAATTTCAGTTCCAGCTGCTCAACAGTACGGCATGTTCCTCTGAATTTCACTTTTAGCACTTTCCATCACTGCCAAACGGAGGAGGAGGACATTTTATCAGCAGGAGGGTTTCATTTAAGCCTGTAATATGATTGAATGTTAATGAACAGTTGTTGCACTGCAAGATGGATATCCAGGAGAATAAATGTAATCCTCCCTGTGTGTGATTATGTGCTGGGTATAGTTTATATGTCCATGTATGTGATGAGAGACGAGACAAAGGAGGACAAGTGAAGGACAACTTAATCGTGTGCCAGCTTAAAACAGTTTGAACCCAAACCAGCTTTGCTCTTCTAAATTGATGTAATTTCATTCTAATTGCAGGTAAACAGTAGTTTATACAATTTTGCTCTTGTTTTGTAATGCTCTTATGTTTGTTTGTTTTTGCTTACACCTGTTCTTTTGTGTTGACCTGCCAGGTGAGCAATGGTGCAGAGCAACCCAGAAAACAGCAGCGCTCTGACCTCAACGTCCCCCTGGAGAACAACAATGTACCTGAGGTAAGATGTAGCAAGTTTTTAATGTCGCAGTGCTCCCTCATAATCGCATACATTTGTAGCTAGGTTACTTTAGCTGGAGAATATTTTTGTTTATGTGTGTGTCCCGGCGCAAACATGTGTGTATGTGTGTGACTGTCTGAGTAAATGAGTAATTGTGCAATTACAACCTCAGCTCATGTCCTTTGCTTACGGCGTGATGGCATCCTGGTAATTGAGCAGCATGTCTGCCTGCCGTTTTATGAGAGCCATTTTTCACGGATATGTCTGTTGTGGATGTTTCCTGTTCAGGCTTCAGCCACACCCACACCCTGTCCTTGGGTTGAGTAAAATTTTGAATGTGAAGTGAGCAGTGTTTTAATCTGATTATGAATTACAGCTCTCTCCATAGCCATCTCTTGTCTAAAACTCCTTCCTCCCTTCTTTATATTCTCTCTTTTCCACCTCCCACAGAAATGGGAATGTGTGAAGTGGATAAGTAAGGCTTTGCACTCTCTCTACACCCACTTTTGCAGAGCCCTTAAGCATAGCGCATACACCAAATTTCTGCAGCATTAAAAAGCACCAATGTATAAATGCATGTGCGGCAGGGAAAGACACAGAAATGTCTGAATATGTATGAATGCCTATTCTCAGTAAAATCAGCAAAGGGAATTTCTTAACGTAGATCGAGAATGTCACATTTAAGATTATTAATTTATGATGGAGTTCCTGCATTGTTTGTAATTGATCTTAATACTGCTTCCATTCAAATGTATACTTTTCATTGTCTGCCAGTTATTTAGCTGTTTTGTGTTTCCACATGTGATTGAATTCTGTGAATGTCAAAGCTGTTATGTGTGATTGATCTTTTTAGCCATGTAGGGCATTAGCTTCGCCAGAAAAAAAGTCATAAAAACAAAACACCATTGTAGTAGTTTCTGTTTGGTATATTGTTTCCAGATATATCACATTGTGCCTTATTTCAAGCATCAAGTTGCTCACACAGAATGTGTTATAAAAGAAATGTACTGAAGATCAAATGCCAACTGAAACAGTAGAAGGGACTCTCACAGAATAGGAGTCATTTTGGCATAACTTTGGTTATGTAATAATGAAAATATTGAAAAGTCACAAAATGTAATTGTTGATTTATAACTAAAAACTCCCTCCATACTGTTTTTAACAAAGACAGAAAGTTGTACTGGGTGGGATGTTACTTTACTTTGTCTCTTCTCATCCATGTTTTTTGATTTCCCCTGAGGTAAATCAGCAGGTTTCACAGTTCATCAAGTCAAAAATGTGAATAGATGCTTCAGTGTAAGCCTGATCTAGACCCACTCCCTAAATTGAATATATCTGATTTACTGCTTAATTTTACTGATTAAGAATAGCAGCACAGCCTAGCCTTTATGTAACACAACAGTCTACACAAACTGAATGAAGCTTCATCATTTTGATTGGTTTATTGGAGACCGCAGATACATGCTAAGTTCTCTGTAAACGTATTCACAAAGATTTATCCATCATATCCTGTTTTTGTCTTCTAGCCAACAAAGAAGGTTGCGTCGTTCCCCAGCTTTGTCGATGGTAAGTTAATCTGTCTGCACACCTGTTTGGTGATGAAATCTAAATATTGTAATTGCATGGATGGATTCCAAGGTTTGCTTTGCCTTCAGTCTGTCCCTTTTCAGGCCTGATATAACTCTTCTGCTGCTCTTTCCCTGCCTCTGGGCAGATGCTAGGCCTAATAATGTGTGATGGGCTTAGCTGCCTGTCTGCTCCTTCAGATCATGACAGTGCATTGTGTCCCTGAGCGGATGTCTGAGAGTCCACATCTACATATCACAGACGCAGATTAATCTCAGCCCAGCCCCCTCCCAACACAGCATCTCCATCAGCTCACAGCCAGTGGCCATCTCACTGCTCACCTAGTGTGTTATCGCCATCTCTCCATCTCCAGAGTGACAGTGTTTGTCTCTGTTTCTCCACACAGCACGTTGACTGCAGTGATTACAATACCCTCTCCACGGCACACCCGACCCCTTCAGTCTAACCGCACTCTGTCCTTCCCCTTGTCTCCCTGTTAATCACCATCTTCTCTTCCTCTCTCTGGCCCAGTCCCAGGACCCTGTGAGCCAGAAGACCTGATTGATGGAATTATCTTTGCTGCTAACTACCTGGGCTCCACTCAGCTGCTGTCTGAGAGGAACCCCTCCAAAAACATACGCATGATGCAGGCCCAGGAGGCAGTCAGCAGGGTCAAGGTACTCACACCCACATCCAGTCACACCCACATCCAGGCACACATACATGCAAACACACACATGCACACACGTTGTGTTGTGTTTTCACCTGAAAATATCTAGTGGGCAGAGTCATGAAGAGAAACACACACAGGAATTACACAGCTCTAAATGAAGCCTTTTACTCAATTTTTGACCAAGTAACCTAGAACTAACCTCAGGAACTAAATCAGGACTTACAGTTCTAGTCCCTTTTGCATTTCTCGTTAACTTTCAAGAACTGTGAATGAAACACTCTCTATTTCTCCTGTTTTAATGTCAAAGTCTGTTTTTAACATCCATAAACATTAAAAAAAATCTTGTCATAATATTTACAATGACAACCAATTTTTGCTTACTTTATGAACAAATACTGTTGTGGCACGTGTAGTTATACTTGAGGTGTTTGAGATTTGACTCTTTTCGTACTTTTGACTGACCATGAGAAGATCCCTTCTCAATATGCTTACAATGTAAGTTAAAGCGTCTACAAGGAACTTTAATTTTGTGTTGATTTTGATGGGGCTTGTGGACAAAAGTGGTAGTGTAGTGTCCTGGAATGAAGACTGCATTTCCCACCACCACCTTGTGTCACATAGACCTTGTTCTGGCTAGCATGTGCATTTGTTTTGGAAGCGAGTGAAAGAAAGACACAAGTTAGTTTTAATACTATTTTTCTTTTTTAAACATGGCTGTTTGTAGGATGCATAGCGTTTAGGTAATGTATCTAATTGTAATATGGCAATGGTGTAACAAAGTAAACTTTTAGTACGGTTCATACACCAAGGTTACATGTGAGGAGGATCAGACGGGGTTGTGTGGAGGTGTGGACCTGTTTATTGGTGCTTTAGAATTAAATGCTGTGAAAAATTCAGAAAATAATGTTTTATTCCTTTCATTCACTGCTTAGTTCTTTCTACACCACTACTCGCTATCTTCATTCACTCTATAGCTTGCTCAACCACTGCTGCTCTTTCTCTCTCTCTTTCTCTCACTTGTGCTCTCAGCGCGTTGACACTCGCTCTCTTTTTCTCTTGTCTGTCTTCAAATTATGCGGGAAGCAAACAAGAAGTCTAACTTTAACTTTAACATTATCAAACAAAGAGAAATGTACTCCCTCATGTTAAAGTGCTACATGTAATGGAAACAAAAGCTCTTCCAGCCTGCGTGCCATAAAACATTTGGTATAATTGTACGAGAAATCTGACCAGGTGGCAGGCATTTAAAATAACTATATAGAAATAGCCAATCTTCTCGCTGATGGTGTCGTTTGCTTATGTAGGTCATACAGAGGCATCAGTATTATATTGAGTTTTATAAGAAGTGAAAAACTCTTGTAGTTGCTTTAGGGAGGGATAAAGTCCACAGTCCCCCTTTTGTGCAAAACATATTAGATTTATCTAACGCTGGGGCTTCAGCAGTTAGTAATACATTTAATTGGCGTTGTTGAGCAATAAAAGAGAGACATTGATGTTACATCATTTAATATGGTGTCAATTAAGGTAAATGTTTACAGAACAAATGTTTAAGTTTAAAGGGAAGGCCTAATTTAAATGTATGTCATTTTGGTTGCTTGTATATTGTATATTGTTGTATATCTTGTATATTGTTACGGTATACTGTTTAGTTAGATGTCAAATGTTAAATGTGCTCCTGAAGTAACCAAAAAAAAGGAGATGTCATATCTATATCTGCAATAGTCGCTTTTGTTGTGTGCATGCCCATGCTGCCTCGCATATCCTTTGTCTGTTTGGAGCGTTGGTTGTGCACAGTGACAAATATGCTTGTCAGAATAGCTGGCGTGAGATCAGTATCATTTCGAAATTAATATGGAAACCTGCAAAGATAAATGGAAACAAGTCTGTGAGGTCAGAATTAACAAAATAGTAACCTCCTCGAGTGTCACCATGTTTATTGTTTTATTCATTCAAAATTAGTTCTTAGATGTGCCCTCTAGTGGAACCTTCCAGTAATACAGAAAGTACATAAGCATATGAAAAAATATGTTTATGACGCACCCAGTTATTTACATAAACATGTGGTTAATAAGCAGCCTAATGCTTTATAACAAGCAGGTTTTTGGCAAATATAGAGACACATGCACAATAAAGGAGTCTATATGTAAATGGTCCTGAATTGCGGTAAAGCCGAGTTGATAAAGCACCTTGGCCCCTGACCTTTCTACAGTCCTGCACTGAAACAGCACTTTATATGATTGCAGTTTTGTCCTCTGTCCCCAGGGGTACCAGCATAATGTTATATGTTTTGTTGTTGTTTATACTTCATTGGTAACACTCACTCAAAACTCTGTGATAAGGCCCTGGAGGAAATATGTCCAACGGCTTTACATGGCTAATACTGTATGTTTGATGGTATTAGTCATACAGTATGGGAATACTTTTCTCACATTACTGTACATATCTGGAAGGGAAAAATAGAAGAGGCTGTCTTTAAAGCATTTTCACAGACTCCAAGTGAAGCTCTGCGATTTCAGCATGTTGTTTCCATTTGTACTTACCAGATATGATGAGGTATTTTCAGATAAGGTCCAGTTCATGTTGCTCCTAATAAAATTTACATGAACATCAGTGCTGTTTGTGTCTACAGTCATGCAGTTAGAGTCATATATTAGGCATGAGTGGACTTTTAGGGCAACTAAACAACTTTGCCAGATTGGGCCACGGGGCATGTGTTCAACACAGCCGGCTGGATAATGGGACTGCTGGCATGTAAACCTTATATTTCCCTTGTTGACACTTGCTCCCTGCTGTTACTTAATATTGTTGTGATGATGACATTCCGGTTTGAGAGAAATACTGTGGATGGTACCAGTGCAGCATAGAGAAGATCAGCTCCATTAGTTTGATAGCTGTGTTAAATTTTAACACTCTTAACAGCTCAAATTGCTTGTTTCCGTGTTTATAGAAACAACAGAATAGCTGGATTTTAAACCATTTGACATTTCTCACATTACTCACCAGTGACCTCAGGTTCCTTCTGTCAGGTAATAATAATATAATCAAATAGCATCATGTTCTTACGTGATGACTGTATGCATAGAAGATGTTTTGTTTGCCCAGACACTAGTCTCTTTTAACTCCCTGTCATGAACACTGACACTCAGCTGTATTCCTAAATATTAAATGACATCCTGCAAAGCCATCCACTTTTACAAAGTTACATGCTGTAATGAGACTTGTCATGGATGTGATGTATACATATGAGAGTGGTTGTCTGGTGGGATTCATGGAGAGTTAAAGAGTAGAGAATAAGAGACAGAGAAGCTTATTGAACTGTGTGTATGTTCAAGTTTGAAACGTGACTTCAGGGTCCTTTTCAGTTGTTAATGTTATGAGAATTTCTATATCACTCTCAAGGAAGGAGACTGGATTCAGAATAGTAAAACATAAGTTGAATTTATTAGCTTGTACAAGCGGAGCGTTTTACAAATGCAACAACAACGGTTACAGGCGAAAAGGCTCCCAGAGGAGCGTTGTCAGAAAGGTTTTATACTGTTCTTTACTTGCGTTGTTCAGCCCCCTCCCATAGCAGGCAGGTCTATTCCATATAGTAGTCATAACAGTTACTCAACACCTTAGCAGTCTTATTCCATAGATAGCATCATAACGGTTCTTCAGTTCCCTTTTTAAGTAAACATGCAGAAGTTCCACTCGTTGACCCGTCTCTAACCCTACGATACATATAGAGTTGAAATCTCTTTCTGCCAGCCTCAGCAACTTGTTGAAACAGGAAGTATCAAACAGTTCACATAAATATAGAAATGTACTCATACTCTACATGAACTCTTGACACATGGAATTCACCCTTATCTAATTTTTATAACAGTTAATTTCAAACCGTGCATGATATCAGCAAATGAAAAAGTAAATAAAGGCCAGCAGTGGTCGTTTTCTATAAATTTAAGTCTGTGTCTTTTTCAGCCACAATCCTGTCTTTGATAATGGTACTGTAAGCAAATAAACTTTTAAATGTGTGTCCAGTGGTTAACTGAATATTATCAGGTACTGTAGACCCAATGTATGTCAGAAAGATAATTGCTCTTCTAAAGCAGACAGAAGGACAGACTCAGATTACTTAGGCCCTATCCTCACTATATGGTAATACCCCCATTCATTCCTCGTCCTCTGTGTTTCATGCTCCAGCATAGTGCAAGTTACTACTCACTTCTACAGTACTGGTCCTCCAGATGGCTGCTCATGGAGATTACGTATTTTGAATTGTTGCTGAAGAGAGCTGAAAGTGGTATTGGTATTTATATGATCATGCAATATAAATGCTAATGAAAAAATCTGTTACATTTTGTCTTAAAACATGCATCCATCTAAGAACTTTGCCTAAGCTAAATTGACAAACTGACAAAGTTATTAAAGTATTGCATTTAAAATTGCATATGTAATTAAAGAAAAAAGTCATGAATGTGGATATGCATTCATTGCAAAAAAAATTCAGTATTTTCAATATTTTGTGCTGCAGACAAGAATCCAACTTTGCAGTTTGACCTCAAAATCCTTGTAGCATTCTGAAACAGAGAGAGGTGTCTGAAGGTCCTTCAGGCCCTGTTGCTGGTTCAGTCTAAAAGCTCTCTTCACCACAATCATGATGTCTACTGGCATCATTTCACATCCATCCAATCTGTGTTCAGTTCTTCTCTCACTCACTTGCTGTCATGCACAATTACTTTCCCTGCAAAAAAGTCTTGTCAGGATGAAACCATGGCAACAGTTGTCTATCACCTTTTAGTGCGCTCCCTTGCTTGGAACGGGTCCATTGAGCAAGATGTCGTCCATTATCTCCTTGATTTGTTCCTCGTGCATAAATGAATAGCTGTACAGCAACTGACATTTAATCTTTGACATTGAAATAGACTCGGTCGACTGCACACCAAGCCGAATGCACATGCAGTGCAGTGAAGTCATGTTTGTACGTTTGCTCCTTATCAACCCGAACACGCACAAACATTATATGCACACGCTTAGAAACGCACTTAGGTCCTGTCGTGCTGAACTGAGCAAAAAGAAGTATGCTAGGTAAACTGTAGCAAGCCTGTATAGGTTATTTATGCAGATCTTTTTGGCATGATGTTCACTCTGTTTGATGTAATATTTATGCAGCTTCATCCCCCCACTCACTCTTTCCTGCAGCCTGTGTCCTCCCTGCTCAGCTTCTCAGCAAAGCAGTACTCTAGATGTTGCTGAAAGCCTCAGATGTCTGTATGGTATGAGAGCTGATCACGGAGGAGGAAACTTTTCAAAAATGAAAACCTGAAAATGACTCTTCCCTTTGGGCTGTTTTCTTTGCTCTTTTTTTTTTTTTTTTTTTTGCTTATACTGTCTTAGTGGCTGCAGCAGCTCAGGCAAACATCCAGCCTCACACTGAAATGTAATGAGGGTCAAGATAATTTCCTCTGGTCAATGGCAGATGCAGAAAGCGGCAGCAGCTCAACTTGAACCTCATACAGAAGGGTTGATTTTAAAGATTACAAAGTGTTGGGAGTTTACTCCAAAAGAATATCAACAAGTTCAACAAGTGTAGCAGCGACATAAAGGCCATCACTGAAGATTTAATCAAAAACACAATTAGCTGTGTAAAACTGCTTCTATGTTTATCTAAGCTGTTTAATTCTGAACATGGTGACTCAACCTTATTTTGTTTTGTTGGGTTTTTTTTGTATGCAGCCCAGAGAACAAACCCCAAGTGCACAGTCTAAATCCTTGCTCCGGGCTTTATCCACTCCCCTGCCTCTCTGATTGTTGTTGATTGTTTTCCAGCATGTATTTCCCGGTAATAGACTGTGACCTGACCGTGGAAAGCAGTACGAGCAGCACAACACGACAGTTTGAAATTTTTAATTAGGTGCAATACGTTCAGAAATGGGAGCCTTTTCTGTTTGTCTTCCTGCTGGTGAATGTTCTGACCACAGAAGTGACACTTCAAATGATAATGATAATGAGAAATAAACAACGTAAAAAAAAACTCCCTCCAAATCTTCAGCTCTTCTTTATTCAGCTTTATTTAGATTTCAGGGATGCAGGAACAGTATTGATTTATGTTTGCATGCTTTTTGATTTGATTAATAGCGAAAAAAGCAATTATTACCCTCTCTAATTGCTGTTTTGATTTGTTTCTGATAACCAACACGGCTGTGCGAACGCTATCTCCACAAACACACACACAGACACACACACACACACACACACACACACACACACACACACACACACACACACACACACACACACACACACACATATACAGTAACACACACACTCATGCTGTCTCTCTCTCCCTCTCTCTGTCTCTGGCTCTTCCTTTCTGAGAGCAGCGATATCACACCTGCCGTTTGGTTTGGGGCTTTTACTGTCTGACCTTCTTTTATTTGCCTTCTTTATTTCCTCCTCCTCTTCCTCCTGTTTTTTGTGCTCCCGTATCCGCTGACCTTGTCCTGTCCCAACGCCTGCCTGCCCGCTCGCCTGCCTGCCTGCCTGCCAGAGGGTACAGAAGGCTGCCAAAATCAAGAAAAAGGCGGTTTGTAATAAACAGAGCAAAAGAAGGACCCTTTGGCCACTTTCCTTCCACCCTCACCTTTTCTTTTTCATTTCATTTGTATGTGTCTGTTTCTGTGTATCCCCTCCCATCTGTGTCTCGTACATTTGTCTTGTTCATTAATTTAGTCGGACCAATCTTTATCAGGTTTGCCAGAACTACAGTAAGACGAACATGTTGGCAGGGAGATTCCTTCAAAAGCCCAAAAGTGACAGATTTTTTTTTTTAAATGTTTATACAAAACATAATACTGAAAGGAGTGCTTACCTAATCTTTTACAGTAAGTTCAGTATTAGCAAAACGATTAAAATGGGAAAAATTGATTTTTATATTGTTTCTGGAGTTATGTTGTAAAGCATAAGAGTAGAACCAGTCGGAAGTACACAATAACGCTGTGTAATTGTTATTGAGATAAGAAATATATATATTTACACCTCGCAAGTACAAAACATATGCAGCCAATGCACTAAATAAGTTATGTAATAAGAGTTATGTACATAAGTTTTGTAGGACTTAAAAAACCAACCAGACATGTCTACCAACCCGTTTACACAGCTTCCTCACAGCATGAATGTGCCAAGATAACAGGAAATAATAACAGAAATGGAAAAAGTTTAGTTTAGTTTATGCTGACAAATAACAGCCTTTTACCTCAGGACAAATACATATTTTTAGTTAAGAAAACAGCAAAGATTTATGTCATCAGCTGCAACTCTAATTTTCCAATTTTGTACTGACTGTACACTGATGTTAGCCTCAAGTAAGTTCAATTATGTATTTGGGAGATTGCAATTCTGTGCATGCCTGATTTTTGTGGGATTAATGTAGTTTTTCTCTCACAATACAGAACACAATTATAGTTCTCTGTACATATTTGCTGCTCTTGTTTTACACTCTGGTGATACTGAGATTCGGTGGAGAGAAGGATCATCTGTAAACAATCTCAGCTTCTGGACGCGTTTTCTTGGTGATGGTTTCATATATCCCTGGAGTTCACAAACTTTGCTCATATGCCAAGCTGCGACTGAAAACTACAAATTCACACCTGCTCTCTGGGGGCAGGAAAAAGGCATTGTGGGAAACTTCTACATCTTTTCAATTAGAAATAGACAAAGCAGATACATTCAAAATACATTACAGCACCTTATCACAAATTAATTGCTGGAATGGAACTGTAGGAATCTATCAAGAATTAATTTCCTTAGCTTCCATGCATCTTCACACACTTTTGCAGTAATAAAAACGTATGTATTAATGGTTGCTACAAGTCACCTCTTCGAAACGAATTTATGAATAAATTTACATCTATGCATGCAATATTTAATTACAAGTATATGTTTTTAAACAATATTTAGCACAATTTCCTCATTAGGTAATTTTATTTAAACCAAATAAAATATAGTTTTATCAGTCAGTGGAAATGTGTACAGGCTTGTTCTGTGTTGAAACTACATCACTCTCACTGGCATAACAGCCAGCTGGTGAGAATTTAGCGTTATGCTGTTTCTTGTTTCCATGCCAGCTCTCCAACCTTGTGCCAGGACACTTTCTTTTTTGCCTTTTTTTTTTGCCTTTTCCACCTCACCTTTTAGACTCAACGACCTGTCCATCTAACTAGCATTTCCCTAGCCAGCTGGAATCTAAACTACACATGCATGCCTGTTTTCATTTTGGATAACTACAGTGTGATTTGCCTGCTTTGAACACAGGCATCATTCAGGCAGTCGTGAATCAGAACAGTCAAGTTTGGTTTAAAGGTCTTGAACAGTAGAAGGAGACGATGCGACCAGCTCTTCTGTTTGTATCTTCCTGCAGAGCCCAGACGGAGATGCTCAAACCCTCACCGAGGTCGATCTGTTTATCTCCACCCAGAGGATCAAAGTCCTCAATGCAGACTCACAGGTGAGTACCAGCAAGTGCACATGCAACATATTTTTCTCTGTTCTCTGAGTCTTATCTAACTGTGAGAATAACAACTGTTTGAAAGCTCCCACTGAGCTACACAAACTTCACAAATTGAGTAGTGTTGTGTCATAGCTACCATAACTGCATCTTAACTGTAGACACAACTTCTTATGAAACTCCACCACTGATTTGTTTAATCTCATGACGTCACTGTCAGAATTCCCTTCGACCGAGGATGAAAATAGATTTTGCTGCATGAACATCTGTGCATGGAGGGTACTCGGAGAGCATGCACTGTGCCAGCTGTTTGACTGCAGCACAATCTGTTATTATAGTTTTAATAAGGTTATTTCTTCCTAGTTGAACATTAGTTTGAATCCCCAATTATAGTCTTACCTGTACACAATTAGTAATTTCTTAAAAGGCTTTAATAATGACTTAACAGGCTACAAAATATAATGTTTTGTTTTCTTTTTTGATTTTGATTCTAGCAGGCAGGCTTGGTCAAAAGTCAAAATTAAAATCCTCATGAATGGAAAAAATGCATTAATCTGTCATTTTTTCTCCTAGTCAAATTATTTTTTGTTGACAAAGCTCCCTACTTCTGCAAAAGCTTTATCAAAGTTCTCGAGCAATTCAACTTTACAAAAAGCAGCACCAGTCCTCACAGGAGGTGGAGTCTTTGGTAGAAGTAGGAAGGTTTTGAGAGCTTTGCAGTTTTTGGGATCATATTTAAAGACCATTTCAGTGTATGTGATAGATGATTCATTTGCAATAGTTCTGTTAGAGCTGCTGTCTGGCAGTCTCAGCAGAGTGTGTGTGTGGGCAGCCGTCTGGCAGAAACTAACGTGCTGCAATGCAGTGTCTATCTTCCTCCCTTTTCCATCTGGTTGCCACTGCTCCTGGCACTCTTTAGAAAGAGACTTGCAGTGAAAAGCCTTCATTCTGCAATTAAAAGGCTTGACGCATCTTGCATGGGGTTTTTGACATTGATTCATAGTCAGAACAACTCCAGAGGTGGGCTGGAACAACACCAAAACTAATTAGGCTAATGTAATAAAACCACCAGACACAAAACATCGAGTGAAGTGATGTGTTAAGGTAGGAAGAGTCAGTTATTCTAGAGAAAGATTGTTTAAAAGTACACTTTTTGTCGAATTCAGGAAAAAACTCCTCACAATCTGCTAAACTGTCCATTCTGTGTTTGCACGAAAAAATAATCCAGTGTTCATACACAGCACTGGCTCTGAAACAAACAAAGTGGCTCAGTCCGAGAGACTCAACACTGTTCCAGCCAATCAGCAGCTTGGGTGTTCATGCTCGTGCGCAGGACAGAAGAAAGTTTATCAGAGCAGCTGTCTGTGTGAGGACATGACAGTGTCCAGTCTCCAGCACCTGATGAATGGTGGGGAGGGCTGGCGGACTGGAGAGAGAGAGGCCATGGCCAATTCATATAAGTGTTTTCTCAGTAAATGTGTCAATGCCCACTGAATCCAAGGGACCCCCCACGTCTGTTTCTGTCACGATTAGTGAAGCATAATCTGAGCAGGCAGCTTTAAATCACACAAATATCCTGATGGATATGTGTTTCAACTTATTAAACATATCAATGAATCAATAAATACAAACACTGTTGATTTCTTCCTGTGGAGCCGACATGCAAACTATTTTGGTTCAGTAAATTTCTGCTGTCTGGCGGCCTGGTGAAGGCAGTTTGTCTGGCCACTGTCCTGTCAGCTCTTCAGGGGTTGCAGCTGACAGACGGCTACTGAAGACGCTGATAGCAGGTCGAGTGAGAAGTGGGGAGGCTACAGAGAGGTAGAGAGTGTGGATGTACTATTGTACTCACCAGACTTTTTTTTCCACTTGTGATAAAGTGTGAGAGGAACAAAGATGACTCTACAGCCGATGCTTTGCTCTGCATTCTGCCATATTTCTTTTTTGGATGTCTTCTTGGCAATGCGTGTCCATGAATTTGGGGGGAGGAGCTTCTGAAGGAGTATGAAGGAAGGGGTTTATTTGTTAGGGTGTTTAGTTCAAATATCAACTATATTTCTCCAGAATGACTGACTCTATTTTTAACTAAACTATAATAAAGTTTTACTTAATATATTATAATAAAACATGGACAAATACTTTCAAACTGCTGAAACAGTGCCTCTTGAAATCTGTTATTACACAAGACAATTATTAGGCTGAGTGAACAAACATGATAACAGTGTTTAAATCAGTTTGTTTCATCAACACAAATACTCTGATACCGAAACCACTTTTGTGTTTTATGTGGACCTGTTCATTATTTTTGGGTGAACGTGTACTCAAGATGTAATTTACTGGGGTGTAATTGGACTATAGTCACATCAGATTGTAGTTTTGAATGCAAGCATATGCTTTCTATCAAGAATTATTTAATTTCACCCGTGCAAATCTTCTGCACACAATAACTTCCATTCTGAATTATTACCAATGAAAAGAACCTGTTGTCAGAAACAGTACACTGCTGGTAACAGCTATAAAATATTTTCCAAAGATTTGAGGCTAAAGTAATATCAGAGAAAAACAAAAACGCAGAGCTCAGAGTCGGCAGCACAAAAACCTTTGATATTCCATTGTCTCCATACTAACTCCTAAAAATGTCAATGATGATATCATCATGCAAGGTCTTGATGCACTGATTTATATTTAAGCTGGATTGATGATAGTTTTTTTTTAATGAATACTCTGTGATGATGGTTGGTATGCCTACAGGAAACGATGATGGACAATGCGCTCCGTACCATATCCTACATTGCTGACATCGGGAATATCGTGGTTTTGATGGCAAGACGCCGAATGCCACGCATGGCCTCCCAGGACTGCATCGAAACCACACCCGGGGCACCCGAGGCAAAGAAGCAGTACAAGATGATATGCCATGTCTTTGAGTCTGAGGACGTAAGTGGGGCTTAAATTGGGATTGTTTGATGAATCCTCTGATGTTAACAGACAGTAAGAGACAAGAAAGCCATCATTAATTTATCGGTGTTATTTGATTGCCAGATGTTTCCCTCATCACCAGTTAACAATAACATTATTGTTTTTCCTTCATTCACATCGAAGTTCTATAATTTATTGATCTTGAATTTTGTTTCAAATTTTACCCATGCTGACATGAGGAAATTCTGAACAATGTTGTTATGTGGCTTTATTAAACAGTTAGAGCAACACACTGATGTGAAATGATGTAAATTGGCTGGTCAATTTTGATTGTTTATTTATTTTTAAAGATTTTCTTTTTCCCACAGAGTTGCTGTTTGTCTTGTTGAAACAGATTCAGCAAGACTTGGCAACATGAACAATATTCCACAGAGCAGCCAACAACTCTCAGTGTCTGTGCCAGTCAGTATAAAGGCTGGACTCCAATCTGTCCTGTGTTCGTCTAATTTTGCTGCCAGGTTTTAAAGGCCAGTCAGTTATAATGGAACCATTCAGCCGCTCATCCATCAACGTATAAACTGTTTCTATTATTGTAGCTCAACTTGCCGTATGCAGTGTTTGCCTACTTTTGACTTTTATATTGTTCTGCCTAATTATTTCATAGTGGTTCCTAGTGTATTGATTTTGGGAGTTTTTGCCATTAATGTCTGCTATTCTGCAAGAGATTTATATGAAAGAAAAGTCATTCAATTAAATATGACAATTGGAAAGACCCGGCTAGCCAAATGATGTACTCTCATTCTCTTGATTTACTTTATCTCACTGCCAAGATATGTCTTCAAATTGAATTTTTCACATCACGTCTTACTCATTTCAATTTATTCCAGCTTTTACTTAGCAGCAAATGTCTGTTTGGTACATTGGTGTGATTAAGTGTCAGGGTGGAGGATGATTTAAAGCAGCGGTGTCCACAGCCCTGTCAGAGGAGCTCAAGTACCCCTTCATCAACTCATTAGGACTGATTTTAAACTGGAAGTTTTTAAGACTGTTTATCAATAAAAGTGGACAATGTTACAGTATATTTTCACACAAAACATAGTGATCCTGATAATGTGAATTTTTAGATTGAGTCTCTTTTTCTGTGGGTTAAGTTTTGTACGAGCACTATTCAGATTGGCTGAAGCTGGACGTGAGCCATTTATCCACTACATTTAGAGATCGTATTTGACTTTTCTGCTCGCTTGCTACTGTAACTTGTTTTGACTCACTCTCAATCGCAACATGTTGTTTACAAGGTGACTCAGGCTAGTGGGAAGTATGTCTTGTCCCTTCAGCCCCTTAGAGTCAGTAGTTTATGAGGTATTGTGACAATATATGAATGATCAGATTCACTCCTAATTGTAATCCTATTTCTCTTTGTTTTCTTTTTTTTTCTCCACCAAATCATAATTAACATTTGTCAAATACTTCATCACCTATCCATGTCTCCTCTGGCAAATGCAGAAACTATCCTTAAGGTACATCTGGTTAAAAGTGCAGGAGCCATGTACTTGTGTCACTCCTTGTTGACATTTTGATAAATAGTAAATTGAATATCATCTGTTGTAAAGATGATTCACTTTAGTTTGGCTTTTGTTTTTCTGCCCATTTTCTTCACTTTTGCTTATTGACATTAGAGCAGGAAGTTGTACACTACTAGTGTTTCTCTGTTGTATTGAAATTTACTCTCTCAATGGGAACAAATAGCTCTTGACAGTGAAAATCAATTCATATTATGTCTTAACATATTCTTGGCTGCCTCAGTTCCACTATTGTTTGATGCCACAGATGCTGTCTTTCACTGAATTGTTATTTATATTCATCTCTGCGAAGATCAGCTCCTGTAAAACTAACAACACACAATCACAAACACACATTATGTCATGAGTATCCAAGGTTTGTTTTTGTTTGTCTGCAGGCCCAGCTTATCGCTCAGTCCATTGGCCAGGCATTCAGTGTGGCTTACCAGGAGTTTCTGAGAGCCAATGGCATTAACCCCGAGGACCTGAGCCAAAAAGAGTACAGTGACATCATCAACACCCAGGAGATGTACAACGATGACCTCATTCACTTCTCCAACTCTGAAAACTGCAAAGAGGTCGGTCAAGGCAATATGTACAGCAAACGTATAAATGCCTTACAATTTCAAGGTTGTGTTTTTATGAAACAGATGTTTGTTTCAGTTTATGAAAAGCTGAGACAGAAACAGTGTGTGGGACTCTATGGTTGGCAGACATCACTCTCATGCTGCAGGGCCATTAGAGAAACACACAAATATACAGTAGCTGACTAATTAGACAGCTTTAGAGGCAGATGGTATAGTAAAATCTACTCAGAGCATGTCAACTTGAGATTTTTTTGCTTCAGCATTTTCTCTTTAGCTAACACTGTGCCCTGAAGCATTACCAGAGGCTTTTGGAGAATTATAAACCGTGAAACAGTTTCTGCTGTATGAGCAGAGAGGATGCGCGGGCGCCACCACACAGCTGCTATTTTTGAGAAACATGAGCAATTTGTAGTGATGGAGAAACTGGGCTCTCTTGAAGCACTAAAGCTTCCTAACTGACTGTGTTGAAAATACGTTCGTCTCTTAAAGCTTCATGTGTGCACTAGTAACATCTGCTGGTCTAAATAATGGGAGCAGTCAAATGTATTCTACTTTAAGAGAGTATTGAGATCTGTGCACAATATGTGGGTAAATAAAGGCTTGAGAATTAAACTACTGATGTAATAAATTACTATAAATAAATGGCCTGAAATTATTCAGTGTTTATGCCTAACATAAAGACATTACAAATATAATATGGCATTCTGCACAGAGCTGCCTGATCGTGGCTAAGTGGCTAACACCATCAATTGTTCAAACATTTAAATAACATGAGGTGGAGGTTCAAAACTGTTCATCAAGATGCTGTGGAAATCTGATCTAGTACAGTATCTTATAATTATTACAATCATTTATAGTAAGTTGCTTTACAACATATTGCCTAAAGTAGGTGTTTAAGTATACAATTTCACCAGTAATTTTAACAATTTGGGAAAATAAAACATGATTAACATGGTTGTGTCCTTCAGCCGCTGAATCACTCCTCTAAGAGTAGGAGATATGAAGAAACATTTTATCACATTAAATATGTGTATGTTTAAATTAATTTAGAAGTACTGATGTACATATACTTTTTATTTAATCAGGTAATCTAATTTTAATCAATGTCTCATTTGCAAGAGACAAATTAAAGCACATACAACATCAGAAACAGTCACAGAATCACTAAATAGACCAAGGTTAAAAGTTTAAAATCAGCTAGTGGTAGTGGAGACACTTGTGTTTTAAAATCCTCTGTAATTTATTCCATTTATAAGGTGCAAAGTAGAAGGTAGTCTTCCCAAAGAGGACCTGGGGAGTAAGTACTGTAGGGCCTGGTAAGCAGTGGTTTTAAATTTGTGATATACTGAGGCAGCTTTTGCAAGAGACTTTTGAAAACAAAAATTATAGAATGTAGTTTTCTTGTTGTCGCTAGTGTGGATCAGCTTACTTTTTCATATACTGCACAGTGATGTGTGTATGATATTTATCTTCTGTAATGAAAAGCTAAGCAAAGTGATTAACTGCATGTATATAATAATATAATACATTTTCTAAAAATTCAATATAGAAACCATTTTTAGATTAAGTAACCAGATGGTTTTGTCTGTTTTTGGATAATCCATCAAATTTAAGAGATCAAGGTAGTTCTTCACATTGATGAAAAAATACGGTAAATCCAGAGCTGCTATAAAGCAGCACTAAACATGATTTACTGCATTGCCTCCAATGGCCTTATAGATCCAGAGATCCTGCCATCTCTCTATATATAAAAAAGGCATAAAAGCCCCCCTAAAATACCTAACATCTCGGACAGTTTACAATTTAATATTGTCTCATGGTGTACAAAACTGTGACATAAACAAAGCCCTCTCTCTCTGAATTTCTGAAAAAGCAAAAAGTGAATTTCCAGCAGGTGTCATTAAGGAATCAGACAGTTTTAAGTGAAAAGGAGTTATACATAGTCCAGCAGTTTGTTGCTGAATCTACGGCTTCTCAGATCAAGTAGAGTAAACATTAGAGTGAAGAAAAGACTGGAGCACACTGATTGATTTACAGTCTTTAACCCTTAGATGCATAAGTGGGGTCAAAAATGACCCCAGCGGTTGTTTTTTTGCAATATCTTTGTAATTTTAAATTTTTATCGTTTAATCTTCCATGTATTCCTCAAATAGGCCCCACTCATGGAAAAGTGTAGGTATCAGTAGGTCATGCATCTAAGGGTTAATAGTGCAAACTGACATTTTGTGTCTTCATGAGTCAAGAAATAAAATGCTGATGAAGACACACCAATATTGAGCATTTGCTAGTTAATCAGTGTGCTGCAGTTACATTATTTTAACTGTGGCAGGTCAGTACCTGTGTAGGATGAAAATTAAAAATACTGCGATGAATAGTTACAATGATTGACAAACTGTCTCCTCCTCCCTCTCTGCCTCCACAGCTGCAGCTGGAGAAGAGTAAAGGGGAGATCCTGGGTGTGGTGATTGTGGAGTCTGGCTGGGGCTCCATCCTGCCCACAGTTATCTTAGCCAACATGATGAATGGTGGGCCAGCGGCCCGCTCTGGCAAGCTCAGCATCGGGGACCAGATCATGTCCATCAACAACACCAGCCTAGTGGGGCTGCCGCTTGCCACCTGTCAGGGAATCATCAAGGTATGGAGAGACTTAAACAAGACTGTGTTTTGTAATCACAAAATAAACTATTATAAATCGTTGTTTTAAAATACTATATTGTGTGTGTGTGTGTGTGTGTGTGTGTGTGTGTGTGTGTGTGTGTGTGTGTGTGTGTGTGGGTTAAAGGGCTTAAAGAATCAGGTCCAGGTGAAAATGAACATAGTCAGCTGCCCTCCTGTTACCACAGTCCTCATCAAGAGACCTGATCTTAAATATCAGCTGGGCTTCAGTGTACAGAACGGCATTGTAAGTATTAATACTTTCTTTCTGTGAGCATGAGTGTATTACATGTGATCTGTTATGTGTGGTTTGGTATATTTATGGTACAGTGTGTGTGTTACCTCCCTGTGTCATTTTAGATGAATCTGTTCATCTGTTTTATTTTCACTGTATTGGATTCACTGAAGAAACATTGCGTCAGTTGTAGTGATCTGATTAACTGCTATTTTGAGGCTGGCAATATTTATACACCCAATACAATGCCTCCTAAGAAATCCCATTATCTTAAGCAAGGATTTCATGTGCTATCAGTTTATTGTTGCCTTTGAAGTCTAAACTATCTCTTCCAGCCTTAGATGCTACCCCGGTTTCCGATGCCATGACCAATATTGCTGCAGACATCTCATCCTTCCAGTGGCATGAAATTAGCATATTACTGTATACCTGTAACATGAGGACATTCTTCTTTGTCCGTGTGTGTGTTTTACCCTTAAGATATGCAGTCTGATGCGGGGAGGCATTGCTGAGCGAGGAGGAGTTCGTGTGGGCCACAGGATCATAGAGATCAACGGGCAGAGTGTCGTAGCTACAGCGCATGAGAAGATTGTTCAGGCCCTGTCGAACTCTGTTGGCGAGGTTAAACAGATGAACATACACTCTCTCTCTCTCTCTCACACACACACACACATGCACAGAAAGAGGGCAAAGCGAAGATCTGTGATCAAAAAACAAATATGTTGGATGCCAATTCCCTGATTTTTTACTATTTACTATTTATAGTAAACTATTTCAAATGCAAGTGTCTGTTTTCATGGGAGGATGGCTACAACAAAGTGAACATTTTAAATGGAAAGATTTTGACAAGTTGATTTGTGGGGGGCATAAGAGTCAAGGCTGTATTTCGAAATCATTCATTCAGTATTCACTATACAAGTGAATATTACACAGTCCTATGTAGAGGACTGTGCAATCAGAATGAGAAGGCCGAATCAAAAACTAATCCTAGACACATTACCATCTTCCAATTGCATCTAAATGTACCTTTTCTTACTGCCTGTGCTTTGAATGATGGTAGATATCATGGTTAGTGACCACTGAGTGTGCTGCCTTGTGGGATATTTTGAGTCAGTTATAGGGTATAATTGTTATTATATAGTCAGACTATGGTATAGATTTGGTTTAACTTTGGAGACTTTTTTTAGAGGAAGGTCAAAATAAAATTGTGTGTGTTCAAAGCTTGCTCTCTGTAGCTCTCTTCTCTCTTTCATATGCACAAAAGTGCAGAAACACTTTGGGACTATATAAATTACCATTTAATGTACTGTACCAAAGTTAGCCTACAGGTAATTGTGATCTGCAGTCACTTAACACACATTAAGAGCCTGTCTCTGTAAAACGTTGACTGTAATTAATATGTATTTGCTGATGCAACTTGTCTGAAACAGGCAAGATTTGTTCTGTTTGTAAAGAGAAATTTTATATTTTATCATATTGATACGAATCTGAGACTAAAAATTATATTTAACATATATTTACACTGAGGGTTGCCAGATCATTAAGTCGGATCTTCTACATCAGTCTTTCACTTTTTATCATAATGCACTTTTCACACAAAATATTTAAAACTGACAACTCTACATATAACTTTCCTTGAAGTTGAAATGACAGGATCATTTTGACAATTCAGCAACATCTGTACCATCCGTATCCAAATCTACACCCATGACTCAGACAACAATACTGAACAGAAGACACAGTATATTTTGTAGTATGAACTGTGAAGTATAACAGTGAACAGTTTTGGACACCGAATCAACAGCGCCTTTAAATTTAAAGTTAAATATTTTTGTTAAAGTGGAAATGACCCCCATAATTTCTGCATAGGATTTCAAAATCTATATTTCTGGTGGCGGTGGTGTACGACAAGACTCAATATTGGGACCCTTTGTTCTTCTGCTTCAAAGACATACATGCACATAAACACACTTACTGTACATATACTTTACAATCCTCTGCAGCATGAATTATCAGTATAAATCACATAAAAGTTTGTCCATTTTATTGAGATTGTGCTGTTTTCTTTTTCTTTCACTGCCAGATTCACATGAAGACCATGCCGGCAGCCATGTTCAGACTTCTAACAGGACAGGAGACTCCTATGTACATATAAATGATGGCAGGAATCTTTCCACAGGACAGGCTGTCACTGGTCAACTTTAGGGGCAAACCAAGCTGACCAGTGATGGGGTGGAGAGAGCCCTGATGACTCATTTATCAGTTTTCTTTTCTTTGGGCTGATGACTTCCATTCTTCATCATCTCTTCATTGTCCGTGCTTAACATGCAATGGCCCTTCTATTGACATAAGATGCTTTTCCCATCTGACCAGCCGAGGAGACAGAGTGTGTGGATACTGTTTGTTATTTATTTGTCCTGTTTGTGCTTTTCTGTGTCACTTCAGTAACACTGAATGGATGGACTTATGGAGTGAATGCATCACAATTTATTTTTTTATATTCATGTAATGCAATATGAAACTTCTACTATACTCGTTGTATAGTTTCATTTTCTTCTCCGTTTATTTTATTTCTCATGTAAATACATATTTTGCTAATATTGTGACTGAAGGCAACAGGGGAGGGAGGAGCCGCAGCTGCGTTGTAAATATTTATTGAATCATGCTGTTGAATTGAATGCAGACCATGATGATGGCAAAGACACAATTAAATGCCGGATATCATAAAAGTTGCCAGCAAAAAAGGGGATGACTTTAGTGTTTAAAATGTTGGGTTTAAATATGCTAAGTTGATATGATGTACATGTGAATCAAACCAATGCCTGCAGCAGGGGTTTATGGGAGAAACGCCATATCCTTTTGATTTACGTCATTTTACGGCAATACACAAGTTCAACCTCTGAATTGCAAGAGACGTCTTTTCTAAATCTCATGTACAAACACTCACACATTTAAATAATAAGCAACTCAATAAAACTATTAACATGCATCAGTTATGCTTTTGATATCAATGCCACACATGTGAAAAATGAAGTTACTTTTGCGTGCTACTCTACTGTATGTTCATCTTTAGTGTTCCTGACTGAAATTCATGCATACTACGAGTGGATTGTGAATGTTACTGTATTGTGTGAGCTGTTTCATTGCCATAAGCAGTATTAGAATGTCTGTACATAAAGAGAAACTTGTCTAGTATTGTGCTCATGTAAAAAAAAAAAAAAAAAAAAGACAAAAAACAAAACAAAAACCCACACAGGTTTAGTCACCGCAAACATCTTCCCACCTGTATGTTGGCTTTCAGTCTCGAGAGGGAAAGAGAGAACTGTGAATCACACACTGTGACAGAAAAAGCCTTACCATCGAGTAATGGCTTTACAATGCATTGTAGTACATTTTAACCATATGAACATTATCTGTGTGCATGCCTCGTAAAGTAGTACCATGTCATTGTGGCAAGATAATAAAATCTGAGCTAAACCTGGCTGGTTTTGTTGGACTGGATCAACTTGAAAGGTGAATTTTAAAGAAGTTTGTGTTGTCATATGAAAGCCTCTGAACGTTTACTTTCATTATTGGACTCCTTCAAGACCTTTAAATGGACATCCACATGTGTGAAGCTAAAAAGAAATACAAAGGTTATTTCATGAGGTTATTTCATGATAGGAGTTAAAAGATGTGTCTTTATTCTTTATTACACATACATTCTAGGCAGGTATGTAAAGGGAATACAGGAGATGCTAAAAGTTGCAAAGATTGCAAGAGCTCCAAATATATCTTAAAACAAACACAAAAAGTCTTTGTAAAAACATTTTCATTATTAGTTTTTAAGTGGTATTTAAATACTTTTATTGATGTCCACTATGTGTTGTAATGTATATTGATTTTTACAGTACAAAACCAGAATACTATTAAGATTAATATAGAACATATTGTATAGGGTTGGTACAAAAAAAATACCAACTTTGTTCTAATTCTGTACTGTGCATAAATCTAAGTCAACCTTGAATACTTTCACTTTGGAAAAAGTGAAAAAATTAAGTATGCTGATTAACTGTGCTGGATTTTTGAGTGTGCTGTTACAGTACAATCATGCAAGTTGTCCCACATTATTCAATGGAAATTGAAGCTGCAAATAAATTAATCAGTTACTAACTGCAGTTGGTAAAATTGCTCCAGAAAGACCTTAGAAAACAAAGTAATGAATCCTTGGAAAATTGTCTTTCTTTTTAGTGAAGTTTAATTGGCTGTGGCACTCCAGAATTTGATTGATATTGCTGTTGGTGTATAATAGTTAAATTGTATGTTGATTAGTATACTAAGAGTATACTAATAGCAAAAAAAAGTAAACTATGAAGATAAATATATTCCTCTATCACTGTGCAGTATGGCCATATCGCTTTGTTTCCACTTTGAGGCTCTAGTTCCCTCTAGTGGCTGTAACTAAGTATACATGTTCATTTGAAATATTAAAAAAAAGAAATACAGAACATTTTGATATTAATGTTTATTATTTAAGGATTTTCTTTCACTACAATGGCCATATGTGAAATTATCTTAAATTTAACATTGAACAAAATTATTCAGAAATATAAAATAATTAAAATATTATTTAAAGAACAAAGTTGACCATTATAAAAAAATTACTGCTTTATTCGTACCATCAGACGCTTATTGCACCTCTAACCTGTAGGCAACACTGCAGTTGTTTGTCATTCACCACATTAGTGCGTCACTTTGGACAACCTCTGTTATCTGTCTTATGGTCAATGTCCACATCTGCCTGTCACGCTGATTCAATTTTAACTGGTCAGTTTTGCTTCACTGCAGTGGGTCACATCAGGGGTTCTGGTCATTCTTGTCACACTTTAACATGACCTTTATCCCAAGACCCTGACGCGTGGTCTCAAAGGCCTGGATTGCCTGCTCCAGAGGGAAACGGTGAGTCACAAGGGGCTTCACGTTCACTTTCCCTGATGCCAACATAGCTATGGCCATCGGCCAGCTGCAACACAGTAAGAGAAACATTTTTTTCTGAAGAGTTAATTCTCTGTGATACACATTAATTACTTTATGAGTGCAGCCTCAGACAAGGTCATTAGTGGTCCTCACAAGTGTAGCTGCCTCCAACTTTGCTTTGAACATCAGTTTATGGAACAAAGACTACAATAAATTAATATTTTCTTACGTATTGCAGTAGCGGAAGACCCCTCTGATATCAACTTCTCTTACGGCAGCATTGATCAGAGGAACAGTAGCCATCTCAGAGCCAAGACCCACCAGCACCACCACACCTCCTGAGCATGTTGACTGATTTGAAAAAAGACAAAAACAACAACAAAAATCAGATACCATTGAATTACTGCGAGTCAGCAGATACACACAGTTGGTCCACTGTGAAACATAAATGCCCAACAACTAAAGGCAGCAGTGGAGAAATTATTTAGCTCCTGCATTCAAAAAGTACTTTGACCAAATTTAAACTGTTTTATTTGGTTTGGGTTATTGAATCTAAACCAATGTAAAGGTATTATTGACTGTAGTTTGCATACTAGTACTTGCTGTCTATGTTTACTTCATTTTTTCTGCAGACAGACACATACATAAATGGCAGTTTGGATGCTGCTCTCAACACCCGTGCATTCAATAGTAATGTGTGGCTGAGCTCCCAGCAGGTCTTCTACACTCTTGGCCAGCTGCTGGGGTCCATCACCTCTCTTCACTGTCAGCTGGAAGTCAGCACCACACTCCTTGGCCATTGTCAAGCGTTCTGGGGACAGATCTGAACATGATGATGGTGGATTAGAGAAAAATGAAAAGGCTGTATAAAAGATGTATTGTCACATTAGTCATTTCATTTGAGACGCATGTTTTGAAAGTGTGTGTGTTACCAGTGATGACGACCTTTGAGGCCCCCATCGCCTTGGCCACAAGCAGACAGACCAACCCAATAGGCCCTGTGGGAAGAGAATACAATAAAAAAAGATAGCTAATGTAGAGCCTGTACTTTATGTCTGCACAAATTATCTTAAAACTCTAAGTGAAGACCTAAAGAAAACAGCCAAAGTCATAATGATGAGTGTTTTCACTAGTGTGTAAAGTAAATGTTTAAATATTAAATCTGTTACAAGGTGCGTTAAGGTTCAGCAGTTTTGTTGAGTCAGTGTGATTCTGATCTTTGTGACAACACCCATTCCTGACCTTACTTGCAGAGGCATGTTGTTCAAATACAATACAAGCACATATTTTATAATTGCAGCAAGCCCCAAAACGCCCTTGTTGTTTCGCTGATGGAATATTCCCACAAAATGTGAATGGATTTATTATGTGAGTATAAGTTTTCATTTTTACCTGCACCACAAATTAGCACGGTGCTGCCGAGGCTTACCCCACCTCTGCGACAGGCATGAATCCCAACAGACAGAGGCTCAATCAGAGCTCCTTCTTCAAATGTCACATTATCAGGCAACCTGGTCAGTTGAGAAAAGATACAGAAAGAGGATATATGCAAAGGTTGAGCAAGAAGGTTGCAGTCAGAAACGAGGGAGTTATGAGGTAATCTCTGGTGCAACGCCAGCATTGTTACTTGTAACAGAAGTTGGCACTGTGCTTGTAGTATCTGCACAAGTTTCCATCATCAGGTGGCGTGGCACAGAAAAAGATAGTAGGAGACAGGTTGTAGCGCCCGTTTTTGAAGAACTCGTCCATTTCGCGGGGCACACCTGGCTCAATTGCCACTCTGTCACCTAAAAAAAAAGAAAGGTCAGGTTCACTTCTAGCTGCTATGTTATCAGATTTTTCACAATAGCATCATGCATGCGGGCTGGTAGATTACCTCACATGTCTTTAGTATAATTTACATTATACTTTAATGACACTTTTGAAATATAACAGCTTGTCATCCTCCCATTAGGCAAACTGGCAAATGTATGCAATGCACATTGCAGCAGACACTGCCTTTGGTATTTCACAGCTCTGAGACACACACCCTCACTCACTCACATACCTGCTTTAAGATGTTTGACTGATGATCCAACTTTCACCACCTGCCCGGCTGCCTCATGTCCCAACACCATAGGTTTTGTGAGCACAAAGTCCCCGATGCGACCGTGCTGCCAGTAGTGCACATCTGATCCACAGATTCCAACAGAGTGCATCTTGAGCAAAACCTCTGAGTGCAAAAATGACAGAAAACCAGTGAGGACAATTCAGGACTGACTAATTAAAGAGTACACATATTTATAAAAAAAACACAACAAGCCTCATTCCAGACATCTAGCTGCTGCCCACAACTCTGATTTGTTCTTTGATTCACACTTTAATGAATTGAGTGAAACAAAATGCAAATTCAGGCTGATTACCAGGCTAACTAGGGACATATCTAAAATTAAATTTTCAGCTGTTTAAAATACATATTTAGTTTGAAATAAATCAAAGGGTTTAATAGAATAGCAAAGTGACTGTGATGCATGTGACACTGATTAACTGTCTAAGAAAACTTTACATTGTATGCAGAGCATTTTAGCATATTTTGCATGTTCAGAAATGTTTGCTTAAATCGTCTATAAATTGTATACTGCAGCTCCACGAAGTAGTCTACTGTTTTTACGAGAAACACATAACGGTATAAGTGTCATACCATTAGGTCCTGGCTCCGGGACGGGGCGGTTTTCCTGAGGAGATTGCAAAAGGCTGCAGTAAATTCACAGAATGCAGATTATATTCGAGTGGGAATTTTACAAGTGTGCATTTTACCAGTCTGAGGTCTCCCTGAGAGTGCAGCACCACGGACAGATTTTCCTGCTCCATGATCAATACCGAGCAGCCAGCAGCGTGCAGAAGAAGAAATACACGAGTCTTCAGACTGTGAGCGGTGTCAAAGTACAGCGAGCGTCAGACTGCACCTTCCTGATCCTGTGGGCTGGTACCACAACAAAGCACCTGATTGGCCAAACGCGCGCGGAACGGTCCATTGCGGAGGGGTGCACACTGTCACATACAGATATTTAACTGCACTGAAACAACAATTCAACTCCCGCTACTGCTCTTTATTAATTCAAAGCAAGTTTACGTTTTTTTAAATTAATCTTATGTTCTTTATGAGATTGTATCATCGATATGTCGTGATGTAATCAAACAAAAAACTCCTCTCCAACTGAAATTAAAAGCGACACACTGAGGGAGCAATAAAGTGCACAGTAATAATGCTTTTTAAAAAAAGATGCATGTACACTTTAATAAATTAAAACTGATTTGAAGAAAGGTGTCTCTCTGTTGGTGCCATGTACAGTGCAAATAAAACTGTATGTATATGTATGATTTGTATTTTATTTTATATTTCTTACATAAGTATCTCTATTAAAAATAAATAACTCATCTTTGTGACCCTCCAAAAAACACTGTTAATGTTGACAAACTGTAAATTAAGAACATTTCACATCCACAGCGTTGAATAGATCATGCACAACACACATTTAATTAGTCTCACATCTGCTTCTATTCTCCCTACATCTTGGTGCAGATTATTTAATCTGGATTCACCTAACTGTCAGATGAGTAGGTCTAATCTTTAAGCCTAAACATGTTATATAGTTAATAAAAAAAGCAACACAGCACCTTCCTGGTGAATGTGACTGCACATTATGCATTTTGCTCCATTTCCTACACAAAGGAAAGTGTGGTTAATAGGATTGATTGGACAATTTGATGATGCATGTTAGTTCAGCACACAAGTTTACTGCTTGTGGCACCTCTTATGGTAAACTAATGTATTGTGTAATTGTGATACTTTACCTTCATTGTGTTGACTCATGCTGAGTATTAATGTACACAGGGTAAATCAGATTCAACAAATGTTAAGGAAAATAAAATTGATTACACTCCTGTGTTTATTTTCACTTTTTTTTTCTAATTGTAACAGTTGAGAAAGAGCACAAAGCTTCCTCAACTCCATCAAAATGAGACAGGCTCTTCACCGTGATCATGCTGCTGTGAAACAAATTGTTCTTCATGTACAATAGTGGTCAACAGGGGAGCCTTTTATTTGGCTTGACTGCTTTTTTAATAATTAATAAATGAGAATAGAAGTATTAATGCTATACTGATTTATTTTATGCCACCTACACTGCATAAACAAATGCAAATAAGCAATTAATATTTCATAAAAAACAAACATAATAACTCATTAGCCAGTACATTTTTTACAGCTTGCAAATGTGAATAGGTCAGATGATAATTGCTCTTGTTAAATATGTTTTGTAAATGTTTGCCTACGTGTGTGGCAAGCAACAATGGGCTTTACAGTTGGAGCATGGGACACAGCCGGGATGGAAATCACACAGATCACCACAATATCTCTGCAGGTTATGCATGCTGACATAGCCTGTAGTGAAAAAGTAGACAGAAAGAAAGATAATAATAATGTTAACAGACTTAACAACAACACTCCACACACCAAAAACATATTCATATTGTCACATTCAATGTCATGAACTTGATTACAGGAAACATGTGCAGGTAATTCTTCAAAAAACAAAACAAAAATGCTTCACCTGTATGCATGCTACTGAGTGGATAATCCCATGATTCATAACACATAGAGTCTTCACTTCCTGATGTGTCTGTGTGAGACAGTTCAGACCTGCCAACAGAATAACAGGAACTCCATCAGTTTACAATTTATCGTGTTACGATCCTAAATATGTACATTAAAAACTGAACATACTTGCTTCTGCTGAATTCATCTTCACTGAGCTCATCTTCTGTTTGGTAACTAAAACTCTTATGGGAACCCTGCAGAAAGTGGTCTAGGTGAGGTGTTTACAACAATGTAAATCATTTTTGTCTCAATCATATTACCTGTGTTACAGATTGCTCATCCTCATGTTCCCATATCAGCCTCCCGAGCATGTTTCTGATGTCTGCATAGATAATCAAAAGAACATAAGATGAGTAATGATTCATTAAATAAATCCTTTTGCTTTGAAATAAATTATTTAGTAGGTTTGCAACCTCTTTTCACAGGCTGTTTATGTCCTTGAGTTGCAAGCAGTTTAACCAAATAGTGACAGACTCTATATGACAAATAGTTTTTAGAGGCCTTAAGATGTAAAATGATGCAGTATTTTACAGTAAAAGCAAACATAAGAGAAAAGGTCATTTAAAAAAAACGATGTTTCCAACTCAAATGTTAGAAACCTCTGATTTAGTGTGATTCAAAACAGCACAGTATTCCTCACCGTCCTGTACAGATGCTGGAGGCAGCACATAATGACCAATGTACACTGACTTTTCACTCTGACGCTTCTCACAGGCAGACAGAAACGAGCTGTGAAAAACTGTCACCTTGTTCCACAGGTGATCTTTGCTTTCAAACACCCTGAAAAAAAGAAAACAGAACTGGAGATATAGCTTAAAAAGAGGGTTATTGAGGAATTAATTACATCTACTGGATGAAAACTGTACAGCTTTCTCTCACCTCAGAGTATCAGGACATGCAGCATCCTCACTGAAAAGATAATCTGCTGTTCTCCAACCAGCAAGGATCCCACCCTCCAATGCTAAAAAGCAAAATATAATTAGACTACAAAACCAACTCCGTCCCCCCCAAAAAGTATGTCAGAGTTGAATGTGATTACAGACCTCTACACTACATTTGTGGTATTATATTATTATTTCAAAGATAACAAGTTCAGTGGCAGCTTCTGTGTCAAAAGCGTGTCTCATTAGCGTACACATTACTTGAATTAGCGTTTAAATTAGCTCAAATAAAGGTATAAATCTGACCTGATACTTACTCCAGAAGTTGTAACATGACTGTGGCACACTGCTTGAAAACCAGGCAGTCTTATTTCGAAACATATCTATCTATCTAAAAAAAGGAAGTTGTTAACTAGTTAGTGTGGTATTATATTAAATATAACTCAATTTAGCCTGTTATTCTCATCCTTTTGTCCATCTAAATTAGCAACTTTTGGCTTTTCATAGTATCTTTGTCGTTTTGGCGCTCAAACGACTGTGCTGCCTTTAAGTGATTCAGAAGACTGTCGTAAATTAGTAAACTCGGAGAAACAGACGACAAAATAGACAGGCTGTGCGGGTCCTGGGTGTATGCTCTAATCCTTAAATTAGCATGAATTTTGACATATAGGACCCAAGTAGGCAATGTTTAATGTATTTTTCATCTGCTAACTAACTGAAACATACCTACTTACAATGACAATCACCTAAAGAACGAGATACCCCACGTTTTGCGTATTTTCCCAAAACACATCAGAACTGCTCTGTAATTTACAGTTAGCCAAACTTTTGTTTTTTTTAAGTCGAGGCTCTCCTCTCCTTGGTAATCCTTTATAGTCAAATGGGTCACAAATTATGGATATGTACTCTGCTTAACTGTCTTAATATTATTACCACATTTGGATTTATGTGACTAAAGTTAGTTCAATATGGCCTTGTTCTGTCTTGGCTTCATCTGGATGTAGAGCGACAAAGAGCAGAAGATTGTGATCAGTTACTCTCTTGAACTGTCTCAGACAGAGGTGTCTGAAGTAGATGTCCACAAGCCAAGGTATTTCTTATCTGATTTATGGTGTTCTCTCAAAGCTTATACACATAAATTTAATACATACAAAGATTTTCTAGACCTTCCAAGATTTCCTTTACTTGGCGATAAAAGACTCTGATGATTAGATGTCAGTCTGTTTTAACACAGTCACTTTTATTCTGCCACCATCCTAGGATGGTACATTATCAAGACATGCTGCTACTTTCACTCAGGCCTATATATATTAATCATTATTCAGTGTCATCACCAGCCATACAGGAAAGGAAACCCCAGTGTCCTATTGACATTTTGAGCCACCACAAGCTTCCACAACAACTTGCATGCTCCTTGGCATAGGTTATTTAAATCTGTGGGTCTCTACTGGAGGAATGAGCACCATTCTTTAAAAAAAATAGTCCCCTCATTGGTGTTTTGATAATATGGTTGAGAGCACTGCCCATTATGTTGGTCCAAAATCTCTCATTGGTGGTCAGTTAGGTTGAGATTTGGTGACTTTGAAGGCTACAGCAGATAATTCACATCATTTTCAAGTTCACCAAACTATTCAGTCATCTGCATTTGTCATATTTCTCCATACAATTATTGAAATTTTTTCTCATATTTTCTACCAATTCCTTACCTACAGCAGTGTTTGCCGTACTACATTTCACCACCAGATGGCAACATGTTGTAACATTACACAGTACACTACTACATCATGGTCCATTTTATAGGGTTCATAACAGGTCAGTCTAACAATATATTTAAAGTAAAATTATGTATTGATCAAACTGTTACGACTTTCTTTCATTGGGCTCAGTGCAGAAGATATTGAATAACTGTGGGTCTTCTGAATGCAGCAACCTTCAGAAAGCGAGGCTGTGTTGACTTATATACTGAAAATACTGGGTCGTGATGTGAAGCTTTCAGTTGATGATATTGCATAGAATGTATTGCAAGAAACATTTATGCTGGAGATAAATGTTTCTTCTTACAGATGTCAGGGTGATAAAACATTAAATTCTAGCTGCTATGTTATCCGATTTTTCACAATAGCATCATGCGTGCTGGCTGGTAGATTCACTCACATATCGGACAGCCGTTTTTGCAAGTATGTTGATATCAGTGCCTCTTCTTTATGTTCTATAACCTCTTTGGTAGGGTTGTCTGCAGGTCAGGAGCTTGTTTCTGTCACACGGACACACACAGAGAACCCATTGACTCCTGTTTATGAATCCCAATAATGTCATGTAACCTTGTGTTTTATAACAGTGGATGCCCATTAAGGAAGATATTGCTGTACAGCGGTATTGCCTTCACGCTGTTATAACTGATGGGTTTTGCTTGTTTGAACTTGGAGAAGCCAGAGAGCCTATCACTCTGTCACAATGGATTAGGCTATATCCCATACCATTACAGGTCTTAGGAATTTCATGAGAACACCTAAACTGCTTGGTTAGCCGCTTGGCTCTGCATGTTTCCTGTTGGCGTAACAGGCGTGACATGCATGCACGATGGCAGAGGCTCCATATAGATTGCTGTGTGTTTATGTGTAGGATTTTGGTCAGCTTGCCTGCCTGCATAGACTGTCACTGCTGACTGAGTTCCTCCACAGTACCTAGTTGCTGACTGGTTGAGGGGGGTTCAAAGCAGTGATAACTCTGTTGCCATGACAACAGTGAAGCCACACCCTGTTTCTTACCCAACCCCCCAACATGTTCAGTTGAGAACAAAGCTCTGCGAAGAGGGGCTGGATGGTGGTTACTATACTGAGGTTGAACATCAGCAGAAAGACAGGAGAAGAAAATGAATAGTCTCATCTGCTGCAGATTGACCTTTAGTATTACACTTCATACAATCTAATTTGGTGTTGGTTATATTTGTAATGTATCTACCTAATGTCATATATGTTATATTTCTCCATATTGTAATTATACTATTTATTTCTGCACTCACACAACAGTTATGGCATGTATATCTTTCCTCTGTTGGTCTTCATGAGGTTTCTTCCCTTTTTACCATGTTAAAGGGATTTTTGGGGAGTTTTTCCTTATTTAAACCGAGGGTCTAAGTACAGAGTGTGTTGCATGCTGTACAGATTGGAAAACCCTTTGAGACAAATTTGTTATTTTGAGCTACCTAATTAAAATTGACTCAGCTTTCCCTTTCCTTTATTATCTGCCACCTAAATCAGTAAAATAGTGTAGAGGAAGGTAGTGTGATATCACTGAAATATGGATGGTTTTGCGTGGAAATCATTTGTGCTCATTTAATTAATTGCTAATTATTATCAGGACATTTGACTATATCTGTTCCATAAGGTAAATTAAATATTGTGGATTTTAAATGTTGTGCTGAAACAGCTTAATTGATTAGTCCATCGACATAAAATTATTCAGCCAACAACTGGGGATAATTGATTAATTGCTGAAATAATTTATTAGACAAAAGTGTCAAGCGTTTTCTATTTCCAGCTTTTCAAATGTGAAGATACTTCTTTGTTTTATCTCGTGTGATAAGAAAGTGAATATCTGACTGTTGAGAGCAATTGGAGGACATCGCCTTGCCACATGGGAAATTGTGATGGCCAAATGATTTATTGATAATGAAAATAATCATTAGTTGGAGCCCTAACGAATGTGGATGTGTAAACAGGGGATGTATCAGAGGACATTCATGCTCCAACTGTTACATTTTGCATGTTTAGCTCTTTTCTTTGACTCTGGTTTGTTATGTGTTTGTGTGTAGATCCTCTGATGTCCAAGAATAATTCATATATTCTCAATTATGTAAAAATTGCAGGATCTGTCCTCTTCTTCTCTTTTGTTTGCTGCTGATTTTGTCCTGTCTGCTTCCCTTCTGCTGGACAGAGTAAATGGCCTGTGGGGGCAGAGCTGGCTGCCCCAGGCTCATCCATCTCCCTTTTGTCCCATATGATATTGTTCCATTGTATGGTAACCCAGATTATTGTATTGTCATTGTTATTGTGTTACTGCCGTTGTTGGTATACAAAACGCTTTAGGGCTGCAACTAACGATTACTTTTGTGATCAAAGAATTTGTCGATTCTTGATTGGTCTATAAGATAAGTTGGAAAAACAGTCAAGTGATGTCTTTTAAATTACTTGTTTTGTCAAACAGTGCAAAACCCAAAGGAATTTAATGTAGTGTCATAGAAGACAAAGAAAAACACCAAATATTCACATCTGAGAGGCTGAAACCAGTACATATTTGATTTTTTTTTAAATTGAGCAATCAGTTGACTTTCAAATTCGGACTCAACTGATCTAGATACAGAGAGAGATGTGGTTTGGGTCTTCATTGGGTTGCATTTGACCTGCATTTGGTTTGTTTTGGACTCCTGTCCTGAGGTATCCCATACTGTGAATGTTGTTTTAGATGGAATAAGAGGAACTGAACTACGGTTACTTTAATTGGAAAGTTTATCATCAAGTGTATGCTATATTCATGGGTGCACCGACTCACCTATGTAATGTTTAATGAAATTCTGCAAAGCAAAAGAAAAGAACAGAATAATTAACAAAGAAACAATAGCACATAGACATACCCCCTATATACCAGGCAGTTACAGAGGATGGCTCATTCCATCCTGCTAGATGGCTCGCACCCACTACACGGGGAAAAGACAGCTGTGTCCCATCAGCCATTAGAGAGATAAATAAAACTTACCCCAAATTAAACTAAAGTAATGACAGTTTTTATTTATTTATTTATTTTGGTTTGCTTTTAAATTCATTTATGAAGTATTACAATAGTTAAATGCCATGTGTCTGACCTGTTTGTTTGTTTTGTGTGGATGAAGCCAAATCATCACTTAAATTGTGAACCGAATCTACCTTCGGTTACAAATAAAGTTACCATAACCTTAACCTTACCATAACCTTACAGCATGATTTTAATGACTTTCCAAGCAAGTTTGTTTTGTATGTAGTTCAGGGAGGTCTGGATCATGAAGGGACAGATATAAAATAATGTCCCAACCTTCCAGACAAGCTCAATGACAACTGGTGTCTGGTTTTTGAATTGCTGCTGGCTTTGAATTTATATATTTACTGCTTCGAGACATCACAGGATACCCAGTCAGCATTCTCTTGGAGTACTTTGTCAGCGAGATGGAGCAGTAAACCCTTGTGGAGTTATATCATTGAAGAGTTAAAGAAGAGTTGATTTGCACCAATCTGTCACCTTAACTTGCATTCAATTCAGTTCTGTGTTAAATGAGCGCTCTATTATCTCCCCATGCCTCTCTCTTTCTCTGTGTCCCTATCAAGTCTCTTTCTCTCCAGCTGAACCAACAACATCAAAGGAGTGTGCTTCAATTCACAGGTGTTGAAGGATTAAGGCCACCGCAGGAGGGTTTTTTTTATTCTCAGCGACATCTTTGATGTAATGTCTCATTCACTCACTTGTGTCTCTAACCTGTAACATGGATCGGCAGCCCAGAGTGTCCATTGCTGAGCTGAACATGTGGAGTGTCTTCATTTTCACACAGCTAAATTAAGTAGGTGCAAGTCAAAGAGGCAGGAATTGGTAAATATGTCCCACAAAGTGATTCATGTTGGCAGATGCACAAGTGAGATTAGAAAAATCTGAAGTTATGGCAATATGTTGTACACTGTCAGGCATTATACATTTTGATTTTGAGATTGTATCATACAGTTTAAACTGTGACAGCTATACATTTAATATCTCTGGGTGAATTTGGTAATTATGGACAATATTATAAATAGATCTAGACTATTTCGTGGTAGTTATTTTTTAAATGCGGTTTTTGTATCAATGTGATGAAGTTTTGTCATTTATCAAGTATATAACTTGTTTGATTAGGCATTGTTGTGTGGTTATTTTATTCATTAACAGTTTCTCAAGTGATTTTTGCACAGTATATTGATATTGTGATCTAACATTTCATATACTTTGATAAAATACTTTAGTCATATTGCACACCTCTAGTTGGACCTGTCATAGTGACAGTAATAATCAGTTTTATTATCATAAATCATTTAGATCAGTTGCTATAATAAGGAACCTCAATATTTGACTATTAGCGACAGTATGACAACTTCAGTAAATCCTTTTACTTACTTTTTGGCCCATCACAATTGTGTTTTATAGTCAGGGGTGAGCTGATATAAATTTTCACAAGAAAATTATAATGTGATAATGAATATAATGCTGATGTTGCCTCTTTATGTTGTGTTTATACAGATAGTAAGATGTGGGGAGGCAGCTGCCTCACAGCGTTAGCTATAAAGAGGTGTTGGAAGCTGTTTAAATTCTCAGTTGGACCTGCAGAGACAATGTGATGTGTTTCAGCCTCTACACAGCTGAACACCAGATAGTCCTGCCATTTTGGATTTAAAGTTATCTTCGTGTTCAAACTTTTTTTAAATGTTTAATTTCTTCACGCTGTGCATAAGATTTGTTATAAGTGTTATAAATTGAACTTTCTTCTTTGCAAGATGGAAAATCCCCAGAAACAACATTAAGGGTAGAGTCAGTCATTCTGGAGAAAGATTGTTGATATTAAATTAAATGCCAAATCAGATACACCCCTCCCTTCGTATTTCTTTAGAAGTTCCATCCCCCCAAATTCCTGGATGAACATTGCCAAGGCCATCAAAAGAGAAATATGGGGGAATCCAGTGCAATGCATCAGCTAAAGAGTTACTTCTAGTCCTCTTATACCTTATCATGAGCAAAAACTAAATTTCATCTCATGTGAGCCCAACAGTCCATCCACATTGCTCCTCCTCTGCATCCTCTCTACTTTCCACTCAACCTGTGTTCAGCGTCTCTGTCTACAGAAGCAGCCGTCTGTCAGCTGAAGCTCCTGAAGAGCTAAGATAACAGCGGCCGGACAAACTTCCGTCACAAGGCTGACTGACTGAAAGCAGGAATTTATTGAACTAAAATAGTTTGCATGTCAGCTCGACGGGAAGAAATCAACAGTGTTTGTATTTATTGATTCATTTATATGGTTAATAAGTTGAAACACATATCCAGCGAGATTTTTGTGTGATTTAAACAGCTGCTTGCTCAGATTATGCTTCACTAAACATGACAGAAACAGACTCAGAGCATGAAATGAATGAAACACTGAGGGTCTCCATGAGTCTTATACAGTGTGGATTGATACATTTAATAAAATGGAAGCATATCTATTCAGTGACAAAATGTTTTCTATGTGAATTGGCCATGGCCTCTCTCTCTACAGTTCGCCAGCCCTCCCCCACGATTCATCTGATGCTAGAGACAGGAGACTGTCATGTCCTCACACAGACAGCTGCTCTGATTACTTCCCCTTGCCCTGTGCACGAGCATGAACACCCCTGCTGCTGATTGGCCAAACAAGTGGTGTATGCCCCACTCCAAGCCACTGTGTTTATATGCCAGAGCCAGTTTACAGAGCTAGTGCTGTGTGTGGACACCAAATGTGTTTCAGTGCGCACACAGAAGAGACAGCTAGAAGACCATAAGGAGAAATGTGCTTAATTTGACAAAATATGTATTGGATTAGAATCGCTGACTATACCTTTAAAGCCTCTGTACAATTGAACCCCAAAATATTGCATTATAATAATCTCAGGACATGCAGTCACTGTAGTACTGACAGAGTATGATCAAACAAATTGCATCTCATCCATATTAATAGAGACAGATGCATTATATCTTCATGAGAAGAGTCAAAAGTGAATATTAACATTACATATTAAGACTATGCATTCATCTAATCCTAGCCAACTGATTCCCATTCATCAAAAGCTAAAAAATCAGAGTAGACAAGGAAACTTTTCCAGAGTGAATGTGCTGGTGTTAGCTGTAGGCAGCATGTTGACCTTTAACCCTTCTTGGGTCACTGGGGTGTGCTGGTGTGCAGAGGAGGGACAGGATGGAACATTGCTCCCCAGACCGTTAAGAAGCCACAACGGCAACAGCTGAGCAGCGTCTGACAGTAGGACGAGAGGAAACGTCGCAGACGCCACAGGCTTACCTTTAGGGGAAAAGTCAGACTGACAACAGAGGAATATATAGACTCATTCACGTGCACATGCATGCATGTGCTTGACCAGAGGTATTGGTTAGGCAACACACAGAGTGAAAGATGTGTTTGAACAGAGGACATCTGTGAGACAGAAACTGCCAACGGAGAGAAAGTTTTGACTGACTTAAACCAAGATTGTGTCTCACCAAGGATTGTCGTGCTGCTATGCCAGACCAAGTGTAAATGTTACTTGCCCTCTTAGTTACTCGGGTCTGCGATGAGTCATTTTTTGGAGTTTGGTGGATGGCATAGCTAAGTATTGGCCACTCCCTGGGGTTAACATCCCGCTGAACATCAGCAATCTAGATTAATGACTTGACTGACTTCCATTTATTTTCTTTTTTTTCCTCCCATCATCTTTTCCAACCTTGCTTTCTCAGTTTGTGTAAATAGTTATTATCCAACTTTTAATATTTTCGACATGGACAGCAGTGGAACAGGCATTTAGATACTTTTCTTAAGTAAGTGGCAATACCAAAATGTAAAAATACTTAATTATAAGTAAAAGTTATGTTTAAAAACCTAAAGGGGCAATCCACCAATATAGGGTATGAAGTTGAGTTTGCTTGTCATGCATAAGTACTGAAAACAGCAAATGAGTGTATATAAAGTACTGATGACTAATGGCTACTTACATTTTTGAAAAGTGTTTGTCTCGTCTCAATATAGGCTGCATTCAACATGACTGAAACAGAAACTAAGTGTCAGGTTTTTCCGTTTATTATGAAATGATGTAAACAGAAGACTGACACAAGTGACTTAAAGAATATTATTGGACGTCTGGCTTCTTTCTCTCCCCTGTGACGCTGTGATGTCAAGACCTGTTTCTTCTTGTTTTACCAGCACAGGATGCACCCATCTAAACACAAGCCCCGTCCTCTTCTCATAGCACTCACACACACAAACTTACGTCTCTGTTTTCTGTAACCTGCTGTCACAGAAAAAAATCTCTCTGGGCGATAGTTCCCCGCCGTGTCATTTAATGAAATTGTCCTCCATGGACTGTTATTGTAACATTCAGTCTGAGAAAATTTAATCATTTACAGTAATAGCTGTAACAACAATAACAACTGTTGATAGTGCTACATAAAAGGAATGTCCAGAGCTTACATTTAAAAATGTGTTAATGTGAATAATTTAAAAATATGATTTAGTTTGTATAAGGTTGCCTTTTTTATGGAGTCTGCGCTTGCTTACCAAGGCCAAATAGCAGGATGGCTGAGGCTATCGTTATTGTGGCAAATTCTAAACTGTTGAGACTAATCTGCCAGTTTGTGTTACTGTTGTAGATCTCCGCTAAGAGGCAAGAAGAGCAGGGGACAGCCTGACTGGAGTTTTACGCAGAGGAGCGCCATTTGGTCAAAGTGTTTCTGACTATCGCTCTGCGTGCTTCCGCAGGGCAGGAACATACAATGTGAGTCACTCCACAGTCAAAATCGCTGTCTGAAATGGCCAGCTAATTTACCTTAGGTCATTTATGACTTCATCAGCAACCTGCCACTCCAAAACTTTAACTTTCTGCTAATGACTTCACTGATGATATAGAAGCTTGTATCCTCCAGTAAGGACAACTGCTTGTTGGCACTTTACCCTTTCAACAATACTTAAGTTTAAGGTTACATTAACAATTGTTAACATGTTTTTAAATTAAAGAAATAGTGTGGCATTTTGCAAATTAATTGTTGAGAGTTAGATGAGAACATTGATACCTCTTTAATGTCTGTCTGTCAAATATGACGCTACAGCTAGCAGCCAGCTAGCTTAGTTTAGCATGAAGACAACAGGGAAAACAACAGGGTCATCATTATTGTGAAGTTGTCAGTTAACGTGCGGAGACTCCAGGAAGTTACTGTGCTCACCCAAGAAACAGTCCTGCACATGTAAAACCACATTTTTATTAAACAAATTAGATATAACATGTTAATTAGTGAGCTATAAGCGTGCTGATAGGTGGATTTTGTCACCTGTCACCTTTGGACAGAACCAGGCTAGCTGTTTCTCAATGTTCCCAGTCTTTATGCTAAGCTAGGTAAGGCTGTTGCCGGTAGACTCTTTGCTAATTATGGTAAACAATCGGGAATTTTAGAATCCAGCCTAGTTTTCTGGATTTAGAGGATTCTTGCAACTCTTGCTGTTTTCTAGGTCAGTTTTTTGTCCTTTCATATCTGTCTGATAATGACAGGCAGCAGGGTCTTGACAAGGGGACTCAATTGACGTCTGCAGATAAGTGACATTATGGAGGTATCTCTGCAATTTGTGGATGATGTTCTCCTGGCATTACATAGCTCTGTACTATAATCTCCTGTGTGTACTGCTGTTTGCTGCTGCATGTAACAAGGTCAAGTTGAGAAATGTGCCACCAATGTCCTTTCTCTCAAAAAGGTGACTAAGCTTATCTAACAGACGCCCCAAGAAGAGAATTTCAGGTATCTCAGGAGCTTAGTTGTGAGTGAGCAAAAGAGATGTGACAGGTTGTTAGTGTTTCCTGGTTCTCTGTGCTGAGATCGTCAGGAAGTCTGACATCTGTGCTGGCAAACCTCTCAGTTACATCCTGGATAAGCTGGTGTTGTCAGTCTTATTTTCTCCCTTCCTCCACTGATATTCTGCAACTTGCTTTTGTTTTAGGCTTATGCTCAAAGTAATTACTAGTTTCTGACATGTAAATAGCATTTATGTTAACATCTAAATTGTAATTATTGTAATTATAGCTGGGAAACTCTAAAGTGAATATTCTGAAAAATTCAATATATCCTTCTTGGCATTTACAAAAGCACCTGAAAACGAAACAAACATGGATGCCCAAATCTACTGGATTAAGTATTATATTGTCAATGCACTTGTGTATTTAACCCTAAAAAAAACATTCTGTCTCCTCTGTGTACTGCACATAATTCAATGTGACTATTTTACATACTTTGTCTCATGTTTGGCATTGCTTAACTTATATGTTGTTTTTATTGAAGTTGATTTGGGCTCCTTCTCTTTGTCAATAGTTGTAAAAAAAAAAAAAAAAAAAAAAAGGAGTGAGATCATGGATAGATGCTAATGAAATGCAGCTCCTCAGCAGGATGGCTGGTCTCACTGGGTCTGATAGAGTTGTTGGGTTATTTCATAGAAGCTTGTGGTGGAGCAGCTGTTTCTCCACAAGCTCCACAGAGGAGAAATGTGTTTTGGGCCTCTGAGAGTGTAGCCTTGGTTGAAGTGATTATATCCTTCAGCTTCTTTGGGAGCACTTAAGATCCTCCATGAAAAGCTGGAGGAAGTCTTTGGGATGATACCCACCTGGCTGCTCTGTTCGTTCTGTTGCTGTTTGGACCCTGACCTAGACCTGCAGCTAGGAAACATATAGCAGGGTGTATAAATAGATGCCAGGTTTATATGGGGAGTTACCAATAATGGACAGACCAGTTTAAGAAACGTATAATGACTTGACCTTCTCATCAGTGTTTCATGTTTTAATGTCTGAATCTAAGTTTTGTTTCACTGTCAAACCATGATATGTTTTGGTTTCTCACTGGCTGCAGTCAAACTGTAGTATCTTGGTTTAAACCCTGAGAAGCTTATTCAGTGTTATTCCCCTTCCTACAAATACATCTTCTGTTACTGAGCTCATCATATCAAGAAGGCATGGAGCAACCATGATTACTGAAATCCAAATCCTCCGTGCGTAAAGACATGTTACAGTTTGTAGAGTTGTTGCTGATCTGATTGAAAACATTGCTGAAAATGTTTACTATCTAATTTTGCTAATACAGTACTCTCTCCCTTCTGTTACCTCCACAAAGCTCTCTTGGGTTATTTTATTCAAACAAAATGTATGTTAGAAAACAACCAGCCCATGAAAGTAAATTGCTTAAGCTCAAGGTTTTACCTCATGAATAAAAGCACATGAATAAACACATGACACTACTAGATTGCGCACAAATAACTTAAACTAGTTTTAATTGGCTTATTTCTGTATAGGTGAATTGAAATGGGTGATATAGAGGTCTCTGTAAATTTATTTAGATTATTTCATGCCTGAGTTAATAGATATATTGATACATTATAATTTAAGTAAATTAACTTTCACTTTGCACAACTACCAACATCACAATTTGCAGAAATTGAAAATCGGTAATTTTCACATCAAACTGAAAAAAGAAATGCATCATCCTATCTACAATCAAATCTGAGGTCAGATCTGATTTGTTTCTCTTGCTGGCATGCATGAATCTTTATTCACACCAGCAGAAGGGCGAGCATTTTTCATTTCACACCCAGGCTGGAGATTTTGAAGGCTGTCTTGTGTTGCAGTTGTTGGTTCAGGTTACTTCTGCCTCTGGCGGGAAGTAAGCCTGCTGTGACCTTGACCTTGGCCCTGCAGATCTGCTCAGTGCAGCAGAATCTCGACCCCTCCCTCCCTCTCTCTCTCTCTCTCTCTCTCTCTCTCTCTCTCTCTCTCTCTCTCTATCTCTCTCTTACAGATATACATGCTCACATGCTCCCATATACTCTCAATCATTTAGTTTTCAGTGTTTTAGCATATTATAGTACTTTTAGCATCACAGTGTACTAAAACAGGATGGGGTTTTATTACGCCACTGCACGTTTTGCTGCAAGTTCTCTGCATGTATTTGATGTACACTGTGAATGGAAGTACAATCCCCAAAGTGATACATATTTGTCACATAGAACAACAGAAGGACGGAAAATGAAAACAATCTGTTTTATGAAATTTGGAACTAAAATCAACAAAAAGATTCAATAATAAATTGTTTGGAGAACTGGTAACTTAGTGATTCAAATCCAAAAATACTAAACAAAAATGTATGAACTAAAAGTGCCAACAAAAAATTATTGTTAGCGCCGAAAGTACAACTTCCCATAGACCTTAAAATACAGGTATTGGCCTTTTGAAGCACTAAACTGGATTTACAGGATGATATGTTAGACTTTGGTGTCAATAAAATACAGTACAATAGTTTAGACACCAATGTTGCAACTTTGATATTCTTGAAGGTATGAAACATTTAAGAGGGACCAGGCTGGGGCTGCGAACTAGGGCAGGTTGTCTGCATAGTGGGTGTTAGGTGGGCGTTGTTTAATTTGTGTCATTTTAGTATTTTGCTCTTGCAACAAAAATCAATTTAAAGAAAAATACATGAACACAAGACACTGTAATTCAAAGATCAAAATTTCAAACTTTGAATTTATAATAGAAAAGAGGCACCTTACTGGCCAAGTTTTTACAGGGTCATGGATCTTGTTTCCCACTTGACTTGGAAATACATGATGTATCAGAGGTGCAGGATGACACGCTTCACTTGATTTCTTATTTTAAAGCAACATGTAGCTACCAAAGATTTATTATTCATCATTATGCATGACTTAACAGGCTTGTTAGTACACACTGTGATGCTCATTTGTTGCTTTGTTGCACTTCATTGCCTGAGAAGACTCTTCCTGGAGCTGTGTGTTGCTCTTTATTGCACATCTGTGTGTAGGAGGAGTAGGTTTTAAAGTTTATACGTTGTTATGTAAGAAATGCATCACACAGTTGCAAGGAAAAGCAAAGGACGCACGCAAATACAGTAGACACACAGCGCGGAGGCTTGTACACTCTTGTCCAGAGGACTCTCATGGGAATGTCAGATCTCTCCCGTTGTGGGTTTCATTTTTGACATGCAAGCTGACTGTTGTCGCTGTGGTTTGGTTTGAAAATCACTACTCCAGAATATCAAGTACAACTTTGTGTATGCTGTATTAACCTCAGGTTTTTGCACTCTAAAGGAAAAATAAACCACATTTACAGAGTTTTTATTTGTTATTTTCCTTTAAATATTTGTATTTGTATTAAAACAAAGATAGACAGGTTGATATAATATACAAGGTGTATAGTTCAGAAATAATAAGCCCTTCATGTTTTAAATATGGTGTCGCTAAACATTGAAGCATACTGTATAGAGGCTTTTATTTGGTGAGCAGTGATCTTTATACATTGGGCTTTATTTCAGATTTACACATTAAGATGCAAAGCAGCACAATAAGGATAAGATATCTGTTTATTTACAGTTGAGGCTGTATAGTCCATTTACAGCAGCAGATTGTCACTCTGTATGCCTTGCTTACATAAATGTAGGCACACACAGATGGTGTAATACTTTATTTTCACTCCTCGCTGAGATTTCATTGATAAGATGCACAGCGACACACTATACAGTACACATGTAAAGCCGTTTGGCAGCACCTACAGCACTGTACTGTATGAAAACATACAGGCAGCTACATGCACGATTTTTAGTATTCACTCATGTCTCATGTTGAGGATTTGATTTTGAGTCAATTCATGTATTATTGTGCACTAAAGAAAAGTCCAAATCAATAACAAATTGGATACAACAGTGATAATGGAAAAAGCAGTGTGAAATGTCCTTTTTACCATTGGAAAATGTCTTTTTAAAAATCTAAGGACGCTGTCAGAAGACAAGTATTATTGAGCAGTTCCCGTGTGTATATGTGTGAAACTGTGGGAATGGCAAGCGGGGCATCCTTTGAAAAATGCAAGCATGCTCTCTCAACCTTCACTAAGTAACAAAAATCCAAGGATTGTAAAGTCTTCTTGCCAGTCATTCAACAGATGTTTAAAACCTCAGTAGTGTTATTTGAAAAGAGCCAATGGGGTTTTAACTGAAGACCTGGGAGCTTATCCCATAACCCTTCTATTACTTATTCCACAGGCCTTATTTTTTTCTTAATGCTGCGTAGATCTTTTGTACCTCCCAGAACAACACATTGATTTCGAAATGAGCAGCTCTCATGACTTTATATTGCGACTTTTAAATTTACTATATCTTTAAAAGCCTAGGAGTTGGGTTGCAGAGGACTGAATCATCATTTTTTAGGTAGACCAGAAAAAAGAGCATTACATTAGTCCAGCCTGTTTAATATAGAAGCATGCATTTATCTCTCTCTGTGTCACTCAGAGAGAAATGGTCACACTTAAGCCATATTTCTGAGGTGATAAGAGCAGATTTAGTGACAAGCCCTACATGAGCCTTAAAGTGAAGATCTGAGTCAAAGATGACATCAACATTTCTTAAGGCCACGGGACCGGTTTCCCTCTCTGAGCTTTAGAACCTAAAATTTCCGTTTTAACCTGGTTTACCTGTAATGAGTTTTGTGACATCCAGAAATTAATATCTAAAATACATTTAAAAAAGGGAATCAATTGGTTCTGTGTCATCAGGAGACACAACCACATAAGTGTGTATGTCATTGGCAGAAGTATGGAAAGGGATGCTTTGTCTCCTTATCATCGTTGGAGGGATAACATAAATTATATAGATTAGAAAGAAGTGGCCCTAAAATTGATCCTTGGGGAGCGCCACAGGTCATTTTGGAGTTGTTGGAGAAGTTACCATCAATTGCAACAAACAACTCTGCCAGAAAGATGAGAGGAAAACCAGTTAAAACAGTTCCTGACAATCCGATGTGATCCCTCAGTCTATTTAAGATAATTGTGTGATCAACTGTATCAAAAGCAGCAATCAGTAGTACCAACTGACGGTTTATTGGCATCTAGATTGTATCCTTGATTCCTCCTTGATGTCATTGACTACGATTGCTTTGATTAACCTGAAAACCAGATTGAAATATTTCCAGTTTATCGATGGGTTCCTGTGAAATGTGGTACAGACACTCATGTCCCCTCTCCACCATCACCACCAGGATACTTTGGTTTATGGCCAAATACCCGCAAAACTAATGATTTTCCCATCAGCTTCACCTGCATTTTGTTTTCAATTGTAACTAGCAAATGCTAACATGCTGAACTAAGGTGGTGAAAATAGTCAACATTAAACCTGATAAAGTCTGTGTAAAGTCAATTCATTGATTTACTTCTAAACATATTATACATGTTGGAAAATCGTTACAGAAAACATGTGAAAAGGCTGATATCAGTACTGAATTGTGGAGATAGAGCCTTAAACTGTTTCTCACCCTCTCATTTTTCCTGATTTTCTGAGCCTGCAAAAAACGGGTACTCCATGACGTACTGGCGTGCCCGCGTGACCTTGGTCCCTCCCCTACTGTAGGAGCCATTTCTATGTCAATGTGTGGAAGGTACCAAGTTGGGCCAGTAGGTGTCCTCATGGTGTTGGGTGTACATTTCTGTATAGGTGGGAACTTTCTGACAGGGGTCAGGTGTTGCTAGACGGAGGAGCACACAGTTTTTCGACCGCTCCGGTCTCCGACACGTTTGTCTTGTTGTCTGTGGCACAGCTGAATGAACTTTATATGCACTGGCAATGGATACTTGCATGTCATTGAATATCCTGGAAACTGTGAGAAATAAAATACGCATCAAATCAAGAAGGGAAATCAGGAAGCTGTTTGTTTCACTAGACACAAGTTATAGTCGTGCAGTAGCCAGCGCGTCGACTACTCTTAGCCTGTCTATGCAGCCCCTCAGTGGCTTTAAGTTTTAGATTTAGCCGCTACATTCAAGTCGAAAAACTGCTTAATGATGCCGGAACGGCACTAGAGGTAGCAGACGATGCTGTAGTTTCCAGCTGATAGGATCCTGGAAAGCGGACATCAGCGTTAATATTGGACACTGTATTTACCTGAAAGTCCACCTGTGTGCATACTGATGTCTGCGAGAGGACGCCGGTAAGCCGGCCATAGGCAGCTAACGCTGTCAGCATCCACCACCTTTCTGTGGAGCCGGGCCATGCCAGCGTGAGGACACCGGGAGTCTATCTTCAAACGCCGGCGGCACAGGAGTCATTCACCGGGATCATCATGGCGCCCACCGTGAGTAGTAGCGCTACAAATTTATGAATGGCCATTCATGTTTAAGTGCACAGTTGTTCGCTACATACAATCGGGGCTTAAATCTAATGCATTGGTGGTCTAAGGGGAGGACAATTAACTTCATGAACTTTGCGCGTGTGGGGAAATCATTATGGATGCGCGTGAACTTGAGAGTGAGCCAGCTGAGGCTATTGCGCAATCGGCTGAGACGAACATCAATACTAATGGCGTTGGTACGCAAAAGGACAAACCAAAACGTGTTGTAACTCTAACTGTTAAAGCTTTTGCTGAAAAGTGTGATAGGTTACAAGCTACTAGGAAAGCTAAGCTAATTAAAGCAGAGGTTGAAAGAGCTGAGTTGCTTGCTCTTGTGGCAGCTTTACAGAAAATGCATGCTTTGGAGGAACAAGAGCAACAGCTTAAAAGGAAAAAGGAACAACTCGAGCTGGAAGCAAAGCTAGCTGCATCTGCTGCTAAATTAGCAGTGCTACAGGCCGCTGGCACTCAAAGTGGTTCTAAAGCGTCATCAAATGCAATGAACTCCTACCTGGACAAGCAAAAAAAGGCAACAGCTTCTAATAGTCTCAACCCAATGGCAAAAGAGTACAGACCTGTAAAGCAGAGCAAACGACAGCCAAAGAATTGGTCATTGCCAACATATGCCCCTCCACAAATTGCTATGCTATCACAGGAGGCTAGTCAGTCATGCACAGCTCAATTGGATGCATTTTCACAGCCTTTGGAACCCACACTGTTAGTCCCTCAGTCAAAGGATGAAGGGCAATTTGGAAACATCTGTGCCATAATGGAAAGACAGAATGAAATAACAGCAGCTCTTGTACATCAGCAACGTTTAATGTTATTACCGGCACGTGATATTCCAATATTTGATGGGGATCCTCTTCAATACATTTCCTTTAAGCGAGCATTTGAGCAAGGAGTGGAGGAGAAGGTCAGCAGAGGTGATTGCTTGTATTATCTCGAACAGTTCACCAGAGGGCAGCCAAGGGAACTGGTTCGGAGCTGCCAGCATATGGCTCCAGAGTATGGCTTTGCTCAAGCAAAACGGCTGCTTCAAGAACACTTTGGCAATGAGTACAAGATCGCCACTGCATACATTGAAAAGGTGTTGGCTTGGACTGCAATAAAGGCAGAGGATGTAAATGCATTACAAGCTTACTCTCTTTTTCTGCGTTCTTGTTGTAATGTTATGGATAAGCAGCATTACATGAGGGAATTGTACATTCCAAGTACCATGAGAGCTGTCATGTCTAAGCTGCCATTTAAGCTGAGAGAGCGATGGAGGACTGTTGCACATGACATACTGGAAGCATCTGAACATAGAGCTGTTTTCAAGGATCTGGTTGCGTTCATTGAAAAACATGTCCGAATACTATCTGACCCTCTATTTGGTGACATTCGGGATGCACCTTCTGGACCATCTACTTCTAAGGTCAGCAATAGGATGAAGTCACAACCAGTGAGTAAGATGAGAGGAAAAAGTTTTGCTACCACCATTGCACCAGTGCAATCAGTGGAGAACTCCAGAGGCTTAAAGGTAGATTCACTTGCACATGGCTCTGTAGTGAAGTCAACTTGTGTGTTTTGTTATGGAAGTCACTTATTGGAAGGATGTCAGCAGTTTGAAAGGAAGAAACATAGAGACAAAATAAGCTTTCTAATGGAAAAGGAGCTTTGCTTCGGCTGTCTAGGTGCTGGGCACAGGAGTCAAGACTGTGACAAGCGTTTGACCTGCAGAGTTTGTAGTCAAACCCACCCCAGTGTGCTTCATATTGACAAAAGGGACAGAGGTAACACAAACACAAAGTATTCCAAGGAGCCTGTATGCAACATCACAGCATCTCATAAAACTTGTGGTCATACAGGGGCTGGAGACGATCGCTGTCTTCTTTCCATTCTCCCAGTCCAAGTTAAATCCATCAAGGGAGACCGTATCATAAACACGTATGCATTTTTGGATCCTGGCAGTACAGCCACCTTTTGTTCAGAACATCTTATGCAAAGGCTCAATCTTGCTGGTAGGCGAACCAATTTTTTCCTACAAACTATGGGACAGGAAAGGGTTGTCCCAGCATATTCACTATCTGGCGTGGAAATAGCTGGTTTGGAGACTAACCTTTTCTATAAACTTCCTGAAGTACTCACCCAGAGGAAGATGCCTGTAAACATGGACAACATTGTGACGGAAGAGGATCTGGCAAAGTGGTCCTACCTTGCAAAGGTAAAAATTCCCAGCATAAAGGCTAATGTGGATTTGTTGATTGGAAGCAACGTTCCCAAGATGTTGGAACCTTGGGAGGTCGTAAATAGCCAAGGGGAAGGCCCGTATGCTATAAGAACAGCACTGGGATGGGTTATTAATGGCACTTTGCAAGGAAACGGCAGCAGCTTGGAAGCTGAGGTCCCGTCAGTGGTTGTCAACAGGATTTCTGTGAGCAGACTGGAAAAAATGCTGAGTGAGCAGTACAACCATGACTTTAATGAGAGAGCTACAGAGGAAAAGGGGCTCTCAAGGGAGGACATGAGGTTCATGGAGATTGCTGAAAAGGGTCATTACAGCTTGAAGTTGCCCTTTAAGAAGGATGATGTGTCTCTGCGCAACAACTTTTCCGTCGTGAAACAAAGGTCACTTGGTCTGAAAAGGAAGTTCCTAAGAAATGAGCAGTTTTATGAGGAGTATAAAACATGCCTCAACAGGATCTCGACTATCAGAGGAGCCACTAGAACTGCACAATGGCGGTATGTGAGCTCTAAGGAAAATCCTGCTGATGTTGCATCGAGAGGAATGAGAGTTGGAGATTTCATTCATGACCATAGGTGGATTGAGGGTCCAAAGTTCTTGTATGAACCAGAAGAGGACTGGTCAGCAAACATGGTAGAGACTGCGATAGCAGCAGATGACATTGAGGTCAAGAAGGAAGCCATGGTGAATGTCATCAATGTGGAGGGTTCACCTGATGCCACTGGGCGGCTAATGGCCTACTTCTCAAGTTGGATGAAACTCAAGGTATCTGTTGCCTGGTTCCTTGAGCTGAAAGGCATTTTGCTGGGAAGATGTCGCAGGAAGAGTGAGGCAGAGGCATCCAATACCAGCAAGCTAAAATCAGACAGGCCAAAGGGACAAGCTTTGTCAGCGAAGGATCTTTTGGAGGCCGAGCTTGCCATCATTCAGTACTGCCAGCAACAAAGATTTGGAGAAGAGATTGCTGCGCTGTCATCTGGGAAAGCTACTGTGAGCAGACACAGTGTTCTCTACAGGTTGGACCCATATTTGGATAATGGGCTTCTGAGAGTTGGAGGACGGTTGACTAAGGGCTCTCTGCCAGAAGAAACTAAGCATCCACTTCTCCTCTCCAAGGATCAACATGTTGCTACTCTCATCCTAAGGCACATTCACAGGCAGCTTGGCCATAGTGGGCGCAATCACACGCTGTCCACACTGAGAAGGAATTACTGGGTCACAAGTGCCAACTCAGCGGTGAGAAAGGTCATAACAGAGTGTGGTTTCTGCAGGAGGTATAATGGAAGAATGGGGGAGCAAAAAATGGCAGATTTGCCAAAGGAAAGGATTCTTCCTGATTATCCACCATTTACCAACGTTGGCATTGACTATTTCGGACCAATTGTTGTGAGCAAAGGACGAGGCACAGTCAAACGCTATGGTGTGGTTTTCACCTGTTTAACCAGCAGAGCGGTCCATTTGGAGGTGGCTAACTCTTTGGATACAGATGCATGTATCAATGCCCTGCGTCGTTTCATCTGCAGGAGAGGTCAAGTTGCTCATATTCAGTCCGACAATGCAACCAACTTCATTGGAGCAGAGAGAGAGCTAAGGGAGGCGCTCGCATCGTTGAATCATGCACAAATCCAAGGAGCTTTGCGGAAGGATGGAGTTAATTGGAGGTTCAATCCTCCAGCAGGTTCACATCATGGTGGAGTCTGGGAGCGTGTAATCCGCATGGTGAGAAGGATTCTGAGTTCAGTGCTTCAACAGCAGAGACTGGATGACGATGGACTTCAAACAGTAATGTGTGAAGCTGAAGCCATCTTAAACGACCGGCCCATCACCAAACTCTCAGATGATCCAAACGATTTGGAGCCGCTCACTCCCAATCATATCTTGCTCATGAAAGGAAGACCATCCCTACCACCTGGATTGTTTGAGCCACATGATCTATATGTAAAAAGAAGATGGAGACAGGTCCAGTATATATCTGACCTTTTCTGGAAACGATGGGTACGGGAATACCTACCTCTGTTGCAGGAGAGGCAAAAATGGAACCAGGAAAGGAGGAATCTTAAGCCTGGAGATATTGTGGTCATAATGGATGCTACTGCCCCACGAGGGTCCTGGCCACTAGGAAGAGTCTTGGAGGCTTTTCAGGATAAAAGGGGACTTGTGCGTTCAGTGCGTTTGCAAACAAAGTCTAGTATCATTGAACGTCCTGTGACAAAGCTTTGCTTACTTTATGAGGTTACAGATTAGCAGGTCAACTCAGTTCCTTTGTATGTGGTACATGAAAGTATTTTGTAAAATGTGTTCATGTATTATTTTGATTATGGCTCCATGGTTTGCATTTAAAATAATTGTATGTCTGGTATCCATTACAATTAGGGGCTGGTATGTAGGAGCCATTTCTATGTCAATGTGTGGAAGGTACCAAGTTGGGCCAGTAGGTGTCCTCATGGTGTTGGGTGTACATTTCTGTATAGGTGGGAACTTTCTGACAGGGGTCAGGTGTTGCTAGACGGAGGAGCACACAGTTTTTCGACCGCTCCGGTCTCCGACACGTTTGTCTTGTTGTCTGTGGCACAGCTGAATGAACTTTATATGCACTGGCAATGGATACTTGCATGTCATTGAATATCCTGGAAACTGTGAGAAATAAAATACGCATCAAATCAAGAAGGGAAATCAGGAAGCTGTTTGTTTCACTAGACACAAGTTATAGTCGTGCAGTAGCCAGCGCGTCGACTACTCTTAGCCTGTCTATGCAGCCCCTCAGTGGCTTTAAGTTTTAGATTTAGCCGCTACACCTACTATATAAGACCGAGAGTCCGCTCTCCTCAGTGGTTAACCTGCCTAGTGGTGAGTTATTGTTACTACATCTAACACTACTACTACTACAGCCGCCGAAAGCTCTCAGACTTAGCGTCCAAGTTTCTGGTAGAGGTGATGACTTTGAGTGACAGGTGACACTTGGTAGTGGGCGGGGGTTTCAGCGAACTCGGCGGGCATGCCCACAGTGTTTGGGAGCAGAGACAAAGGCTGATTTTTACACAACTTTGAAGCCTAGTTTCATATATTTGGCGATTTTTTTAATCATTCAAATTTGGCAGGGTGGTTAACAACACACTTTTCTGTGGTATGTCAAACTCAGAACACATATTTATTCTTACTTTACACGGACTTCAAAGAACTCCAGTGCCTAAATACAGCCTCACAGATCTGCTAGTGTAGCTGTAGACTGTGAGTTCTGTTTAACTTTTTAACTGTTTTACCTGCGGGACAATGAAAGGTCATATTGTTGCAATAATCTTCAAAAAGAAGGCTCTTACTTAAAAATAATTCAGGTAGAATGCATGGCAAGACATACAACTGAAACCTTAAAAATGTGGTGTATTCTTTACCTTCAAAGCAGTCCTTCTCTGCAATTATGTAATAACTCCAAATGTCCAAATTCAAGGGACCACTGATAAAAAAAAATATATATTTTGATTTAGATGGACTTCCTTCAGAAGAGTTAAATTGTCACTTGTATTCCCTTCAGTGAGTCCTAATATTTTATGAAACATTTAACTTCAAGGTCTAAATATACAAGCAGTATTAAGAAAAGTCTTTAAGCATTACTCATGAGGATTTCTGTCTTGGTGGATGTTTTGATACTATGTAATGACATACAGCGTACAGTGTGTTTACATAATATAATATCCAGTATTTTTCTCTGTACAACAGACTTATGACTTTGGCTTACAAAGAGAGTTATGTTACCTTGCTGTGCATTCATGTCCTGAAAAATAGATGAACTACTAAAGGCTATCGTGTCATATCATCACAGTCACAGATGTCAGCAACAGACAACTTGACACTTACAATAAGTGCTTTGTATAGTAGTGTGGTAAACACGGTATATTTCTGCTGTGTGTTACCTGTAAACAGTGCTTTTTGAACAGGAGGGAGAGCTGCTCCCTCCCATGGGCTCTTTGTGCCTCGTTCATCACTTACCTCAGCAAATCCGAGGATACAGTGGGACACCTAGGAGAGAAAGTCTCCACCTGGCAGACTGTTAATAAAGGTGACAGTGGGAGGGCAGGCGGGGAGGAAGCTGCTGGTGTCACACCCTGCTGAGTAGAGGCACAGGAGCACAAAACTTCACTTACTGTCAAATGACACTGCACACATAGACTGACACACCATGAAAATTGTGTTTTTTCTGCAACTGTCGGTATCTGTTTACATGTATATCCTTCTCGATGTGCACCGTCCTTGTTTTCCTTCCCCCAACGCCCCCTTTACACCCCTGAAGCTGAACCATAAATCACTGTCCGAGCAGCAACAGCAGTCATTTAGTGTCCGAGGCTCCTGGCGTTCATTCCCAGTCTCTCCCTCCGTTTGTCCTCCGCTCAACCCCCAACACCTCACTGCCTCCATCCTACAGTAGTGCTCCTGCCTTGTAGCTGTGTGATGTGATGCTGATCATAAAAAAGTAGGCTATTTCCCAATCACCTGTTACTTAGCAACAACTACAGGATTGGAATTTTGAAGCTAACATCGCTGCCACTAAAAACAGTTCTTATCCACCTTTCCTATCTACCTTCATCGCCATATCTTTGACCTGAGGAGGAGGCCAGGCGCTCAGAAGTACAGTATACAGTATAGCGTGCGTATTTGTCTTCAGTGAGTCATGCCTGATGCATTTCATATGCAATTTTGGTTGAAATAACAGCAGGCAGATTCACTTCAGCAACTGTTTCATTTACATATTGCATTACCCTTGGTTGGATTCATATGCTTTATGCATCTTCAGCAGCTTCCATGTCTGGCGTTCCATGTGTGCCCTTATATCACATCATCACTCTCTGGCAAGTCTCACACACGTCACGGGCGGGTTTTCATTGTGCAGATACTGCTGTTATTTATTGTTCTTTTCCACTGTACATTACAGTGTATACATGAACTACACGTTTGCCACTCTAACATCCACAATTTGTCTTTAGATTTTCCATTACCCTACAATGTACATAAAACTAGACTAGGGCAGAGAATTAGCTTGAGCTAGACCCCATACAGTATATATATTAAAAGTGTTTCATTTCTTCTATGTTCTGTATTTTCTCTGTTAAATAAACAAAAAAATAACTGTGTTCATAACCTCTCAATGTTATAAAACTACAAGTAGAGCAGTGTAGCATTTTTAGATGGCCTTGCATTCTAAATCAGTTTGGAAACGCACCCAGTACCATCTTAGATCTAATTTTAGCTTGCCATTTACCATCCAAACAAAAAAGGATGTTTTCTGTTCTGACGTTCTGCCCTTTCTCATATTCAGTGTTGCACTTGAGCAACACTTTCATATACATGTCATCCTTCTGCATATTCCAAGTTGGTCGAAATTAAAGGCACGGTTGATGTACAGAAACACTCCTGACCTCACATGTTGTAAACACCACCATGCACTTGCATTTCAGTACATCATGATTTTTACTGTTTTTGCTTCCTGACCAGAGCTGTTATTTTAGTGTCAATGGTCAAATTAAATAAAACCAAGTGATTTCAGTTTAAATGAGAATCCTACATTCACACTATTTAAAACACATCTGTGCCCATGGATTTTTTTATCAACACCTCTCTCATATCAAGGACCTGCAACTAACAATTATTTTCATTATCAGTTTATTTAGCAATTATTTTCTCAATTAATGAGAAAATAATGAAAATGTCCATCTTCAATTAGCTTTTGTCCAATAGTCCGAAATCCAGATACTCAGTTTACTATCATGTAAGACAAGGAAAAGCAGAACACCTTCACATTTGAGAAGCTCAAACCCCCAAAATGGTTGCAATTTTTGCTTGAAATTGACTTAAATGATTAATTATCAAAGTATTTGCCAAGTAAACACCTAATTGTTTATTACATATTCTTACACTAACTGTTTCTGCGACTTGCATCATTTTGCTGCCAAATATAAAAACATATCCATGTGAGGGCCACCTTAGCCAGGCCTGCAGCCAGTGTTGCCGTGGCGATAGAGGTCTGGCAGTGAGAAATTAAATCTCTGCAGTGGGGTGTTGAGTTACAGGATGCTTACAGCCAGCGTTCACGTTGCACTGAGACTGAGAGTTGCAGCCTACAGACAGTATTCATTGTAACTGTACGAACAGATAACAGGTAGATAGGTGGCATAGCTACACAGTGACTAATTTCTATTCCGACACACACATAACAATCTGTTACTATATGCTTAGCTGATGTTATCCATATTTCTGCTCTTACTATGTGCCGCTTGATTATTTGTATGCTTCGTGCATGAAAGAGAGGCAGAGAGAGAGAGTGAGACAGGAAAACAGTCCAAGGCTACAGATTTAATCTGGCTGCTGTGGTCATGTGATTAATCGTGGCCAGGGACCAGGGGATAGTATAATTTATGGTGAGGGGGATCAACACATTTGGATGGTTGCTGCTCCTGAGGGAAATCTCACTCTTAAACCAATCCAGTATTCTTCTCCATCTCTCCCTAACCCACCGTAATATCACAGCTGGGTTATGGCCAAGTTGGCTATTTATATCTGTGAGTGTACAGATGATGAAAGAGACTCCTGGTGCAGTTTTTTTCTTATTAAGAAGAGGTGAGGAGTTTAAAGATACATTAAAGCATCTTAACCTTTCGACTAATGTGAAGGAATGAAGAATAACTGAACCACTCAGCTGTTCTTGTGCTTCAGGAGAGGCAGTGAGATCAGAGGAAGTGGGCACATGCAACATAGTGAGCACTTGTACAGTAACATATTATTTCAGAGACTTAAATAGAGCCCATTTGAAAGTTAGTATCACCAAGTACCAGCAAATTTTCCTCGTTAACAGAGATTAGAGAAGAGTATTGACAGTCTGCTGGGGATCATGCGTCATCCACAGCCTCCACTGTCCTTCTGGCTTAAGACCATATCACTGCTGGTCTCCACTGCTGTGGTGACCTCACCATCATCAGTTTCCTTCAGGCCATTGGTGTGCTTGTTCGTGTGTGTGTGTGTGTGTGTGTGTGTGTGTGTGTGTGTGTGTGTGTGTGTGTGTGCGTGTGTGTGTGTGTGTGAGAGAGAGAGAGAGAGAGAGAGTGACAGAGTGTGTGACTGTATTTACTTAATCCTCTTTCCAACCCCAAGAACTGTAACTGTAAATAAATATCAGAGAAGTTGGTGTATGGCGACTCAAGATGTGTTGAGCCTTGTTTTTTGTTTGTTTGTTTGTTTGTTTTTTGTGATTTTTCTATTGTTTTCATAGCTGCCAATATCAAGCAGTGCTGATCACAGCAGTTTCCCACTGACCTTCCTCGCCAGCTGCTCACCAGCTTGTGCCATCCAACAAGAGTTACCTGCCTTTGCACTGGCTGTCTGACTTTTCTCCTTGGCAATTTTTATTGTGGCATTAATCTTTCCTAGAGTTTATGTCTAGATTTACTTTTTCTGGTACATGGGCCATCTCAGCAGGACTGTGGTTTATACGCTGCACTTTTCCCTTTCTTCATTCTGTTTATTAGTCTGAACAAATATGTAAATACAGTGACAGTGATGTGCTGTCTCACCTCATGGTGCAGATTCATAGCAAAAAGAAATGAGATGCTCTGCAGATTCACTGCCAACTTGTTAAAAGGTTAATGGCCCTAAAGGGCTTTATTCAGTGGGAGACTGTGTGTCTTCATGGTTACATCATACTCCCCCTAATCACTGTACAGTCCTAAAGAAAACACTGTTCTGCCTCTGTGACAGACCCCAAGCAGACACAAACACACCAACACGCAGGGAGTCAGTTTAACCTGGATCCTGTGCACATGGATTCGTCTAAGGTCCCCTTTGCCCTTGACAACTCACTTAAGACTCATGTTTACTGGGCATTTAAATGTGACACCAAATCAATCATTGAATTGATTATCATCCTCACAGAGACTCTGTGAACTATCTGCCTATGAAGGGTAAGGAATTATAACCTGAACTTTGTATCATTGAAAACATGTGCATTACTATCCTGTTTTTGATTATATTTGGGATATGATGTTTACACTGAACATGAAAAACCTGGTTATTCATATCCCTGTATACATGATCATAACAGTATCCAGGTTCCTGGTCCTCTCCCTCCAGGTATGTTGTGATTTCTCACCATCTCAGCCCTTATCCTAGTCTATGGGAGTACTCCAGGTAGTATATATATATAGTTTTTCAAAACCGGGATAAGGTCTTATTCAGGTTTCTGAAACCTGGATAAACTGTTTACATGTGTATGGATACTAGTGTGCATGTATGGGTTAACGGTAGAAGATGTGTGAACAGCTGTTATATAAACCTGTAAATAATAAAATAAAAAATGGAGAGATGCAGCAAGTTTTACTAATCTCTTACTTAAATATACATTATCTTGTTTGTAAAAGCCAGCCAACATCATATGTATTGTATAATTAGTAACCATAATATCTCTAAGATCTAAAGGGACATACATTTTGGGTTGATTATACTGTTACTTTTGTTTCTTACGGATGTGTTTCTTAATCAGCTTTGTTTGGCTCAGTTTCACTCAGACACCAATGAGATCATGTTGACTGGTCTCGTCGCTGAGTTAAACCTGCACAGCAGGTCTGTATGGCTGCTTAAGGAGATTGAGATTTAAGCAACAAGGTCAGTATGAAATGCAAACAGCCATGTTGTTCTTAAGATCAGATAAGATAGAACTTTATTCATCCCAAGAGATGTTTTGCACTAGGGCTGGGCAATTAATCGAAAAATAATCAAAATGATCATGTCAATTAATTGTGGTGTTCACTTTTGCCATGACAGTAAAGGTTGCATACCTTTAAGGAATTTGAAAACTTGTCTCCAGTGATCATCATAACCCAAACCATGATCTTTTCATAGTTCTAATCAAGTGGGTTTTGTGCTTAAACTAGACATTAACCACAGCGTCACACCTTAAAACATCATTATTTTCACTCCCTAAAGATACTCATGTGTGAAAATATCACAAAATATCGTGTGAGGGCAGTGTAAAATACAAAACAAAAGAAACTGTGAAAATACATAATTGTTCATCAAGGGTGGAGATAATCGTTCATTAATCGTAATCGAGGTTAAAAGTTCAATTAATCGTGATTTGGATTTTTGCCATAATCGCCCAGCCCTATTTTGCAGCCAAGATACACAACATACATAGCTGATAAATAAATGAATAACTGAAAAATATATACTATAACTTAACTGTTACTTCCAAATCACAAGTGACCAATTAACTGTGTAGACAGGTCCATATTACAAATGATACAAATCAGGAATATATCATTGGAGGAAAAAAACTTAAATCAGGTGCCGAACCAATATGATGTAAAAAAGTATAACCCACAAACTGGTCTTTGCTCCTACAGTATTTTTTATTCACAGTTGAAAATAATCGTTGGTTGCTGAGCACTAACCTTACACACCAGATGGTTTGTTACACAGAACCATCTGAGAAGTCATCCATGGAAACCGGAAAAGGACACTTTGAAAAAACACTTGGCAAGGGATTGGATGTACCATCTGTCTATCACCTCTCTATCACCGCCTATTACTGTCTAACCTTGCAAGGTAACTGGATTCCCGACGCTGAGTGGTCCAAATCACCAGTGGTTCGGTCACAAGTATAACTTGAAGCCTGATAAAATGAATTCATGTGTAATCTTGTGATCTTGTGAATCCAGCTCCCCAAGGTAAACTGAGCACAGTCTGTAATGCAGATCTGATCTAGAGCTGCAACTAAGGGTTACTTCCATTATCGATTAATCTGTTGATTATTTTCTCAATTAATTCTCATTTGGTCTATGGTCAGAAAATGGTGACAAATGACACAAGGTGACGTCCCCAAATGTCTTTGTCTTTTGTACCGTCCAACAGTCCACAAACCAAATATATACAGTTAACCATCACTGAAGACTGAATAAAGCAGGAACATTTTCACATTTGAGAAGCTTGAATCACAGAATTTTGACATTTTATTTCCTCAAAAATGACTCATAATGATTCTTGAGTGATCAATGATCAAGAAATAGTTGGTGTTTAACTTTCTATCAAGGGACTAATCGATTAATTGATGACATGTTGCAGGTCTAATCTGATTGAAACATTGCACAGCAACAATGAATAAAGATTATGTTGAGAGCAAAGAACAGTGCATATTGTATTTGTAAATTACAATCCACTATAAGTGGAAAATAAAAAAAAATAAAAAAGATAACTGTATGAAGTGTAATCACACTGCAAGTAAACTGTGGGAAAAAAAACAGTACACATATGAAAACTATTATATGACATTTATACTTCAGTGTTTGGGTTTGGGGTTAGCCTACCTAAACCGTAGTATTACTGTTTGTAAGTGCTTTTTAAGGAACAAACTTGCTTTTTCCTCCTCCTCCCTCCCTTCCACCCCCTCCCCTCTGAACTCCCGTTTTATCACATTAGTGTGTACTCTAATAACTTCTGATGTTTGCAAATGTCAGAAAATTGCATTTACAATTAATAGTAATAATTTAAAAAACCTGGTTGTCTCCAAATCTGCCATACTGAAATTTTACTCAGTAGTTGTAGGTAACCCCCCTCTTAAGCTATTACATCGCTCCCTCTCTCCTCCTCCTCTTCCTCCTCCTCCTCCTCCCTCCTCTTGTCACTCCCTCCCTCCCTCTCTCTCTCTCTCTCTCTCTCCTCTCTCTCATCTCGTTGAACACACGCGCACTCTCCCCATTTCCTACCTCACAGACGTTTGGGTGCCACCGCCGCTGCATCCTACCTCTGACTCTGTTTTTCCTCTTTCTCCTGAATCTTTCACTCCACAGAGACCAAAACGGGGTTAAAAGAAAGAAAAAAAGAGGGAGGGAAAAAGAGAGAAAAGTGGCCGCTACAGGGCAACTCACAACAATGCCCCGGTCCTGACTAAAATTGAATGGATTAGTCAATCTATTCTGGGCTCTAATGAGATTAGAGAGTCAGCGCAGACATGGGGTCCGTGGCGGCGTGGTACCTTTCGTTGAGTTCCTCGGGGAACATTTTCCCTGTCAGCAGCAGTCCTCCAGACGTGGAAATGGCGTTTATGATGCTGAAGATGCCGCGGGTGCCAGCAGGGGACAATAACAGACATTTGAAATGCGCGCTCACCTGTGCCGCTTTTGTGGCGCACGGTATTCCTAGAAGTAGAAGTAGTAGTAGAAGTAGCAGTAGTAGCAGCAGCAGTGGTGGTGATAGTAAAGGAGGACAAAATGAAGTACCAGAAATATATCACGGTGATGCAGATGGCCATGGGAGTGACAGCCCTCTCAACAAAGACTGCCTCCCTACTAAGAGACAGCTGTGGTGAGTATACAGGAGGAGGTGCGCGCTTATGTGTGTGTGTGTGTGTGTTTGTTTTTGCGCGTGTCAAAGATTGGCAAAGGTAGTGTGTCTTTTTCATCTGGCAAAAATAGCTTTAAAAATGTGCCTCTCAGCGTTGTCATGGAAAGCTCTTCTTTTCCCCTCTCTCCTCTCTCTCGTGTGAAGTTAAAGCTGAGCAGCTGTTGGCGGAAGTCGGCTGCCTCCATCCTTCTTTGCCTTCAACAGCTGTTTCTTATCGCACCGGTGACATCCACAAAACAGCAGATTTTTAGCCAGAGAAGAGATGTTTGTACAGTGTACAGTGGCTTTCTGTGCAGCCGCGCATGGTGCGCCGCTGTCCCTCTGTGTTTATCCGTTTTTCGCTTGGTGGACTCACTGTTTGTTATGATCCGCTGGTGAGGGTGAGTTTCACATGCCGTGGACGATACAGAGCAGGTGTATTCACAACAACATCATCAAACAAAACCGAGCACCGTCCGACACTGTCTGCTTTGAAATGATCTCTCTTCCACCTGCACACACTCCGTGTTTTCCTCCCCCCGAGCGCCTTTTAGCAAGTCGGCATGTGATGCTTTTAGGTGACACCTTGCAATGTAATGTAATGTAACCGCTTCCCCCACCAAGCCTCTGATCTCATTTCTATTTCTAGGTCCTGATGTAGTAAAAATAAAAATGTCGGCTGACTTCACTCTTATCACTTATTCAGTAGCTTCTTGCCGCCTGAATCACAATGTGTAGGAGTAATTTTGAGTGGTTCTCTCTCATTGGCTGATTGTGTGTGTGTGTGTGTGTGTGTGTGTGTGTGTGTGTGTGTGTGTGTGTGTGTGTGTGTGTGTGTGTGTGTGTGTGTGTGTATATTTCCACCTGATTTAATTCATAGCAATATCTGGTTTTGTTACAGGCTATACAGCTATACACACACACACACACACACACACACACACACACACCAAACTTACCATCTGTTCTCAATTCTATAGACTACAACTGATGTTTCAGTTGAAGCTTTTGGAAACATCTGTTACCACCACTGTCTTTTTATCGCTGGTTGTACTAAACTGTAGGGCTATACAGTATTAAGGATTAGTTTAATATCAATTAAGCTGTTGATTCTTTTTAAGATAATTGATTAGTCATTTGGTCTACAGATTGTCAGAAAACAGTAAAAAATTGCCATCATTGGGCGCCCTTATGGCCTATAGGGCTAAGGGCTAGGCTAGTGGGTACCTTCGTCTCCTGTCTCTTCTTCTCCCCTCATTTCTTGTCATCAGTCTACTGCTGAATCCCTAATAAAGACATAAAATACCCCCTAAAATACTTCTCTGGTGTATAAATAATAGATTTTCCATATGGTAATTTTACTATTTTGGTCTATGCTGTAAGACACGTATTGCCTGTCTGTCCGTCCTGGATGAGGGATCCCTTTTCTGTTGGTCTTCCAGAGGTTTCTTACATTTTCTGCAGGGGAGTTATTTCTTATCCAAATCACATGTCTGCGGTTTGAGGGTGTATTAATTGACTAACTGATGGATGGACTAATCATTTTTGCATTTTGTAAATTAGCTGGTTTGTAGCAAACAGAGAATAAGAAGCTGGCATTTATGTCTGTAACCTTTTTTGACTTTTTACGACATGACAGAGGCTGTTAGGCCTGTTGTCCTGAAAACATTACTGGTCACATTAAGGTAAACAGGAAGTCTTTGCGACAGTTGATAATATGAGCCTCATACAAAAAACAAGAGAAATCCATAAAAACATGACACAGCAGAGTGGTGTTCAGTCTAATTATAGGCTCTCATTAAAGGCACAATAGGCGCATGCAGTTCTAGTTCTTCTGTAATCCACATAGATAACATTAAGCATGAGGCCTAATCCTTTCAGATTGGCATTACTTTATACCGAGAAAACAAACAGTTATATTGTGATGAATGTCCAAGCTGGCTCCTGGAGAACTTGAACTATATATGTGGGGACAAATGGCTTCATAACTTTGCAAGCACAGCCGCCTGTAGTAACACACCTGACTGAATCAGAAGTCCTTAGACAGGGGAAAGGATAGGTTTTCTCTTCTTAACTTGTGTGACTGCTGTCAAATGTGTTGCAAAGGACATGGTGGTGACTTGGTTTTGACACTTCTCCCTTAAGAGAGGCGCGGCGGTATGTCTGGGGCCATCACATCATGGTGGGGGAAGGGGCACGGCCATTAAAACAGGATTACTGTATCGCCTCTGACAGCCACTTTAACGAAGGGAAGCTGAGCCAGCGTGTGCCTGCCCAGTGTGTATTTCATGTTTCACCCCATGCATTCACTTGCATGCCATGTCTGTCTTTATTCAGTGTTAAGTCAAATCTTAGAATCAGGAGGTTTGCATGTACATGAGTAATTAAATTATTGGGTATATTCAATAGGGAAGACATTTACATGTTTTGAAATAGCTTGACCTCACTTATAACTCAAGTTAATGTGAGCTGTTGATAGCTGAGTTCATATACAGACGTGTCGTAATACTGGAGCCAATAGGAATAGAAATAAAATATATAAACAGAGGGAGTTTGATGATTTTAGTTTCATTCATCCATTTTCTTTACCTGCCTAGTTGATTCATTTAAGCTTCATCATTTGTAGTATTTGTTGTAACATGGAAACCATTTCACTGTCATCCAAAGTAATTAAATTTTACTTTTTCGACCATTGTTAGTCATGCCAGTTTGCTTGTCAAGCACACTGAGTTGCATCCAGTTTATTCTTTGACCTTTATGGCACATAAAATCAATTCTCAGAGAGCACAGTCTGCCCAAATGTCGATCGTGAAATAAAAAACATTGCATCTGAGTTACATTATAACTGAGCCCCCCCCCCCAGTTTATACATTTATACATCAGTTATTTGAGAGATTGTTGAAAATGTGTAGTAGTATATACTGAATTCAAATTGTGGAAAATGCCACTGTACCTTCAGCAACTGGAAGTCTGTCCATTATTGCCATGAGGCGGAGTGTGATGGTCATGGTGAAGTAGATAAAACAGAAATAATGCTGAGGGTGAAATCCAAGTGAAAGACAGCATGAGCTCTGGCTCTGATAAGAGTTACAACTAAAAATACAGCCGCAAGATGATTTAGAATTGACTCTGGTCTGTTTTTATAGCAACACAGGGCACAAAAGGAGATAGTATGGTTGTTCTTTAAATTAAACAAGGAGGCAGAATGGAGAGATTACTTCTTTCAAGCAGCAGATGAAGAGTATAAATGAAGAGGTGAATATGCACCAGATTGTTTAATGATCGTCCAAAACCCCCAACACCCTTCGTTAGAAATGTTCTCCGATCCATCCATCATGTTTAAGCAGCAGTTTGTTGCAATGACAATACAATAAATAATTGACTGACTTGATGATATTGATTTCATGTCATGAAATATGCATGTAAAATACTACATTCATATGTATTCTGAAATTGATAAATGGGCTGTGATGCTTGCTCAGTGATAATTAATGGTTACTGCACATTAAACTTGATGGCAAATACTTTCACAATCAGGGTTAAAAAAAACTGAAAAGCGATGCTACTGACTAAGTCGTCTGGATGTTGTAAATCAGTATAAGATCCTTTACAGGTGCTTATGTAGATTATCTGCTTAATTTAAAGAAAGAAAATTGATAATGTTAATGAAACTGGAACTATTTGGAAAAGGAAAACAACGATCTTAGTGGATCCTTTTGCATTCAGGGAGCTGATCAAGATGAGGTTTTTTTTGCCAGGTCACTTGTAATTGATTCTTCTGTTGTCACAATCATTTCAAATAACATCAGTATTTACGCATGCATCCTAAAGCTTCAGCTACTAAAAGCACAATCAATCACAAGATTTAATCTGTGTTTCAAGTAAACTAAGCTGAATAGTGTTTTGTACACTAAAAGGCTTTGTAGACCTCCATTAAACAAGATTATTGTTTTACAAATCATGCAGTGGCCTGTAACAACTCCTGCACTGTAATTAGTTTGAGATGATCCATAAATAATATTTAGCCTGATGATGTGCGTTTAAACTGGTCACAGCTCTTTCTAACATGGGGGTGTATCGTCCTGTATTGTGTGCCAGATGTCTACTCTGCTCCCCTCCACATTGTCGGCTCCGCCTGGTGTTCTCAGTCCACCTGCTTAATGATGCATGAAGTCAGTGTCCGTTCTCCTCCCCCCCAACACACCACACACAAACACTCAGCAGCCCCTCTGCCCTCTGATTTGCCCGTCCACACGTCCTCCCTCCCAGCTCTTCAGAAAAACACACACATACACCCAACAACTCCAGTTCCACTCGTGGAGGCCATGATGCGTAATCTCACAAAAACTGACAATGTCGTGCATTAGTTACCTCAGCAGGAGCCCAAGTCCAGGGTGGGCCTGTCATGATAATCAGTACTTTTCTGAAAAACATGCAGAAATGCTCTCTTTTTCTTTATATATCTCTGTCTTGCACTCCCTAAAGTCAAAAAAAGCCCTTTTGCATTAAAGTCATGCAGTCTGATCTTAAGAGCACAAGTCATGAGTTGACAGTCTTGAAAAACACTACTCTTACTCCCCTCAGTTCTTTATACAGTACATGCAAGGGTTCACACACGTGTTTGTGTGTGTGTTTGTATTCAGTGTTTCTGTCCATTAGGAATTTGCATGTTCTTACTTTGGCAGAACGGTTGTAATCTCCTCTCAGATGGTTTATGCCACTAAAGGGAACAGATTACACAGGGTTTATTGACTCGTGGCTCACCCCTTTACCCCCACCCACCCTCCGAGCATCCTGTGTGTGTGTTTGGTGTGAATTTTTGGGTGTCCGTGCCAGTGTGAGTGTGTCTGGTATGTTTGTTTATCTAGGGGTTAGGGTCTTTCATGATACTTTTTAAGGTTCCAATTTTAATTTTGCTTGTAACTGGGTACCAAAATAACTTTTTTCAATCTGCTTTAGTTTCAGTTGTATACATTTGAATACTATGCTTTTCATTGTCTATTTTCAAGGTAGGGTTTTTGAAAATGGTCAAAATGACTTAAAATATGAAAGATGACAATCTATTAATACATTCACTACATGTTCATATTCATGTAGCTTTTCATACTAATAGCTGTCTGTGGAAATTAGTTGGAATGTTGGTTTGCATTAAAGAAAAGCAAGTAAAATGTTGTATCTTGTTGCATATTTCTTTACATATTGACTTTTTTGTTAAGCATTTTAGAGCTAATTGAGATAATTGTAATTATTCATCCATGATATGACAATATAGCATTGAAACTATATGGTGGCCAAAAAGATGCATACAATATCTATCATAAAATGGTCACCCAATTGAAATCACCTGTCCCTACAATAAAATAAGAAATCATTATGTACTCCTTATCAAAATACAATCTCAAAATCAGTAATTTTAAAGGTGACAAAAGTCAAAATGTCACTTTTGGTCAATTACAAATTTATATGCAGATAGATAATAGACTCATGTGATGCTGTAACAAATGAGTCAGCATTCAGACATAGTATGTATTAAACATTTTCAACACATTTTCTGTCACTTCTTGTTCAGTGTTATATGCTATAATTTACTGAGAAACCCTAATGCTCCCAAACAGTGGATGTAAATGATATGTGAGGGTCTTCAAGCTCTGTATTATTATCTGTATTCACTGTGCTGATTATGCTAGCTATAGAGGCTAGGCTAATCTTAGGGACACTGGCACAACTAGCATTTTTGAACTGTTATGTGCCAATAAGTAAACTGCAATTAAACACCATGAGACTCATAACTTGGGCTGGTTACCAGTTGTCTTGTTGAAAATCAACCAAAATGTATTGTAGAATCAAAGATTGAAAGCTGGCAAGCTTGACTCTGCAGCCGCTTCTTCCTTGACTGCCTCTTTAACACAGCACAGGTCTGGATTCATGTAATGCTGAGCCTAACTAAGGGGCTGGTAATGGCTACTTAAAGAGCCTTCTGGCGGCAGTGATGGTAACAGAGGCCTATCAGAGACTCATCCTCTTCAGTCAGAGCTAGACGCGGAGCAGCAATGACTTTTAGAATCTGTGAGTCACACGTTCCCGGCCTCTGGTGACTCAGGACTGTCACGATGGCTCACAGGGGGCTGACAAGATGGAATCCATCACTGCCGTTCCACGAACAGAGAAGGACACAGCAGAGGGGATCCACTTTTGGCTGACAGAGAGCCAAATTCTTTTTTCTCTTTCCCTCTGCTTGGTAGACTTTTTTACTGCCTGTCAATATTAATAATTTCTAATATTACATAATTGAGTCTTTTCATTTTCTTAATGTGCTGTAACAATATGATACTCTGGTTTGTCTGAAAATTGAATAGTGTCAGTAGATATGTGTTTTAGCTAACTGAAGCTCTTTATTGATTTTCCTTTTTTTGTTACGTCTTCCATGCCAATAAGATGGAAAAAGACCGAACAAACAAATAGCTGGAATAAGGTAGAAGACTGAGATGTTGAGTTCATTAACTACAAGTCATATATTGTCACAGATCATTTTCCAATAGGCCGTGCAGTAAGTGTTTAGAATGCTTTTTAACTTTTCACCTGAGCTTTGAGAGTTAGCTGGGAGTTTCAATGTTGTTGCAAAATCAAACCAAAAACCAACAATAAGCAAGCATGGATATTATAAGCAGGATTGAATTGGAATTAGTTTCATGTAACTATGTTAGTTACAGCCATCTCTTGTTAGAGCAAAAGTTTTCTTCAAGTGCTTGGAAGCACCAGAAAGAAAACCTAAGTGTATGCCAGCGTAATGTTGTAAATAACATTAAGCTGGTCACTGTGATAGATTACCCACCTCAAGCCAGGTTAAATTATCTTCTTCAATGTTGCAAGTTGATAATTTTACTTCATACTGACATGACCTCAACCCATTTCTTATTCAAAAACAATGTAAATATTGTATTCTATGGCAAAAGGTCAGGAGAAATGTAAAGTAAATATGACCAGCAGTTACTGCCTTAAAACATGAAAAATCACCAATGTTGCCCTTTAACATTATATTGTCCTTTTCAACATAGTGACTTCTGCCACTGGCTTTGTTCTTGTATGCATATTCAGATTGTATGTAATCATTTGGAGAAAGGACAGTCATAGGGATAATTAAGAGTCTTGGCTCTAAATTATGAGCGTATATACTTATAAAAAAGAAGTAATATAGGCCTCTTTCTAATATAAGCCTGCTACCAATAAAGGCCTGGTACCGTCTGCAGTTGAGGTAAATACAGGCCCCAACCACCATTAGAGGAAATACGGTAGAACAACTTTATTGTTAGACCAACAGGTTTTGGCTTTGGGCCTTCATCAGGGTCATCATAAAATGGTACAAACAGCATTTAAATAGGGATGTATGAAGCAAAAACAAACTCAAATACCACCCCTTAGTTGCACTTCTCCAGTTTATGGACCAACTATGGTGTCATCCATCTTCCTTCATTGTACTATCCCTTTGCCTCTCTGTCAGTCTGAGAAAACAACTGACCATATACCCAACATATCTTTGTAGGAGACCTGTTGGCTGGTATGTGTATGAATGTATGTGATTGGGTTTTTAAAAAAATATTTTTCTTTTACCTTTTCAATTTTTTTTCTGCTTCATACATACCCCATTTAGGAGTTTAGACCTCTTTAGACTTTTTTTGCCTCCTCCATGCACCTTGGTTGTAGGTGAAGTTTTCCCAGAAACCCCTACCTTTACAATAACAAGACAGAGCCACCTTAACAGCTTAGCAGGTTCACTATTACTGATGCTGTTTATGTACAATATCTTGTAGGACTCCCCCTCCCAGTAATGGGGCAATTACCTAATAAATCTTAGCAAACTGTATAAATCATGATTACAGTTGATCAAATGGTGGATGTTGTATAAAGGGCAGCATTTCAGGCTACTTAATTGTTTAAGACACCTTGTCTTTACAGCAGATCTCATACATGGAGGTTCGATATGCTTTAATGTTGATTCTGTGTATGTGACGTCAGTAAAGCACGTGTGGGAGCAGCATAGTTTTTTGAAACCAGCCGTTGACCTGCCTGTTTCCCTCCTCACCACAGGGGTCAGACAGCACTCGGACATGACTGTTGTCCCGCCTTGTTTGATACATGTCTATATGCCTAATCTGGTCTGTCCATCTGTCAGGCCTGTCTGGCCTAATCAGAGACTTGATCCCGCCACAGATTTTCAGTCCCATCCTCTTCTGCCCAGGTGGCTTTGAAAGGGCTTACAGACTCCGACTGATAAATAACAGGCTTTCATACGTGTCTCCTTTTTTTTCTCTTTTCTTTCTCCTCTGACTTTTTCAAGGATGTTTTTAGTCAGACAATATATTAGTCATTTGTTTCATTCTTCTGTTAGGGAGGGTCAGTGAGGTTATCCAGATCAAGTAGGATGTGTCATTCACCTCTTGTCACCACTTGTACCCTGAAGTGAAACGGGGGCCCGTGAGCAGAATGATGCATGTTCATTGGCTGCTATCTCTTCTGGCTGAACAGTCAGGCATTACGAAGCAGTCAGGACAACCTCTGAGCCATGCTGACAATGTCCCTCTGTCCTTTTCCCTTTGTATTATGGTCTTTCTCCCCCCTTTTTTTTTTGACTCTCAGCCCCATACTCCTTCATACTTTGTTCACCTGTTTCCTGGTGACTAACTTATTGGCTGGCTAAAAGCATCTTTTAAAAGGTCTGTGAATATAAATGTAAAGAGGAAAAGCCGGTAGAGCTATTTTGGACACACTGCTATCACCCGATGAGCTAAAAGATATGAGCAAGGGCAAATTTGAGGATGGAAAGGCATCCCATCAGAGCTCAGTTTAACATTAAGGCTTTGGCATGGTCGACGTTATTAGACACAATATAAAAACATAGTGAGGCGGTCTTGTGTAGTTTTAAGAGCCACCTAGGTAGTGGACAGGAAATTTGAGGTGGGATGATATCTGTGTGTGTGTGTGTGTGTGTGTGTGTGTGTGCGCGCGCACGCGTGCATGTGTGTGTGTGTGATACTGTGAGATTTGCTGCTTAAGTAGAAGTGTCAAGATGTGGATAAGACACACCTGCTTTTGTCCCTGTCCTACTCCTCACTAAGCGGAACCAATTGTTCTGTAAAGTGCTCTCCATCTGAAGATCTGTCATAACAAAGTACTTATGAGGTAACAGAGGGATGTACGCTGGTACCACGCCACACACACACACACACACACACACACACTCCCCACATCCCCTTGAACACACAGAGAACTGGCCCCTTAAACAAGCTATTCACAGGTTTTAACTGTTGGTTTAAATGTAAAATTTAAGTACAGTATTCACTGGACATTCTGTGATTTGTGAAAAACACCCCCAAGTCCAACCTAAACCACATTTAGTCATCACTGCTTACAATCAAAAAATAATGTAAATCTTCAATTATTTCAATGTTGATTAGAGAATCGAATGTTTTCTCGATGCAGTGATTAATCATTTGATCTATACAATGTCAGAAAATGGCCATCACAGTTTCCACAAACACATGTTGACATCTTTAAATGTCACATTTTGTCTGATCAGCAGTACAAAATCCCAAAATATTCAATTTACAATTATATAAAACAGGAAAAGCAGAAAATACTCATAATTTAGAAGCTGAAACCATAACACACTGCTGTTTTTCCAAGATCAGCAAAAATCTTGTCGTAGTTCTTTGCTGTTTTTTGTGTTAATCATTTAATCTTTTGATGTTTTTTTAAAATTTGATCTAACTATATTATATTTCATATTCAGTCATGTTATAATTGCATTTGTTATGTTAATTCTCTAAGCAGTGAATCTGTGTATACTTTCTGTACGATTAGATTAGTATTCACGCATTTCTGGGATGAGGTAATCTGTAAAGCTTTGCCACTGACCTCAAATCCACAGAAGGGTGGGAGATTCTCTATTTTGGGCGGAAGTCTCATGTAATATTCATAAACTTTACCTCTCGCTGCAGTCGATGCCCAACGTTTCTTGTTATTTCTTTATTTCTGTGCTGTAAGATGCTGGCGTTGTTTGTTGTTTGAACGGAACAGGTCACTCTGGGTACACATTGTGAGTGCACTCCAGCCTGTTTGTGAGTTTCTCCAAATTTCTCCAGAGGCAGTGAAAAGTGAAACTAACTTCTGTCTGCACAGACAGCCAGACTGTGTCTAATCCACTGACTTGCACATCTCAATATATCCTCCTAAAATTCTGCAACATCACTGATGATAAATCATTCAAAGGCTACCAGCAAGTGAGCAGTCATACGTCTGCTCCTTCTGGCATCCTGTATAGTTTTATTATTTGGAGTCTGATGTTTATGCTGCTTGTCTGGACCAGACTATAAATCAACAAAGCTCAGTGTTTCTGTCCTTCTTTTATGCATGACTCAGAGCATTTCTGTCAGAAGTCTGTGTGACATACAGTACAATACATTTTAAAAAGAGAGAAGAAAAAAGAAAATAATTTATCCTCTTAACAACTCTTTAGTATTTATTGTGTCCTAAAATCACATTTTATCGTGAAATGACTGTACCCACCAAAACATAGTTTTGGAATTAAGCTTTTTTTAAGGATTTTGCTAAGCTAAATAATATCTTTATCTATATCTTTGATTTTATCCTAATGAAGCATTTTTTAAAAGTCACTTCATTCTGCAAAAATCTTGGACAAGTAATATCTTTTAGACGTTCTTTGTTTTTGGGATAATTGTTTTTTAAGACTAATTGATAGATGTAATGACTTGTGAAGACAATGTCTAAGTATATTAGTATAATCTTTAAACCAAATAGTCCTTCCAAGTAAACTCTCTGTTTCTCCTTGATGATGTTATGTATAAGTGCAGGATTAGGAGAGTGACCTACTCGTTGTAAACTATCCTTCTTAAGTTACACAGATACATTCTGTGTCAGCACTCTTCATTCTTAGAAACTGTGTTGTTAAAACCCACAAAGCTTCATAAGCTGCTGTTGGATGTGTGAATGGAATCCCCTTGTAAAAACAACCCTGGGATTACAGTGACGGAGACTTGGCTCCCCCAGATTCTGTATGTGAGTCAGTCCTTACTGTTGGTAAATACACACATACAGTACGTATATGTCAATAAAGAGGACAGGGACGGAATAACAAATTACAATTACTGTTTTTTTTATAACTGATATGTATTATTATGAATTTAAGTATTAAAGGCCAACAGATACCTGATTTTTGAGGCTGATATAGATTCAAGTATCTGGGATTTTTAAAAAATGTAATAATATATTGGCTGATAGTAATTTTTAAATAGAGAAGTATTTTGATACTTATCCTTTAGATTTGTTCCTGTAAAAAAAAACTGTGACCATGTATGAATGTTGAAAAGAATGTGTAATGTAATGGAGACACTGTTTCTCAGTTACTGTATCTCAAGCATAATTTAGCATTTCTGTTCTGTAATTTCTAGTTACTTATCGACTGGTATATGTATTGATTATATTTATCTGCAATATGCTAATCCTGGCAGATATATCAGTCTTATTTATATAGCCTTATAGCCTTATTTGATGTTTCTGTATTGATGTGAATGTTGGCAGATATGAAACAAATGTAAAGAAGTAAACCTCAGCAATAAGTGTTCAATGTAAGTTAAATATAGTTTTCAGAACAGTAGTTTTCAAAACCCAGTATTTACTGTTACTGTCATGTTTGATAATTAAGTTAAAAGAGAAAAGAAAACCTGTATATCATTATCATTATTATTAAGAATCGGGTTACACTATTGTTTTCAACTAATTTTGGAAATGCACAAATTAAAGAGTTGCCTACAGGTTTGCTGATTATTCAGATTCGCTTTGAACCCCACTTTGCAGAGTATCACTGATATAATGTTGTCAGTCAAAAAAAACTCTTGTTTCTGTTGGATAAATATTACGTCAGTAATCCTACTACAGCTAGATATTTTATCACTGTATTTTTTCTTCCCACATTAGAAGAGCCCCAGCTCTCATTTCCTCAAGCCTGGGTACAGCAGAGCATGGTGCCTACCACTTTAGTCTTAGTATTTTCCGTGGGAACAACAAGGTAGTAAATCAGCATGCATGTGTGTATTTTGAATCAAACTGTTTGTTATGAATCAAAGCAGATAGAAAGCAGGTCTCCGGGCTATTGCTTTTAAGTGAGAAGCCTTCTGCAGAGACACAGCGCAGCGCTCATACAAGAGAGACTGTGCTGCTATTGATCTAACTCCAGTTGTCTATCTGTCTCACATCAAAACAGTTGCAGAAAAAGGAACAGGAAAACGTGAAAGCCAAAAATATATTTAGTTAAATTTACCCCCTTGTGTTGGATCTGCCTCTAGCCAGCACTGGTTTTAAATTAGAGCACTTCCGTGTGTTTTTTATTGAACCGTTTATCAATAGACACATTATGAAATCTATACCTTTTAAGGCCAGTTCAGATCAATGATTCACGACGAGAACGGCTGCAACTTGCAAAAGAATCCCAAGACGTCTGATCGTAAATGTTGCAAAACTGGGCCGTTCACATCAAAGCACTGCACACACAGACAGATGTGACTGTTTCCATAGCGACGACACACTGGCAAACACCACTACTTCTGTGTTGACACATTGCATCAAGTGGATTAACTGGATTTCTGTTTTTGATAGCCTACAAGATACATTACTATTTTAAGATAGTTGCCACCATTTGGCTGGTGACTGATCTTAACGTTAGCTAACTTAACTCACTCATTAGCTTGTTGTAAATGAAAAAAATACAAGGCGTAATTTAACGGACACACCCAGGACGCTTGCAATTGAGCAAAGGGCATTGTTTTTGTTTATTTACATTTTTGAGTTTCAATCGTGAAATGAATGCTTTTCTTCATAAAGTCAGATAGTCCTCCCTTTCCTCTGGCCAGAAGTCTGCCATGTTTTCATATAGGCCTTTGCAGTTTCCTGATTGGCTGAAGAGAAATAGCTACGTCCTTACACTCTAAAACTGCACTGGGCTATTTGATAAGGTACACCTTTTGAGACTGATTTTCTCTGCAACAGTCTAAAACTGTTTCGTCTTGTTGTGAATCATTGATCTGCACAAGGCTTTACTGGACATCAAAGCAGCAACATGTATTGACAGGGCCTCAGGTCGAAATGCAGGTGGGAAGTGCTTACAATACATGCTGTGATAATACCAGAACATGTGTTTAGCTACAGGGACTCAGCATTATTGTATTGTAGTGATGGCACTGAGGAACTCTGCACTTAACAGCATTACATTATAACTTTAAAGAAGCCTTGTGTGGAACAATGTCAAACCACAGTATAGACAAGCATTGAAGGTAATGTAGAATACTTTAAATATCAGTATAGTGGTGCTTTCTGTTGTTAAATAAAACAGATCCACAGTTTTCAGAACCTGGCTGCCAGTTTATGGTGGCTGAATGAAAGTATAAAATCTGTGATTTTTCCATGTATTTTTGTCTTATTGTTAAAGTCATGCTTTTTGTGATTTTCTGTTATTTTTTATAATATTGTGATATTGGATATTTATGTTAAACACGGTCACAGTTCCATAACCTCAGGTGACCGTATGTAAAAATGCTCCCTGGAAGTTAAAAGCCCTCCCGCCTCCTCCTCTGTGTCCCAGCCTTCTCAATCCCAGAGAGTCTGACAGGCTGTCAGTGGGCTTATCTTGGTTCCTGAAAACTGTCATGTGTCATCAACTCTCACTCTATCTAATACACGCCTTGGCACTGACTGATGACTTGTCATCGTGATACATTTAAAGTACAACAAAAAAGTCCATCTTCTCTTCCAAAGGCTTCATGCTGTGACAGATTACTTTACTTGCACCATGTTTATATAAAACATTCTGCCTCACTTACTATAAATCACATGTATATGAGTTTACATTTTCCCTCTTCTTTTAATGAAAGCCATTTTGGACTTTGAGCTCAATTTCAAGCATGATCAAGCATGATGAGATGGAAAGTAGCTTCACTTTTCCCTGGCAATTAACTTTAAGTTACCCCGGAAATTCCCTGCATCTGCAACCTCACGTGTAAGAAGCAAAGCTGCTTCATTGTGGCTTAATAATACAAGACAAGTGGATGCTCCATACCTAGTCTCCATCTGCAGGCTACCCGCTGACATTCAGCCCAATTATTCACACTCGCTTGGATGCCACTACACCCAACAGGAGAGGATGTCCTTTAAAAAGTAAAGAAGGCAAGATGAAAGTTATGTCACTCTAATCCTCCAGGCATCTTTATGTTTTTCCCTCAGATATTCAGTGGTGCCTGCTAGCGCTGTGTGCAGTGTGGATTGCTCTTTGGAGAAAATGTGGTCATTGTGAATTGTGTGATATTTAATGGATATGGTTATGTCAAGCTGTTGAGCCCACAAGCTGTACAACACAAACACTCAGAGGTTTGATACCCAAAGATCTCAGTCACTACTGTGGAACTTCTCTGCAGAATATTATGGTTTTACCTAGTCAACATAAAGTGAAAATTGCATCAGCTTCACCTCACTGAAATATATTTTGTATTTACATTAGGGCTGCAACTCACAGTTATTTGTATTCATTAATAATCTGCCTAACTTTTCTAATCAAATACTAATTTGGTTTATAAATACAAATACAAACAGTAAAAGATGCCCAGTGCAATATGCTACAGTACAAGGTGATGTCATTAAAAGTCTTAAATGTCAAATCAACAGTCTAAAACCCCAAAGTATTCAATTGACTATGATGTAAGACCAAGAAAAGCAGCAGATTCTTACATTTGAGAATACAGAACCACCACATTTTTTAGTTAAGAGCTGCATTTCTGCTGGAAAAAAAACCTGACTTATTGAACATGTACATGGTTAAACATGTTTCTCACAGGGATTTTATAAGAGTGAATGGTTAAGATAACAAACAGGGAACATTTTTAGGCCTGCATCCTTTCTGATCTCTTCTTTGTTTTGTTTGTCCTTCTGTTGCAGGGTGACCCCGCAAGATGGAGAGACATCCCCCTCAGGTGCTCCCGGGTGTTCAGATGATCCTATAGGTGCTACTGGTGGCATTGGTGCTATGGCAATGCCTGCCACCTCCACCCTCTTGTTGCCCGTGAGCCAGGGTAAACCTTCCCTGCGTCGCATCAAAGGCCGCATTCACCGCAGCAAGAGCCTGGACAGCATTGATTTGCTCGACTCCAGTGTAAGGCTCACTCATTACTTTGCAAAACATATGTCATTAGATTTATTCATTCAAGTCATCACTCCAATTTAATATTGTAAGATACACTATGATGAGAACAATTTGTATCATAATGAAGAAATTGTAATGTAGGGGTAATACTGTTTTTAATTCTTGATTTATTTCAATGACTCACTTAAGCTTAAACAAGCGGAATCACACTTCTTTGCTGTTCGACTGCTTGAGGAAAGTACTGAAAAAAGCCAAAACAAAATAAATTATTATATCAAAACAATATTGCTTTTTGGTGTTACTGCATCAAATAATATTTTACAATACTGTATAAAATATAAGCTGTGATTAGATACACTAAATTACAGTTGCTGTGATTTATTGGGAAAGTGAATGTCTGTGAAGTCCAAACAAATTTTTTTCTCCCACTGGTTTCATTCAGATTGTATCTACTAATACACATACACACACACACACACACACACACACACACGCACGCACGCGCGCACACACACACACACACACACACACACACACACACACACACACACACACACACACACACACACACACACACACACAAGATGACCTTTTGTTATGCAATATTTCTTTGGTTTTCAGATAAACACAGTTTAACACATTCCATATGTCTCTCTCTATGACTGGTTTATATTCTCGTGAAAAGTATTAATCTGATAAATGATTGGGTAAGCTGCTTGAAGCTAAAAACCCTTACTAACTCTGGGATTGTCCATTGAGCTGAGAACTGCGTTTGGCCCACTCCCTCCACCGGTCAACTCATGCGTACTTGTGTGTGTGTACCTGTGTGTGTGTCTGTGTGTGTGGGTGTGTTTATGAGTGGTGCTTGCAGTTTGGCTTTTGGGAAAGCGACCAGCGGTTTATGATGTAAAAAGCATGCCAACCTGCTACTAATGCATGCTTGGTGAAGCTGTTTTTTCTGTGGCATGGGACCACAGTAGACACACAGCTACAGATAAAATCTTTCTCCTGCACAGCACGACTGAATCTCTCTCTCTCCCCCCTACTACTTACTTTATGTCTTGACCCTCTGTGGATGTCTCCTTTAATAAATGTTCACAGTGTAATGTTTCCTCATCCGCCCCCATCCTTCCTCTCCATGTTGACAGTCTGCAGTGTGTATGCATGCGTGTCTAAGTGTGTGTGTGTGTGTGCGTGCTCGCTGGGTGTTCAGTATTTTAGCTTGCCTTAATTGGGAGCTGCCTGGTGTGCCTGTGTAAGGAGTCATTATTCTTCCCCTCTACAGCAGCCGGCATGTCGTCAGAGCAGGAGTGGGACTCATTATGACTACGTTTAAAGAGAGACAGCATTTGCAGTTCACACAAGTTAATCCATTATTGATGTGAAGGTGGGCTGAAGGTGGACAGAAGAAGTTGCAGGGTTCGGGTGACAAGCCAGAGACGTGCTGAGAGATGACACAGCACAGCCTCGCCAAGCTGAATGATGCAACACTCTCTCTCTCTCACATACACACACAAACACACACACACACACACACACACACACACACACACACACACACACACACACACACACACACACACACACACACACACACACACACACACACACATTTGTTAGAGTCAGTTTGTCAGTTTGATTGACTGCTGGCATGAAGTTTCCTGTCAGTTCCTAATTCTGAGACAGAGACCAAAATATCTCATAGATTTTTAAAACAACCTTGAGTGCTCTGCTATATAATACTTAGCAGTGACCCGTCTGGCCTAAATCCCTGTTGTTTTTCCTACCTTTTGTAGACTTACTGAAGCAAGAGCAGAGGTTGGTCATACTGTAGCTGTAGAGGCAGACGGTGAAGGAAAGTTAGATGTGACTCTGCTGTTTTGTCACCTACAAAAATAAAAATGTTTTCTGTGTCAAGTGGACAATGCTTTGTCCAGCTATAGTAACAGTGTTACTGAAGTAAAAATACATCAGAACAATTTGAGGAAAATATTTGATTTACATTTTTGCACTTTTTGCAATTGAAATTGAAATTGTGAAAAAATATATAACTCTGGATCTGTGTTTATGGTCCGTATAGTATTGAACATCATATATTTTATTTTTCTATTGAGAAATTGGCCAGTTTACCCACGTTTGATAAAATGTGACATTGTTCACAACATTACTTAATGTGTGCAAATATAACCATGACAACAAAATTGATGCTTTCCCAATTTCAACTCTACATTGAAAATTGATCGAAATGAGTGTTCAATTCCAAACTTCAAAATCGAAAGTAGAATCAGCTAATCGGCTGTATTTTTACAATTTTTTCTCTCAAATGATTTCAAAATGATTAACGCGTCATTGACAGAACTGTAGGCTATGCTGTACACTTCGGTAAAGTTGGAAATATATTGACAGATTCAAACTTTCCAGATCAATAAACTGTAAGCCTACTGTTGTAATGAGCTACAACCTAATTTTCACCAAAATGAGCTGTCCTGTGAGCTGGACAAATAACATTGTTCTCTATGCACAGTTGGCTGTTCGCAGGGACCGTTTAAAAAGGGCAACACAAACTAAAAATATTTTTTAAACTCAAGTTGTTGTTGTAAAGTACCCATCTGCCATCTAGTAGTGTTTCTTTTAGTGTTTAACAGTTTGAAATACATTACTGTCATTACATTTTAAATAAATTATTTAAATTTGACCATGTGGCCTTAGGATGATACAGTCCCAAAAAAATTGTGAATTTATCACATTTGATATTGTGTAGTCTATCTTTTAAAAGAAGAACGTAGAAATGTAACTGACAGTCTTCAGTGCATAAAACCAATGATCTGTTGTACTTTCAAATCAAGAGTCGACAGTCTAACAATGGCATAGCCGTCAGTGCTGAAAAAAAAAGTTTAAATGAAAAATCTAATCAAATTGTGACCTTAAAATAAAAAAGTAAAATTTAATTGTGGATTTGGAGAATCGTGACACTCCTATTAATTACTCATAATGTCGACATGCCAGTAATTAATTAATTAATGAAAAACAAAACTATGTTTTGATATCTGATTGACATATCTGACCCTAATCATACTGTGCTAGCTTAAGTTAGCTTCATAGACTGAGAGTAAAAAACATCCCCACCACCCTGGAACCCAATGGTCCCAGTTCAAAGCTTTTCAGGAGATATTTACATGTAAATTTAAAACAATGGTATAATGTACTTTGTAGTTTAACTGAGATATTCTTTAAACTCTACCTTTCTTATTAACACTGGACACTAACCACATCTTTAAAACAGATTTCAGGTGATCACTTGTATTTTTTTTGACAAATTAAGCAAAATTATAGATTAAATTGCATTTTTCAAACATTAACCTTGTACAGAGTGGTATTTCTTCTTCGAAGACCATAGTTCACATTGTACCATGTGTTAAATTATCCAGACAAGAGCCAAGAATTAACAAACATACAGTACATAACATTCACTGATGTGAGTACTGCACAAAGTGTTTTAGGCATCACAGAGGACAGAAGTCAGAGTTGGAGTCTTAATGATGCTTCACAGTTTTATCTTTAAAGACCATCCATCAGCAAGGATCATCTTCAAACACAGCCTCAAGAGAACCTGTGAATTGCTTTTGAAGTAAACCTCCCTTCTTACAATCTGTTCATCCTTTCTCTCGCTCCTCTCTAGAACATGATATGCCAACAATACATCTCAGTGAGTAACCAACATGTTTTATCCTTCACAGTGTTTTTACAGTTTTCCACTGAGGTCAAAAGTTTGTATGTGACTCTAAGGCATTGAATCTCAATTATCCCCCTCTTTCTATCAAGCATAGTGAAGATGCAGACTAAAAAAAGGCCCCAGTATTCATTTCATTGCACTGCGCTCTCACTCCGTGCAGCAGTATTGGCTGCTTGGACCATGTAACCCAGATGCATTAGCTCCCATCCTCTTACCCTGCTATAGACCCGTCATAAGATGTCTATGAGTGTAAGTCTGAAGCATAAATAATAAATTGAAGAAATGATCTACTTCATAATGCAGTGTTTTCCTTCTTTCACTTGCAGCTATTTTTGTATAATCAAAAAACTGCATTGTGTAGGCTGCGAGAAGAAACCCTGAGAAGTCTGTGCTTAAACTGAGTGAAATCGCCTGGGATTGTAGCTATTATTTATTCAATAAGGACTAGTGGCTCCTCTATTTGTCTTCTAATGCAAAGTAGCTGCCAATGTGCACTTCACTCTAGAGCAAAGGGATTGATTCCTTGCAACAATGTCATTGGGTAGATGGATGTGTGTGTGGGTGTGCATGTGTGTTTCTGTAAAATGTGAGGTGTGACCTGATATGCAGAGTCTTTGGGATGAAAGTACACACTGTTTTCATGTGCCACAGCTTTCTGTCTCATCATTGATCTGTGGTTTGTTTTCCCAGTGCATCTTTCTGCACTGTAGGTTTAATTTTAGTACTTGGTCCATCCAACAGAGACACCAAGAAGATTTTTTGTGTTAGAGGTACTTAATGGCTAATAATTTTTCATGGTCCAAGAAAGCTTGATCACCAATATTTTCTGAATTCATCCAATGGTTTTGGAAAGGATTTCATTGGCCTGGCTGTCTGGGTGGCTTCTCAGTGTGTACAGTTGAATAGGTGAAGCATTAATCACCAAGTAAATTTAATCCACCAGTTCCTCCTGTTCACATGTTGACTCATTTAGCATCTTCCAAACGTGATGTATGGAAATTTCTCAGCCCATAGAGCTAAGGATTATCAATGGTGAAAACTGCTCATTTTTACAAGTAATGGTGCGGGCTAAAAAGCCAAGAGCTAAGACAAATGTTTTAAGAACTAATATACAGTACAGGCTATTCCAACTGTTCAGATTATTCCAACCACGTACTTCTGTGCTCATCTCGTTTTTTTCAACCATTGTCGTGATTTTATCAAAACAACCTCCGCGTCCTGCATTGATTACATATTTTCCTGTTACGCCCTTGCCAGAATGCCTTTACACTACAAAAGATTTGTGGTCAAATGAGTCCAAGGCCACCATGGCAAGTGGTTTGAGTGATCATATCACAATGCATCTCGGTGGTCGTTTACACTTGTATTTAGCTATGTCCACTTGTGATTGGATCCCCTGGTGTTAATGCCAGGTGTAAACAGAGTCTGGAGCAAATTGTAACTGAGTGGCAGGTGCCCATTTAAACAATGTAGGTCCCTGTCCAACCTCCAAATGTTGAAAATCTGTTTTTTAGAATAAACAGCCTAACGTTATTTCTAATATTCTGCACCTTCATGTATTTCCGACCCTACTAATCTTCCAAACTTGTTGAGTGTTGTGTCATCATCAGCACGGAAAAACGTTGCCTGTGGACTTTGAACATACTTCATCATGTACTCTGTGGTTAGGAAGACCTCTCTGCTAGGCTTGTGGGTGCAGACCAAAGATGGCAAACACTCAAACGCTGGCAGAACGAGTGTAAAAGAGAGATTACAAAACAGAGTGATAAATGTGAGGGAGGAGTGTAGATTATGAAATGGATGGGCAGTATGAAGGATGAGAGAATGGTTGGACAGCATGGAGCAGAATGTTCCGATTAGATGAATATATTTTCCCTGGATAGACAGGAGGCTCCGCGGACACCTTATAACTCATTCTCTTCATCCCCTTTTTTCAAGGCACAACAGGGCAAAATTGCATTCCACATACAAGTCGTTTATCTTACCTGAGTTGAAACAGGTCATTGAAAATTGTCTGCAGCCTCCGTGGTTACGTACAGTATGTGCGTGTTTGTGCTCTTGTGCTCTTGTGATCTTGTGCTGTGCGTGTACCTTTGTGTGTGTCTGTGGTGTTAAAGCAGCATTTTTGAACATTATTAAATCCACAGGAGCGCTAAGCTTCTGGGCTCACCATACTCATCATCAGGGATGGAAATTAACACCAGCCATCAGCCAAAAGCTGCTGAGATGTAAGTTGAAATGGTCCTTTAGCTACTTTGGAGTATAACAAGGCTTTCATATAAATCTTGGAACTCAGATATCTGCTCAGATGAGATGTTGGATGAAGAAGTTTCCCTGTTTGATGGCATTAGATTCCCCATTAGACAGTATGAATGTGGTTTTGTCTTTGTGTTAGTACACACGCACACACCCACACACACACACACACACACACACACACACACACACACACACACACACACACACACAAACACACATACAGTGAGGCCGTGGATATAACTTCTGTAGATATATGATGCAATAAAGAGAAAGCTGCACACCAAGTCAGTGAGCCACGTCTGACGGGGACCACAGCTCTGCTCTGTCTCTGTTTGCCTCTAGGGGCAGCACTAATGCATTTATCATTGATAGTGATACATAAATCCCACAAAAGGCATGTTGTATATGATACATGTATGTAGGCCTCTAGGATAGATTTAGTATTCATGTCTGATTCAATGTGCAATAAAAAAAATGTAAAAGTGAGTAAAAAGAGCAAACAATAATAGTAATTTCAGGTCATTATTATGAAAATATAATAAGTATGATGTGTGTGATGAGGGGTACCTGTATGTATAATATTATAGAGCTGTTTTGTGAAGTATCTGAGAATGATAAATCATGGAAATATGTCACATTTGAAAGAAATACTGGGGTGGCACTATATGTCCTAATGAAAATAGGATTTTAATTACATTACGTGTATATTTATTTTTTTATCTTAACTAAGTTATTTGAAGTCAGGAGTTAGTTGGTTTCAGAATATATACTAAATATATTCTGAAATTTAATGATATCAAATTATACCGTGACCAGAGACTTCTTCAGTTACAGTTGTGCTGCAAAATAAAATAAACAGAAAATAGAAAGACATTTCAGATTATGATTAGTCAGATGATGATGGTCTAAAGACCATAAACTTTGTTGATAAAGTGAATACAAGACATTTTCTGGTCCTTTCACAAGATTACTAGTTACAACATCAATAACCAAAGATATCAACGTTTGTTATTTTCCCGAATCTATTACAACTACTAATGATATTATTGCTACAGGGTGCTCATCAGTGTCTAATGCTCATTCACACACACTCACACACTTGATGGCACAGCCTTCTGAACTACAGTTGCCCCTGTGATCTGATCACCTCCACCATAACGAGTACTATGATAATGATGATAGTAAAAGTGGTAAACACAAAGAGAGAGATACAATTGTGTATGTTTTTCACCGTAGTCAGTTAGGTTACCTTTTCAGTTTATAGTGTTGGATCCCTTCTGTGGGTTGCAACTTCATGCCTGCGATCCAGAATGGCCACTGAAGCCTCTCATTAATTGCGCTCGCCATTAACCAGCAGCAAATCCATAGGCTGTAGCTTTCAGGTTCCCTATGGCTTTGATTTTGATCGGAGTGATTCATTAGCTGTTTAAAGACATGGAGCCCTATGCATAATGACATGCTCCCTGCCCCTCATGTTAGCTCATCCCGCGGCACTATGCATCTGTAATGTCATGCAGGAAGGGCAGGCAAAATCAATGCTGGTTCTATAGATAGATGAAGCAATGATCTATGACATCCATAGCAGCAGCCTGTAAGTGAGAAGGCCTTATTTAACACAGGGTCATACGGAGCCTTTCACATGAAATTAAATTAAATTAATCAATCACTCTTGGTTTGTAGTGTATGTGGGTGTGTGTGTGCATGATGTGTGTGTGTGGAGGAAATGGCTGAGGGTATGCCCTGGCTGTATACATTTCAGGAAGTGTGTCTTCATATTAGTATGTCCGGGAGTCTGCTGTCCTGTGTGTGATATTGATTGGTTGCATTAGGGAGTCTGCAGGTCAGCATTTCTTAAACAGGGACATAAGAAGAGTAGGATGGAGGAGGACAAAGAGGAGCCATGGAGGAGTTACTAGAGGGCACTCGGAGGAAGGATGAGAGAGAAAAGAAAGAGGACAACAAGGAGAGACAGAAGGGTGGAAAATTAAAAAAGAGCAGAACGATTGGGGGGATTGATTGAAGAAAAGTAGCGGTACTGTTGTTGTTTTGCTCACATGGCCACAGCCCGGCCCCTGTTCTATGGTATTGATTTAATGTGCTACAGCTGGTTAAAGATGACCTATTGTTATCAAGCTCTTTGTTGGCATGTTTGTTTACAGTATATTAATATTCACTTTTGCTCAAGACCACGTAGGTTACTGTCAATATCGAATAAATAACATTAAGCACCGCACAGAGCAGCAGAATTAATTGTATTGATCAAAAAACAGCCAGCTTTCATTGGAACATACTGTAGACTGTGTTGCTTTCCCATGGGATCCAACTGTTGTGCTCAGCTCACGTGTTCAAGGTGCGTGTGCCAGATCAGCTTTAATTTACTCACCTTTAACATTTGTTCCTCTGATTGGACATGCAGCGCTCATTTTGCTATTTTTTCTGCTCAGTGGCTGACAGGGTTTCCTCTGTGACCTTTAGTAGCAGTGGTGTTTTGATGTAGTTTGAGCACTGATTTAAGATTCAGCGCTATTTTTGTCCCAGCTCAAATTTCTAATGCAGGTCTCAGCGCTGAAATATCTTACACTGAATAATGTATCACTTTTAAAAGCAATTACAACACCCTGTAGTCTGGAGTTAAATTAAGTTAAGTGGCATTTGTAATTCCCCAATGTCTGTGATGGTTTTGGCTTTTTGTATTCTTTAATCCATTTTTTGGTGTGTGTGTGTGTGTGTGTGTGTGTCGGGGGTGGTGGGGGGGTGGGGAGGCTGTGTTCTGTGCTCAGAGGCCCTGGCATATCACTTGTGAACATAAAGTAGCTGGCTCATGCATAAGATGTGTTGTTCTATGAAAGAGACGATTGGGTTAATTTATGACTCCAACATTCATCTTGTACCACGTGGCAGCAGCAGCAGCCTCGTCTAACGAGACGGGATGGATTCTCAGCAGCTCAGAATTTAGGCCCTCTCCTCTGTTTCCATGGCAACACAATTACTTTGCCCCAGGGGTGGGAGGTTAGGGTGATAATACACATAGGTTAAAGGATTGTGTATTGACAGTCATTTTATGTCGAGAGGGGAAAGAAGGAAAAGTGTTGTGTGCCATTATGTCAACTGTTTTATTTTTTATTATTTTAGTGACTCAGTTGGTGAAATATATCAGAGCTTTTTTTAAAAGCCCTAGAAAAGAGCTCCTTCTGTTGATGTTTACCTCAAATTGCTAATTACCTTTGCTCGAAGATCACAGAATAAATATACAATCTCTTATTTAGCTACTATAATATTAAATTATATTACACCTGTAATCATCACTGAGATTAGTGTTATACATTGCATCAATATGACATAATATTATAGGTCACTCAGTTCAGCCTTTATGCTAGCAGGGAGAGGTGTTGCAAAAGAAAGCTGTAAACTCATTGTAAACACTCTAAGGTCATTTAGAACGGAACATTTTACTTGTGCAGACCTTCACCAGCTATTAAATTCACAACAGAAAAAAAACAGCATCTTGATACTCAAGCCAAAGGCTGCATCAACCAATCAATAAAGGAGTCAAACCGCCAACAACCAAAGCAATTACAACTGATAAAATGCATGAATGAAATGAGACAAGCAATGTATCACAAGACCCACAGAAACAATGGAAATCTGGAAAAAAGAAATACAAAATAAGTCATAAGTTTTGTGTTTCTTTTATGTTAGCAGACTCCTGAAATGTGTATTTTGCTTTTTTTTAATCTCACCTCTTCAAGATGTCAGTTAGGAAACGTATTTCCAGTTTGGACTTGGACTGCTTGTTGTCTTATATTCTCTTGTTAATTTATGTTCCCCATGACTCAAGTGCTTTTATGATCTGCAGTATTTTCATATGCGTCTCATCACCATCCAGTGACAAGTTACAGTAAACAGTATTTCTTACAAGTTACTAAAGCAGCTGATGAAGCAGCATTTTAGATTAAACCTCAGTGCTTCATGTAGGATCTGAGAGATTCAACGAGTTCATGCAAGATAGATAAAATAATTATTTACAGTACATATAAGCTTTTATATATGCATGCAAAATGTTCTGATGCTGTTTGATATGTGATCATACGTTTCCTGTTAGAGAGAATATGAATACAGCTTCATCTGCTATTCATACCTTTGACTTTTCTTGCCTTTTACAAACAAATCTGTCTCCATATACTCGAGGAAAGAGAGATCGTTAAAACTGAGAGAGAAATTGACTCCACAAACATGTAATTTATATTAGTGCAAATGTTTTATATGGAAAAATATGGGTAAAAACAGAGAAAACAAAGCCAAACAAAAAAATTAATTTTTATATAATCATAAATGAGAGAAAAACACATTCACATTATAAAGAAGTGTGACATCAATATTTTCATTTTTTTCCTGTGCTGTAGAACTTAATTGTAACTGAGCTGAAAGCATGTTGAGAAAATCCGCTCTAAATCAGATATTTTAGGCAGATTATAAACTGCAGTCCATTTTTAACAGAATATACTTCTTACTTGTGATGTTTTGTGAAGTCGGTGGTAGTGCAGACTGTACAAAGTGTCATCTCTGTCCCTGTACTTCATTTTATTATGTGAGTATGTTGCCCTCTTTCAGCAATGTCAGTCTCCTCAGAGCTGCAGGTACACAGAAGGATCTCTGTCTCTCTAACCTTTCCCTCCATGCAGGCACCTCTAGGGGCTCTCATTTCACATTTGACTTTTATTTTCCCTCTCAACTAAATTGACCACCAGAAATGTGAAACGTTGTAAAGTGCGACGCCCCCAGGGGGAAGTCATGATGCCAACCTGCAACATGGCTTTGTGGTGTCCGTCTGCAGAGGAGAGTAAAGCAAGTGATGGAGGAAAAAATAGAGGAAATGGGTTAATAAGAGCCGACGGGTGCATGGAGATATGTGTGTGTGTGTGTGTGTGCACGTGGGTGTCTGTCTCTATGTGCGTGTGCCTCAGGAGGACTGCTTGCTCGGGGACGAGGGGGTTCTCAGGATGGATTTCGTCAGAAGCCAGGGGCTGTGCTGTGCACCATTAGGATCAAGGTTGCTATTTCAGGATGCTACCTGCTGAGGGATGTACTCTGCTAACAGTTTTGATGGCCCCATCCCAGTTACTCAACCGCTGCTGAGTAACTGGGATGGGGCCTATTTTCTAAAACTGACCAGCTGTAGACCTCATCTTAGTTTTCATATTTATACGTTCATGACATGAATGTTACCCTTTTTAAAATGTGTTTTATTTAACAACACACATACTCATGTGATACAACTTTGTCCCTAAAATCTCCTCTGGGATGTCTGACCTTTGACCTTTTGTGGGATTACATAACTGTCTATACTGTAGGTGAGGCACTAAAACAGTAGAAAGATCCGATCTACTTTCTATTTTGTTAACGTTTTATGAGGGAGATTATAGAAAATAATCTCAATCATTATTTTGTCGCAGACTTCTGATATCATGATCAAGTACAAAGTGCCCCAGTCCTAAATTTGGAAACTGTTACCTCACACACTATTTAAATGAGCACATGGGGGATTAGGAAAGTGTGTGCGTGCGTTTGTGTGTGTGTGTGTGTGTGTGTGTGTGTGTGTGTGTGTGTGTGTGTGTGTGTGTGTGTGTGTGTGTGTGTGTGTGTGTGTTTTCTTTGAGGAAAATGAGTCAGCATTCTTTTGCAATTGACTTTCATAGCACAGGGACACAAACTGCCCTCTGCAGCCTTTGGGGTTAAAGGTCACCCTAGAGCTGTGAATAAGCTGCAGGTTTGCCATGCACGTGTCTAAACAGGCAGGAAACAATTTGAATAATTGATTTGAATTATTCAGATGTTTTATTTAGAGAAGATGTACGCATTTATCCTAATTAAATGTGTTTACATTGATTTTCTTTTAATTGAATGAACAAATTGAAAAAACATTAATGGAAGTAAATTAACATATTGAGCAAGGATAACTGGTGTATCTGATTAGACTAATACTACAAGATAGTAATCATACTTTTAAAATGGAGAATTTATAAGACGTCTTTTTAATTTGGTTTATTGAAACACCTACTGTACATTATAAAGAAATTAGGCTAATTGTTTTTGAACTGTTCACACATTTAAGCATGTGCTCTGGTCATAGTGAATCACAAACCACTGTCAAGATTACCTTTGTTTCTGATTATTTATTTGGAAACATAGTATAAAGAACAGTTTGTACTTTTTGGTGTCATACAAGTTCAATAATAACAGTGACTTCATGACTCAACAAAAAGGAACTGAATGCTGAGAAAACACTCTATATGCCAGATTTGCCCTTTTGTAGAACTTGCTTGCATACTGTAGGCTGCAACACAAGATCTAAATTATTTACTCTTCCATCAACATTGCTGTGCAGTCCACCCGTGTGTCCACTAGTAGCGATGGTGCTTCAGTGAATGGATTAAAAGAGCAAAGAAGCTCGTCTTTGAAAACAGGTCAATGAAAGATGTTATCCTGCAGAGGGCAGAGTTGCACCACTAACCGTCTGAACACTGCCGAGCAGCGGGCCGTTGACCTCCTCAGCACTGGTCTCCATTTTAACTATCTCAGTGGGAAAAGATGCTTCTGCTCTTCAGAAAAGGTGTATGCATTTTATAGTATACACAGCTGTGTACACTTTTTTTTTTTTACATGTGTCTAGCATGTGTTTGAAATCCTTCCATGCAGTTTGTGTGTGAAGTGATGTTCCGAGGAAGAGAAAATATAAGGTAAAGAATGATCTGACAGTCAGAGCAGCTAAAGCAGACTTTTTGTTAAATGTACTTACATGAATCATGAGGAAAAAAAGGTGGATATCTGTCTTTTGGTGGATCATGTAGCATGCATATGAAAAGTCTTTGTTGTGCATTTCTACTGTCTCTAAATTTAAATAAACAACCACAGGAATTTCATGTCACTCACACTAAAAGTTGTGACAGATCCTCTGCAGATGCCTCTACTATTGTGGCTCCCCCTGTGACTTCATGGTAAAGCAGATGCCAGAAAATTTAATTAACTGAAATTGACATTCCAGAAAGGCCCACCGGGGATTTCACTGCCAAGCAGAGTGGCAGATCTGGGTAGCATCAGAGAGACAGAGAGCAAAAAGAGAGACATAGGGAGAGAGAGATGGGCACTGATTCATCTGGACTGATAGTTTTCAGTATAACAATTTTGAAGATTATATCTTATTTGCCTGCAGATGGGAAAGAGTTTTTCAACATTAAAATAAATTGCTTTGCTAGACTAAATTACAAATGTTGTTATCCAAGGCAAAAATCTGCTAGACCTCTTGAAAATGAAAGTGTAAGATTGTTCACAGATTCTTTCATGTTTGTGCAGAGAGCAGCAGAAGAAGAACACATGGACACCAGTACAAAATGTTTGGATGTTTATGCTCTCTGCGGTAATGTACCAGAAAAGGGAGCCATATTATGAATGTCAGAAAATATTTATGAGGTGATGTCAAGTCTTAGCTGGAGATACTTCATTCAAAGTATGAGAGGAGGTGGAGAGGAGAGCAGTGAGGGATGACTGATCAGTCAGGTGATAGGGATTTTGTCATCCATGGGTCAACGCCTTTGCTTGGAGCTTATCAGAATTCTCCAAGAAACAGACACAAAAACAATGCTCTGTATGTTAGATGTCTCACTGCTTTTTGCTGCCTTCCTGTTACTTCTCTTTAAGAAAGTGAATGTTGTCTGACTGGTGGCATCCGTATTAAGCTGGCAGTTCAGTGGGTCTGCAAAGAATAGTGCTCTTTTTCCACTCGAATCATCAACCAGCTTTCATCACAGAGCATTGTTAGAGGAGCCCTGTTCAGTGAAGCACCCTCAGACAATATATATTTCTGGCTTGTTTTCACTGGGAGCTCCCTCAGAGTCTCAGTGACGTTGCCAGCAGATTAACCGTCCTCATATCCCTGCATCCCTGTTATTTCTTCTGCTTGTTTTCTTTTAATAAAACTGGCTGGCCTTTTTAGTCCTGAAGCAGGCTGGCAGACCAACAAACAGACAGACAGACAGGCAGGCAGGCAAACAGGGAGCCAAGCAGGTGGGCGGCAATAAGAGGTAGGGATGGCGTCGTGGGAGACAACCGCCAGACAAGCTGGACAGAGATGGAGACGTGTCGAGTGGGTGCTGGAAAAAGGTTGGTGAAGAGGTCACAGTACTACGCAACCCCACTGTGTGAATGTGACAACTCTGTGACATTGTCGCTTTTGATCATCTCCTCCCTGTGTGAGGAGTCGCATGCTTGTCATAGAGACTGGCAGCCTGACACACATTCATGCATGTGGGTGTAGATAGTTATTGGCTTTGTCAGGAGAAAAACTGGTTTGGAGGGGAAACATCACCAGCTTGCCTCTCACTCCCTCAATACCAATCAAATGGTCTCAAACTTGAAGAAAAAAAAAGAAAAAGAAAATTATTGTACACACATTTTGATCCAGTAATTGTCATAGGTTGGTGATTAATACCTTGCCTGCTTGCAACAATTCAACCTTTAAATGCGCTCATTTGATTCTCAGCAGAGACAGCTAGATGTATTGGTGACACCTTTCGTGCCCCACCAAGCTCCACCTCTCTGTAACAGCAACTCAGTCATCATAACTGCTGATGGTTTATCCCTAATGGTGAACCATAAATAAAGCAGCAACCAATGAATAGAATTGATTTCGAGAAGCACATAGGACTGCTGGAGATTTATGTTCCGAGTCTGACTCTGCTGCAGTGCAGTATATCACTTTTTCTGATATGTTTCGCCCTTCATCTTTTTTTCCCCCCAGCACATCACTCTGGCTCTCACTGTAATGCCCAGAACAAAGTGTTCCCTCCTTTTTTAAAATTGTAACATTTGCCAAATGTCTGTCTTTTTTTTCTCATCTTCTTTTAAGTTTATTTTCCAATAGTATTTTTCCACGTGCTCTGCTCACCTTGCCTGAAGCAGCTTTGTTTTTTCTCTCTGCTCTGTTGTCTGTCTCCCTCTCTCTCTCTCTATCACACACACACACACACGCCTTCTGATCGTCCAAGACTTTAATAGACCAACCTCTGACTTTTTGGAATTATTTCACTTTGCTGATTTTCTGTTTGAGCGATCTAGGCTTCAGATCAGAGTAGCCTTACAGACAAAGTAGAGCTCCATCTTTCAACTATGCATCCAGAAATATGCAGTGCCATTGCTGTGCATCATTAAATATATAAAAAATACACACATATGTTTTTATGAAATGACCATTTCTCACAACAAATATAAACTCTAAAATCTGCATTGCTAGTTCTTTAATGTCATTTTCTTGCTGGGATCTAAGACAGGTCATTGATCTGCATGTTCATAAGATCCCATCACTTTCTGTAATCCAGCTCTCTGATTCACTTACATAGTTAATCCAACCACACAGCATCATATGGATAGGCTTGCTCTAGATTTGAACAATGTATGGCAGATGTTCTCTGGGTGTGTGTGTGTGTGTGTGTGTGTGTGTGTGTGTGTGTGTGTGTGTGTGTGTGTGTGTGTGTGTGTGTGTGTGTGTGTGTGTGTGTGTGTGTGTGTGTGTGTGTGTGTGTGTGTGTGTGTGTGTCTGTGTGTCTATGAGTCTGTGTCCATCATCATACTGTGGGCATCCAGGTGCTTCAAGCACCAGGAGCCATAACAGACCCCAGTTTATTAATGTTGTTCATTTCCTCTCGTCTGTTCCCCTCCAGCCGCCTGGCTGCTCGGCTCTCCAGTCCAACATTCCACACACTCCACTAGAAGTAAGGGAGAGGCCTGCGGTGAGGCAGGGAACAAGCTCAGGAATGTCTCTGTTATCACAGGGAGAGAGGATGGAGGGAGGAAGGGAACAGGAGGTCAGGCCAAAGGGCCCCACCGTTGTTAGGTTGACTTCAGACAGGACTGTTGGACTTATAGCGGTTTCCATCATCAGAGCTTTGATCACTGCACAGAAATCTGCCCATAGGTTCAGATTACTACAGAGGTGCATGCCTCTGGCCCAATCAGAACCCATAGGAATCTAATTTTAGAGCTACTGCTTTTTAAATCAATATCTCCACTCCTATCAGTGGCAGTGTCATGTAGATTATCTCACGGCCTTCACAGATGTCACACCAGGTTGGCTCTGCTCTCAGTCCACAGTGTGCGCTGCTGAGGATCACCCCGCATTTACTCACACAGCCAAACGCACTGGCTTGCATACTGCTCGTGCATGCAGAGGGACACATACACGGGTAGAAGCCTCCCTCTGGGTTAACCGTAGCTGGAGTCAGACCGTGTGCAGGAATATGCACGCATGTGTGGTGAGTGAACATGAATGATGTTATAATAATGTGTGATATGCATAGAGCTAATGTAGCATATATTTTTGGAAAGTTACTGTTTTGTTTTTTTGAAATTTTCAAGGCGTGATATTTTGTGGCTAGTGTTTCAGGTTAGCATGTTTAATTCATACTGGTCATGACTAAATGTTTTCTTCTTCTGGATAAAGGTGAAAGATGTATTTTGAAGGTAGATGTTTATTACAACTCCAAATGATCCTCTTTTTGCACTGAGCATGTATTATGAAATGAGGCCCATCTGTTCTGTAGTCTGCTGGTTGAACTGGGCCAAGTTAAATTCAGTGTTTTAATACATGAACAGGTAGCTGGTATTTTGTCTGCTGACTCGTTTGAATTATCTTACAGTCACTGTGTCTGTGTTGCAGTAATGGCAATAAATTAGATATGGAGAAGGAGAATGGAAAATCTTTAGGGCTTATTACAACTAATGAATCAACTAATGACAGCGAAGGCAAAAAATTAATGTTGAAAAGGTAGCATCTGATACTCTTTCAAATTCACACATTTCAGAGGTAAGTTTTGTAGGACGATTCATGGGTCTAATTTAAAAAATGTCTTGACAGCTAACGTCTTCTCTTACCCTAGAAAAGTGCATTTTTTGGCCAAATACAGAGGACATATTTTTTCACAGGACATATTCAAGAGAAAGGTTGTCTGTGTTTCTCATCGGCTGTACCGTCCTATAGCTTCTATATAATGCCTGCAGTTCAGAACTTCCATTAAAGGGATTTCAGTGTGAAATTCACCATTTAATCTTGTCTGTGCATAATGTTGTGTATCTAATAGGGAAATACAAAGAGGATTATTTTCATCCCTTTACTATTCCTGTTTTAGATGGTTTGAGACTAGACTTACAACATAATTTATCAAGAATATTTTGATACACCTGAATATTATCTGCAGTAATAATTTTCTTCAAAATGGATTATCACTGAATTTACGATAAAAACAATAGAGTAGAGATAAAAACGAATCACTTGCTTGACATCAAATGATTAACCAGTGTTTTTTTAGGTCAATTTTTATATTTACGTCTTCACTTCCAGGGTTAACTGCAGTGATTCAGATACATTCTGGTATAAAATGCTGTTTTCTGCAGAGTCCTGGTGTGTCATACAGTCTGACCTTCCCGTGGGACTGCTGTTCTTGCATATTACACACTGACTAACAGCATGACAACAGAACTAATCACAGCCTTGTAGCTGTGGTCTGCATAATGTTCCCTCTGATAAACTCTGTAGTTCAAAATATGCATGTTACATTAGATGATCACAGGGGATCGACCGCAATGAGTCCATATGCTTATTTTACTGTCTTATATTTTGTAATGTACAATACATTTGTTTTTTTTCTTAGAAAATCTAAATTTATGGCGCCATTACTGTCATGCGTTCATTTTGCCTACATATACTGTTGTCAGAACATTAATGTGATGTCAAAGAGTAATACACTGTATCAAAAAAGCCAACCCCTCAGGAAGTAAGAAGTATTTAAGTTTAGCTAATAGTTTTTGAGAATGTTTCCCTGTTTGAAATTACTTACAAATATTCTCAGTCATCCAGGTCAAATAATTTGTAGACAGAGTAAATTAAGGTAATTGGAGTTTCAGCTGCATTTGACTTACAGTACTGCAAGCAAGTATTTAGATTTTTTTTTCTTGGTTAAAATATGAAAATAATCAAATAAGAACCTTTTTTTTTCTTGACAGAGATTTTTGTTGGATGTATTTATCTCTACATTCTTAGCTAGTATACCAGTTGCTTTAAAACCCTGGGATAACAAAAAATGTCAGAATAAGCCAGGCCTCTCATCTTTGGCTCAGCTTAGCAATGTATAATATCAATGATAGTAGAACCTAACTCGCTTGACAGCTGGGTATGAAAATTAATGCAGTGCTGAAGTGTTTTTCGACTCTTCGTTCCCATGGTGGTGTTGTCCCAGCAGTGTTGCTTCCATATGCTATTTACTGTACATGTCACATGGTTAGGCCAGTCGCACTAGTTCAACTGAGGGGGCCCCAGGTGATATAAGAGCCCTAACCAAACAGAGAGAGATAACATCTCCACACAAAGCTGTGTTCCCTGTTGGTGGAGCAGTAAAGGCAAATAACATACAGACACCGGTTTTTAATATGCTATTCTCTCTTTTATTAATGTACAGATATTTTTGAGGAGGGGTGGGGTACCTTTATTCGGCAGCCAACAAAAAAAAGATTACAGAGGTATCACATGCAACAGACATTATAGCTGAATTTGAACCTAGGATGTTCAAGTTGCATGGTATGAGCCTTAGCCAGCTGAGTTACCACAACTTTCTGTTGGTATTTCTGTGATGCCAATATTATATAGTCATACCAAACGAGTAGTCCTTGGTCTGAAAAGTGACGTCAATGCAGGAATGCCTTAAATGTGCATTGTCTACAAACGACCAACAATGGGCACCTCCACTCGATCCGAAAAGAAGTCATTTTTTATGGAGGTCCATGACAAAATACCCTACATGATTTATTTCCTCATTAAACTGTTTCCTAATTAATGTATGGTGTCAATCGCTAGTTGACACCATACAAGAAGGTCCCATTTGATTAAATCTGATGATAAAGCAGCGTATACTTTAGGGCGTGGCTACATAATAATTGACAAGTCACCTCTATATTGACAACGTTGATTAGGTAATGTAACATGGCATAACCCCAGAGTTACAGAATGTAGGTGTAGCCTTAGCCGTCGCTATTTCAGTGTGTTTTCAGTGAAAGAGAGTTCATTGTAACATTTAGGTTAAGCAAAAAAGTATTGATCAGAATTTGGTTGTAATAAAATATCTTCTAAGGAGTCAGATGTTCAGTTTTTCCAGTGAGTGCATTTTGTTTTAGTGGTTTTATGCCTGTTTTTTGCTAATGAAAATTAGCATTAGCATTATCACAGTTAACCATAGACTGTTAAGGCGCAGTGCTAACCAAGCTTGCAGCTAGCAGCTAGGAGCTAGGGTTAGGTACAGCTCTATCCTCTCAACCGAATAAAGTCACTTATGGCTCCAAAAAAAATAAAATGGCAATGGTTAAAATGGCAAACTTGAAGCGTCAAAACGGGGTCCTTAAACCAATGGGTGACATCATGGTGGCTACGTCCATTTATTTTTTTTTTTTTACAGTCTATGAGTAATACCAAGAGTAAAACAGGAAGCAACTCAACGAGTGGTGCAGCATACAATAAGGACATATCATTTTGTTTTTGTCCTTATAGTGATTAGGACCATTTTTTCTGCTGTAGAGTAGATTAACTCACTATACAGTATATTGTGTTCCATCACATTTCTCCATATATGTAGATCTAGGTAAGAATGAATACTTCCCTATTTGTCCCTTCCTTTTAAAAATGCAAACATATCCTTGCCAGCATTTTGTCTTGTAGTCACAAGTCTGAAACCAATTTTCATTTGGGTTCAATCTCACTGTTGTTGTTGTTGCTATAGACAAGCTCACAGGGAGCGTGCCCTGTGGAATGAGATCATTGTGCATGAATACAGTCACTCAACATCAACTCTCCACTCATCCTCATTGTAACAAAAATTTCTATTCTATCTAGCGAGCTAATTTAAACAGCAAGGATGGAGAGAAAATGTGTTGAAAGGCAAGGCAGTTTTATTCATATAGCGCATTTCATACACAGTGGCAACTCAATGTGCTTTACATAAAACAAACATTTAACAGAAAAAATTGGAAAAAGACATGGAATTTGAGAAATAAAAATAAAACCCAATCATAGTAAACACATACATATCCCCCCCCCCCCACACACACACACACACACACACACACACACTAATAATAAAAACAAAGTACAGAAACATAGAAAGAGAGAGAAATAAAATACTATAATAGAGCATTAAAAATAAGATTGCAGCATAAAATAATGATTTGCTTTAAAATCATTAAAAGGACAGAGTGCAAATGAAAGATTAAAATTTAAAGTGCTTTGAAAGAGCTCAATCATAAGCACAGGAGAAGAGAAGTGTTTTTAACCTGGATTTAAAAATATTCACAGTTGGGGCTGATTTCAGTTCTGCTGGTAGTTTGTTCCAGTTGTGTGCAGCATAACAGCTAAAAGCTGCTTCACCATGTTTAGTCTGAACTCTGGGCTCCACTATCTGACCTGAGTCAGTAGATCTCAGAGCTCTACTGGGTTTATATTCTACTAACATGTCATTCATGTATTCTGGACCTAAACCATTCAGTGATTTGTAGACCAGTAGCATAACTTTAAAATCTATTCTATAGCTGACTGGGAGCCAGTGTAAAGACTTTAGAACTGGAGTAATGTGGTCTGATCTCTTTGTTCTGGTCAAAACTCGAGCTGCAGCGTTCTGAATGAGCTGCAGTTGTTTAATGCTTTTTTGTGGGAGTCCAGTCAGAAGACCGTTACAGTAGTCGAGTCTACTGGAGATGAAAGCATGAATCAACTTCTCCTGGTCTGTTTGAGACATAAAACCCTTCACTCTGGATATGTTCTTAAGCTGATAGAAGGCTGTTTTGGTGATTGATTTGATATGACTGCTGAAGGTCAGATCTGAGTCTATCAGCACGCCAAGGTTTCGGACTTGGTCGCTAGTTTTTAGAGAGAGTGACTCGAAATGTTTACTGACAGCAATCCTCTTCTCTTTATTGCCAAAAACAATTACCTCAGTTTTGTCCTGATTTAATTGAAGGAAATTTTGGTTCATCCAATTTGTTACTTGCTCTAAACAGTGACACAATGACTGTATTGGACTGTAGTCATCTGGGGACAGTGCTAGGTATATCTGCGTGTCATCTGCATAACTGTGATAGTCTACATTAGAGTTCTGCAGAATTTGACCCAAAGGCAGCATATATAGACTGAACAGAAGGAGTCCAAGAACTGACCCCTGAGGAACTCCACATGTCATAGCCACTCGATCGGATTCATAACTTCCAATGGTCACAAAATAACTCCGCTCCTCCAAGTAGGACCTGAACCATTCTAGGACTGTTCCGCTGAGTCCTGCCCAAGTTTCCAACCTGTTCAACAGTATACTGTGATCCACAGTGTCAAACGCAGCACTGAGATCCAACAGGACCAGAACTGACACCTTGCCTGAGTCAGTGTTTAACCTTATGTCATTTAACACTCTAATAAGAGCTGTTTCTGTACTGTGGTGAGGTCGGAAGCCTGATTGAAATTTGTCAAAAAGGCCACTGGAGTTCAAGAAATTGCTGATTTGATTAAAAAACACTTTCTCAATGATCTTGGCTATAAAAGGAAGATTTGAGATAGGTCTGTAGTTGGTTAACATGGAAGCATCCAGCGTTCTCTTTTTTAAGAGCGGTTTAATGGCAGCTACTTTTAGGGGTTTAGGAAACGTGCCTGATTGAAATGAGCTATTTATTATTTGTCGCAAATCTGTTTCTGATTGTTGATGGTTTTAGATGCTGAAAGTAACCATTAGGTTATAGTTGAGCAACATGCAAATTAATTGACTGCGCCGATACTTTATATGGACTGATATAAACGTATTGCAGATATATTGGTGTTGCCATTTAAGTAACAGTAACAGTAACAGTATTGCCATAGTTCCAGTTAGGGAAGGGGGTAACTCTTCATAAGTTGTGCTTTCCCCTCCACCCTTGTTTCCCTACTAACTTTGAAACTGAACCCAACCCTTACATCTCTCTGCCCGGCATGTCAGATAGGTCCGGATGTGCACATTCTGTCTCTCCTGACGTGTAATCTCACAGGAACTGTCTATATGCTGTAAAATAGGGCACTGTAAATCCCTGCCCACCGCCCAGTTCAGTCCCGACCCAGCTCAGGCCCCTGTAGTGCCCACTACGAGCGAGAGGTGGCTTAGACTGGCTTTTAGGCCCGCTCCCTTTCTGCTGAGTTCATCAGGCTGGTCCTTTGAGCAGGGAGCCAGCCCCACTGCCTTGTGGCTCTTTCTTTCTTTTCAGGCGACAAATGTGCTAAAACAGCATTCCGTAATCACTTGGCATTAGGGGCCGTTGTGTTGGGCATTAGTGGTTAGAATTGACCAGTGGGACGTTATAAAAATGAGTCTGACAAGAGAACACCAAAGCTGATGAGTCTGGATCCTGGCACTGGACGGCTAGAGGATTAGTCAGCTAACACACTGGCTGGGGCTTCTGCAGGGTCGGGTCCCATCACATCTCATCACCACCAGGCTTGAAGCGGCCCCTGTGGCTGCCGTGTCTCCATCCGCCTCTCTGGCTGGCTGGCTCTGGCTACCATCCTCCACCACTTCTCCTTCCTCTGTTCCGCCAAAAACACTTTATTATCTCCGCTTGTAGGGTCGTTCCTTCATGGGAGGAGTGTAATGATGTCATAAGCTTAATCAGAAGGGGTTAAGTGGCTGTGGCGGCCCCTGATTCGATGGAGATCAGAACTTTGGCACACCAACTGCATGAAATCTCAAATGCTGTTACTTTTCTCAAACACAGAGAAAGATAATGCGTAGTCTAGGCTATTTTAGTTGTTTCAGGTCAGACGGCTTATCAAATACACCTATATAGCTGCATATTTTAAAGTCCAGCTGCATACACTTAGCCTATCTACTGAAACTCACACCAAAGTGACGTGTTTTGATAAGATGGCAGAAAACACAGCAAGCCAAAGTTCAGTTTTTCTTTTTCTTTTGTATCATATGTCGCATTGCAAAACCTGAGTTGAATGGAGCACAACCAGTTACCAGAAATCAGTTTACCTCATTATCACAGAACCAATAAATCAAATTTACTGCACATCGACTAAACGCTGCACTGGTTTTGGAGTAGATTCAGTCCATTTTTACAGAATTGCAGCCAGTTTTTGTCTTCTCAGCCTGAACTGTTCAACCTCTCCCAACCTCCTGCGTAAAGTGCCTGAGCCTGTTTCTCTTGAAGCTCCTGCTGTTTCCACTCCTTTGCCCAGTGTGAGCAGTTTCATACTGTTGGAATGTAGCAGTAACAGGCAGTACCATGGGAAGAGTCACTGTGGGGGGGAGTGGGGGTGGAGTGGGAGCACGTCCTTTATTCAGGCCAATACTGAGATCACTGGACTCGAAACATTCTCTCATTCATTGCAACTTTGTGGTACAATAGTGTAGTTTAGCTGAGTCCCTCACTCCACGCTTTCTCTTTCATCTCCTTTCCAGTCATACTCAACTTCTCTTGCCTTTCATTTTCTTCACCTCGCCATTAACTGTCATTTTCTCTCATCTTATCAACCCTCATCTTTTAAATTACTCTCTTCTCCCACTTACTTTGTCCAAGCCGGCACCTCTTTTCTTCTCTGTTTTCAATTTCTCCCCCTTCAAGGATAGGCTCACAATTTTTCAAGTCTTTTTTATAGGTTTTACTTGCTCTAATCAGACTGTGTTTTCTTGCTCAGCTGTGGTGGAAGTATGGTAACAAAAGGAATTTGGCACTTTGAACGATATTGATGTAATTTGACTAATTTGGAAAGTTGAAACTTCCTATTTGCTTCAAATAAAAACTAAAATAAATGTTTATGCAGAAGGTTGGTTGTGGATTTTGTCACCAATCACTTACATTATAAGTACATTATGAAGGGATCTTCTAATGGCTAGTATGAACAAGAGGGTCAATGCTTGGGCACCCAGGTATTGTTTTAGGACAAACTAGACAAATAGACTACCTATCCTTTAATCCTTCTCTTTCACTCCTCTTCCCTATTCCTGTTTTCATCACTCCTCCTCCCCTCAGCCACATCTCCCCTTGTCCTCTTTCTTTTTCTGTCTTCTTTATCTCTCTTCTGTTTTCTGTCTTTACTGTTGTCTTCCTCTGCCCTTTCCTTTTTTATCCTTTTCTCTTGTCACTGCTCTTGTCACTTCAGCGCCACAGACTGAACTCCCTTATGTGCCTCTCACAGCTTCGTAGTTTGGAAGATACAAACAGCTGACACATACAGTTATTTTGTAGCTGTTCAGTTTTTTCATCTGCTTTTTCAGGGTTTTTGGATCTTCTTCAAACTGTGGCATTCTGCAAAATATTTAAATGTGTTTATGAGTGTCTAATTTTATCTATTGTAATGAGGACTTGAGATTATATCATATCTAAAACCATACACATTATCTCAGCCAGAACTCCACACTGTTCAACAAACAGAAAACATGCATCACCTCCATGAACAACTCTGTGTCTTCTCTCCTGATTACAAGTAACAGTATGAGAACAAAATGCACTCAGAGCGGTCTGTGTTTTTTTAAACACACTATAGTTTTGATTTGTTATTGAGACAGTTTGAATACTAAAAGCTGTTTGTCTTTATTTTAAGGGGAGAAGATTGAAGTTTCCTTGAGAAAATAAAAAAATATATGGTCTTGAATCAACCCAATATCCCAGTATCCAACCACAAACATTGCTTTGGTTTATTTGAAAGTTTGACACCGCTTTCACATAAAAAACCCATCACAATGAACTCACATTCTGCCCATTGTCATCCAAACTGCTGCTCATGAGTAACTTTCATTACATACCTTCAGTTTAATTGACATCACTGCTAAACCATGCAAACATACCAGATAAAAAGAGTCAGTGCAGTGATTACTCATGAGACAGTAGAGATCAAATCGTGTAACTTTATAGGATTTCTTTTGGTCACCTCATGAAATGTTAATGTGAGTGATGTTAAACAGTCGGTGAGAATGAGTCAGCTCATGTTGATCCCTTCACACTAACTGTGAGTCTCAAAGGGGTGTTTAAACATGTCAGAATACACACTCACACACTGGCACGGGCCTCCTCGGGTACTGGGTGTTGTAGCTTTCTGTCAACAGTTCAACGGTCAATGTCCTGGTTTATCACAGTGACATTGTCTTTCTTAGATGTGACCTTTGAAAATATATGATGTGCATATAATACTCTGTGAACATTGCAAACTTCTCTCCAGCTGAAATATTTACTGAAGTAAACCCTCACACAAGCAGGAGGGAATTGCAATCAGTAAAAGATAGAATGAGCCTTTTCTTCTCTAAACTAAAGGCTGCTTTTCTCCTGTGTCACACACTAATGTGTCTAAAATTGAAAACATTTATTATTATGTCACATGCAAGTCTGACATTGTACTGTTGATAAAAATATCAGACGTTTTTGAAAATGTCCTCATAAACAAAAAGAAAGCGCTCCCATATACACACTAAATAAATTTCAGTCGTGTCCTCTGAACATGGCGTGGCCTGAAATCTGCAGTTGCTCCCTGTATTGAACTTATAAATCTTTACCCTTCCTTGAAATTCAATTACATGCCACTTACAGTATGTGTCAAATGGCACCTCGGAGCCTGCTGCTCGCTGTCGACACTGTAACTTGAGCTGCAGCTGTTGGACTGACCGACACATAATTCTGTCTCTCAATGTAAGTGGGGCAGCTTAGGAGCCCTTGTGTCTGTTGCTTATTTATTAAGCGGTAGATTTACACCATGCTCAGCAATTTACACGTTGGCCCAGATACATATTAGCCAATTTTTCTTTCATCTGATGTGAATCCTCAAAGCTAACATTCAGAATTAAAATGTATTATCATTGTTTTATTTTAAATCTAATATCCAAAAACGTCCTACTATCCCAGTAACATCTGACTGTACTATATTTCTATTTATGTCCACAGCTATGAGAACTACAGTGAGGTTGTGATTCCTACCAATTTAAAAGATTCAAGTTCTCAGCGTTGAACTTGTATAGATTCTGTTTCTACACTGTTATTATACCCTAAGGTGGACATTTACTGTAAGTGCTGCCAGACAGTTTAACTGCTGCTTTTATTACACCCTTTCTTTCTCTGTCTGAGGTGACACATAAACCTGTTAGAAGTAACAGTGCAGCGTAATTTTTGCATATTTCTGTGTGTGTGTATGTGTGTCTGTGTGTGCACGTGCTGCAGATGCTTCTTCCTAATTTGTGTTACTGCCACTGGAAGGAAAGTTTTGTTGTTGTGTTTCTGTTTCAGTTATTTAGACCTGGTGCCTTAAGAGTGAATTTTCTGTGCACTAGTACATGGGGTATATGTGTAGTACTGCATAAATGGCGGTTGGTCTTCTTGGGATGCTTTTGTGTTTTCCTCTCTTGTACTTGTGTAAAGTGACTGAGCAGGTTGATGAAAGAGTAATCATCTTCCTTTCAACCATGCTACATGTATAACAATGTAAATAAAGCCTTGTTTGCATTGAAGTTGCACAGGTATCATGCACAGACTGCTTCAAAGATTATAAAAGTAATTCTACAACAATGGATGAGAGGCAGTTGTAACACTTGCTTATTACGGTTGCCAAATGTTTCATGTGAGTGCCACCTTGGCCATTTGCTGTCTCCTTTCTTTTGTCCATGAGGTGAGGCTTTTAGTGATATGTGCATCATATGCTGTGTTGACACACCGTTTGTTTAAGTTTAGTTTTCTTCCCATGTCAGGTGATGTTCTTTCACTCCTCTGTTTTTCCTAACTCTTTCAGGAGAGTTTGTATAGCCACACAAATAAAAGATTAAATTCCTGCAAACACTTGTGTTATGAGACAGCTGTTAATTTACACAGATCACTTTTCTTCATATCTCTAATGTAGTATATGAACCAACTTCCCATCGCTTGATTTGTTTGAATTTCATCTCTTTATTGACCCCTTGAGCAAACACATGTTTTACAAAACACACTACGCATTGTTAATCTGATTATAGGGAAGCAGTAAAGAGACATTTACAGTCATTAGTTTTTCTTAAAATGACTACAGGAACATTTTGTATGCTCACTGTTTTGAATTCATATAGAATTTCTGAACTTCTGAACTACTACTTTTGAAAATAAAAGATGATCTTTTATTGGAAAGACTGATAATTATGATAATTTTCAACTATGAGACACCATGTTAGATTACACATTAGCCCCTTCCTTACAGGGCCAGAACCAGCACCATAATGACAGTAGTAAAAATGTATAAAAGACTTGATGTTGTGCACTATATTATATATCCTATAAATACCTATCTACTTTACTTAGTCCCATTTTCCCACATTACCAAACTGCTTACGCATGCAGTAAGGCAACCCAGCAGGTTGGAAAAATCTATAGTATGTCAGCAAAAATATTTTCATACACCTACCTGTCATTTAGTACACCTTGATGTAATTGGACCAGCCTGGGTGCAAGTTATTTAACACATCTCTGCGACTACAACAGCACTTGTGTTAACTTGTGTTGTTTTTAAACCTGAACACCCTCAAATATCTGTTTTTGTGGCTAATACCTAACATTTTTTGTAATGTTTTTCTAATTATTTTCTCTTGTTTGTGCAAGTTTGCTATATTTTGTTGCCAGTCTTAGACAGGGGATACTTATCACTGGAAAAAGAACACGATTATGCATGTGTGTGCAAGTGTGATATGAAAATTTTGAGAACAGTCTGTACTTCGTCTCTGTGTTGGAGAACACACTGGCACAGCACAGACACATTGTAATGACTTTGATAAATTGATCATGAATAAAACTGGGCAGTAAAAAATAGCTGATTGAACTTTGAGTAGCATTGTATGCAAACAGCCCAACAATGAAGGGAAAAGGTCGAATTGTTTTTCTTCAAGTATTTATCGGCAAAACACACACAGGCACACACGTTTGTCTTTATATCTTTGCGGGGACACTCATTGATATAATGCATTCTCTAACCCCTTACCCTTACCTTTACCATCATATGTAAATAAACCCCTAAAATGAAACTAAACTCTACCTAACTTTAAAACCAACCAAAAACAAGTCTTAACCCCTACATTGCCCTTTTAAGTTGTGAGGACTGTCCAAAATGTCATCTCAGCACAACAATGTCCTCATAAAACTGGTTTTCAACTGAAATTGGTTCTCTCAAAGATAGAAAGGTACACACACACGCACAAACTAGAGTTGAGTGCCTTGTGTATTGTGCCTTGGGATTTGCAATATTTTTAATTTATAGTCTCATTCAGTGGCAAACAATGAGGTTGTCACGTGGCTGGAAATATGATGTAATGGCTAGTTTTTCCTCGCCAGGTTTATATGGTATATTTACTGTAATGCATGAGGGTCTCTGCACAAAAAATAAAGATTCAATATTCAAACTGGTCAAAGGAGGAAAATCACAACAGCTGCCTGATTTCTTTATTGAGAAATAATCACAGGAGTAAGAATATGTTGGAATTTCAAGTAGACCTGCTGTGATGCTCTGCAACTTGGGCCATTACTTGTTAATCTACTTGAGGTACCACTGAGAAGCAGAGTGAGGTTCAACCAGGTTCAATGCAGCGTATAGTTTCTCCTCTCTGACTATAAAAGGCTCAGCAACCCTTATCTGTAGTGAAGAGAAGGAGCAGAAGAGAGAGAGAAAGATGAGAAAAAGGAAAATTTGATTTTTTGGGTTGGTTGATCGCAGGCTACCTCTTGGAGTAAATGTCTTCAGAAGATTAAAAGTAGCCTAGTCCTTTTTCACTGACTGAAGATGGTAAAGTTAGTGCTGTAAACACTTTAAGTTTTGTTCATCTTGAGAACTAAATGTAAATCTCTCCAAATAACAGCTCTTCAGATTGTTCTTAAACAAGCTAATTTTAATTCTGCGGTTGTGAATAAATGAGGGAAGAACAGTAACAATAGCAGGATTACTAATACTGACAAATAGAAATTACTTGTAACTATGTTAAAATCCTCATATTTTCATATAATAAGTGCTGTTTCTTAAGCACTCCTTAACACTATATATCTATAATATTCTGGTTATGAAAACATTAGTGTATATGTGGATTTAGTGAAATAAAGAAAGACAAATCAAAGAAATGCTTTAGACTTAAAGTGGTCTGTTTCGTAATTAGCAAATTTATGTAATCCTTCAAAATATCAGCTATGCTGTAGCTCTGCAGCTCATTGGCTCACCTGCACAGTGCTCTTGGAAACTGGTATGCTCACTATATGATGTAGAAGGGCGTGCTTGATGATTTGCCTGTGCCGTCACATAATATGGGAAAGAGTGAGTACATGACTGGAAACAGTTGACAGGTTTAGTGGAAGATCAGGTTTAAGAGGCTCTCTCAGAGGATGGAGTCCTGAGTTATTATTATAAGGATATATGTGTACACTCCTCGCCCTGCTGGTCCTATTTGCTTCTGATGTAAAGCAGCAGTCAGGGAGTGTGTTTGCACAACCGATATATAAGCTGATATGTGGAAGGTAAAATGTAGGGTAAAAGCTTTGGCCAGTTTTTATGTGAGAATTTGTGATTTTATTTTATGGATGCTTATTTCACATGTTCTGTAATCAGTGATGGTTGATTAGGATAGTAGGTGCATCATTTCTATGATTTTATGGATGAATATATTTAAACTTGAACTATGTCTGGGCCGTATTACATGTGAAGTCCATGTTTCTTAAAATCCTGGAACCAGATTTGTGTTTACTGTTTGAGTCAGCACAAAAGCCTGAACAATATTGACCTGGAAGGAAAGAGGGGTGAATTTGAGAGATGCGTGCTAATCCTGTCATATGATACTAATCTGGTCACAAACAGTTGGCCTTGTAAGCAGAGATGTGATATTTTTATACTGATTATTAGCAGGTTACACAACAACCTGTCCCTTTGTGGCTTTTACTGAGCAGATTAATATTATGCTTAAACAGGTTCTGTAACTATGTAAACAACCTATGAAAATCCTTTATGGATGTTTACGCGCCACAAAAGCCTGTAGATGAATGCCTTCTCAGTTTAGTCGTAATTTACCTACAGCAGTTCAACATTGACTGATACAGACCTCAAGTTTCATCTCATGTCTCCAGAAGGTTTCTATTAGTATGTAGAAACAAAGAGACTCTGCTGGACCTGCAGGACAGCCTGAGTCAACAGGGCAAAGGAGGGATCACACAACCTCTCACAAACTCAACACAGATGAAGACAAGGAAACAACATCTGTCCCAAGAAATTTCACCAATGCAAGTCAGATGATTCACATTGAAACCTCATTTCTCCTCTCTTCATAACTGTGTGGTTGTACGTATGATTACGTGAACGCCTGTATGAACATAAACAGCCGGCTTTACAATTTTTAGGTTGTGCACTTTATGCTGTTTCACTCTACATTAGCCTTATTGCCACAGGAAAAGCTGGGTTGAGTGAACCCTGTGATGTGCTCCAGCCAAATGTGGGCCTGCATGTTCGCCTTTGTTTTCCATGTGCCTGCTCTTCCATGAGCGCACCTGAGCTTTAAAGCTGCCCATTCCCCGAAAGACATGCATCTCTGTGTATGTGTGTGGTTGTGTGAGAGAGTGAGGGGAAAAGGGGGAGAGAGATGGGATGCAAGCACACAAGACAAATATAGCTTTGATTACGTTGAGGTGTCACTAATGTCTTACTCCTCTCTGTCAGACCATCTGAGGCACAATTACAGGTGTAGATGAGAGTGAGAGGCGAGCAGCAGAGGAAGGCTTCTGTTCATTGTCATTTTTAAAGGTGATTGGATATTTTTTGGCTCAAGTTTGATTGTTTTGACTGAAAATTAGTTTTAGTTAACACCTGAGTGACCATGTTAAACATCCTGCTGTCCGCACTGATCGATCCTGACAGGCGTTTGAGGAGCTTCAGAAGGAGCGAGCGACTTGCATCTATACTAGTATGTATCATCCATGTGGCATGTTCAACATCAGTCTCTGTTTTGCATGTTTCCCATACATTGTTTTTTCCCCAAGCAATTGGTAGAAGCTTCTGTTAAAAAAAATACTGTATGTTACAATGAAGAAAATATATATAAGTTTATTTGAGAATGGAAATGTGTGTGTATTTCCCTAACTGGGGTATGGCTGCAGGTTTTGAGTTGTTCATCTGTCTTGATCCTCCTCTCGGCATGACCTGGCCTTTCTGGAGGTCATCCTTGGTTAGCAACCCTCAGGACACGTCTGCTACTCCCGACTGGCGGTATTTTAGCCTTGTAGGATTACGTCTGGTGGGAATTAACCTCTAGACCACCTACACTACTGCTGAGCCCTCCTCTCAGTTCAGAAAAAAAAGATACAAAGGAAGTAATCATTACAGAAGCTAGATTGGGGGAGTGTGATTACTCAAGTTTGTTTGGAAAAGATAGGGCGTGTCTGTATGCTCACATGGTAACTACTCACAATAACATTTACTGTAACAGTAGACAGTGAGTAATGAAATCTTTAATTCAAACAGCTTTGCCTTTTTTGTGATTCTCTCCTATGGCCTACTTTTATGTTGCAGGTCATGTATGTTGCAGAAGTAAACTGTGAAACAATACAAGCAGAGATTACATCCTGTGGGTGGGGTCTGGTTTGGGAAGTCATAGGAACTTTACTGAATGGCATTTGTGGTTTCCTGTGAGGTGACTAATCAACCACAAACACGTTGCTGATTTTCTCTATGCTGAAAAATATTTTGATGTTGTTGATTCTGTTATTTTCAAGTCTACAAGATGCACGACCTCAAAATCAAACGCTGAAAAGGCAAGTGCTACTTAACATTATAAATATTCTGCTCACGCTGTTTGGCTTTGTGTCGCCCATTTCGCACAGTTGTGCATTCAGTTTGATAGAGGAAGGCCAAGGCTTCTTTTTTTTTTTTTTTAACAGATTGTGATGTATTTCCTCGGATTTGAGAATCAGGGGCTTCTGTAGTCCTAGTCCTGTATAACAGACCAACATATAACACTAACCATCACCACACAGTGAAAGTGAGCATTCAGCATCAGCAGGGACAGCGGCGTCGCTTCTCCTTATTGTATCCCGGACTGTTTATTCCATAACAGATAACAGGGGTGGACACTTTTTTTAGCCGCGACAGAAAAAGATAAAAAAAAAAAAACATTTAACAATACAGGAAAGCAATGATACATATTTACGTTTATCTCACTAAAAATCTCTAATCTTCTTTGACTTATCTAGACATAAGGGCAATGCCCCCGTTTTCTAAGAGTTTTCCACCCCTATGAATGTGCAGTGGTCCGCTCCGCTCAGACACAGAGCCCAGAGCAGGGAGAGGTTTACTCTGCCTGCCATTGCTGTGCACCGTCCGAGTGATGCCTACTCTTCCCAACTTTTCATCCAGAGGTCGGCGAGGAAACATTTAAAGCGAGCTGGTTTAATTTCTGCTTTTTTCTTCTTTTCCCCAACTCGAGTTTCTTCCATGAGTCGGTACTTGACTGGACTAACGTTAACCTTTCATGCGACGAAGATAAGATAATGAACTTTGGACTTTCCTCACGGCTTTTCGTGACATGTTTCCCGTCGTCCCGGATAAAATAAAATAACAACGTAGCCCGGCGTGGCGGCAGCTGGGCGAAAATTCAACTGGAGGGAAATAGCGCACTCACACCAAGTGATTATCAAAACAAAGACAGCAACTACTTTTAACCTGAAGCGGAATAGGAGTGTAAAATGTCCTCCAAAGCTTCAAATAAGGTGGGTACCTGGCTGGATGAAATTCAAGTGTTTTATTCGTGATAACCTGAATCTCAACAATAGAAAACGTGGTTAATGATATTGTAAGAGTGGCTATACAACTTTATAACTCAGACTTTTGGTTGTAGTGATCGTTTGCTTAATGGTGGTGGTGTTTGTGTGTGGTGCTCAGGAGTTATTCTGTAAATCTACACCTACTATCATAGCCTACAACTAGCCATGTTGTTTGTACTATACTACTTTCTCATAATCTGACTCATGCTGGATTGTACTGCTGATAAATCGCCACTGATACTGATGCTGTGTTCATACCAGGTCTTTGCTAAGAAAGACAACCTGTTGATTTTAAGAGTCACTGTCATGGTAGTTAATTAAAGCAGGGAGAGGAAATCCCCACAGATCTGAAAACTTACTGCCTCCAAGGCAAACATTCTGCCATGCCCTCATACAAGTTATTCAGAGTTGTTTTTAAATGTCAGAAACTCTAAAATACATTCAACAAACTCCATTTGATTAGCTTCCCTTCTCTGAAATCCTATTTTGGGAGATTTTTTTGTTGTTGTTTTATTAAAGTCATGTGTAACTAGTCATGTCATTATGTAATAGGGTGATGATAGCAACCAGGGAGAAACAGCCACCTGTCACCTAAAGAGTCATACTTATGAGCAATCTTACTGTTTAAACTGCAAGTTAAAGGAATAACATTAAAATTAAAGTATCCTCCATTTGTGTGGACCCCTTGGATCACATATGTAATCCCACTTGTGGAGTCTCCTTTTGGGGAGTGAATGGTTTAATGTGTGAGTTGTTGTCACCTGCAACACTGCACCAACTGTCTGTAGTTGTTGTGCATTAATCAGCTAAAACACATGGAGGAATATCTGGCATCTGTTTCCTAGTTTTGTAACCTATATTCATAAAGAAGCATTGGTGAAAATTTAGGTCAGGTGTACACAGACAGCAGAACAGTCTTCAGGATACACTGTAAGGCGTTCCCCAGTAGGTAACCTTTACATTTTCACACATGCACCACATGACTGTGTTGCTTTGAAAGTGCATTCATTTCATTATAAAAGCAACATTTTGCACACATTCAATGGCAAAGAGTACTAAACATGGTGTTTTCAGTGTCTCATTGCTCTTTTTACACTTAAATATTTGTACACCTTGTATTCCTTGTTAATTTTTTTCGTTTGACAAGTGAGGAATGCGCTGTGTTTGCCTAACACAGATGGTGTGGTGATATTCAGGTTTGGTCTGTTGTTCCAGTTTAGCGAAACCACGTCTATCAAGTCTACTAGTGACGTTATGCTGTATATGACAGCTCTGGTCACACCTTGACATAAAACTTACTACAGTATTATGCTTGCAGTTGGTAATGAGCCAAAAGATCATAATGCACTTATTATTCATTCAATCTGTCACCACTTCAATTTCTTGTTATTCCTGATTTTCTTGGAAATGTAGTCTCTAGTGTTTGCGTGTTAGGTTACAAAAGTAGGGCTTTAGAGTATTATTACTTGCCTTGCATTAAAACATTGGAACTATTAAAATTGGGGGACAGTGTTAAATAGTTTTCAGTAATTGATGTAACATGCTGTGCTCTATCATAAGCATGATTACTGACAACGAAGGGCTGAAAAATGTCAGAATGTTTTATCATCTACCTTTTGTCAAACTGAGTTACTATGGTCACTAACTTTAGTAGCTAAGACAACTGCTTCAGAATGAAAGCTTTCCTACACTGTGTTTGCAAAACGTGTGCCCAGTACTTGTTACTATATCATTCAACTCTAACCACTGCACTGTCTTTTAAAATTTTAGTATGTTGTTTACAAGGTATGAGTATTTGTTAACTGTAACCCTTAGTGAGACAGACTTGCTCAGTCTAAATTTTTTTGGCATCAGACTCTGTCCTGCATTGTTACAAGTAATCATACTCTGTGTTAGCCCTCTCTGTCGATACCCACCTGATAAATAAATCGTAATGAACTGCCATCGTACGTGTATGAGTCGCATGCAATTAAAGTTACAGTTAATGATAAACTGCAATAAAATGTTGAGGTATTTCCAGGGATGGAGCGATGTGGGTGTGTTGACATGATATTTCACAGGTCAATAATGCTTTTATTGCACAATACTGTGTACTTATAGCATGTCACAACCTTCAGTTTCTCATGATAGACCCAAACTACAAAATAACAGTTAAATGTTAATTGCTGATGTGTTTCTGTGAAGACAGAAGGGGGAAGATCTTTCTGTTTGGTGCCAGAGTTCCTGCTCTGTGTGTAATTATATTAACTTTGGTGAACATTACTAATATCTTTATTTCTAAATGAAATGCTAACATGCTGGTGAGGATGTTTAACGTTATACCTGCTTAACACCTGCATTGTGAGCATGTTATCACACTAGTATTTACATTAAGCTTGAAGCACAGCTGTGCCTAAGAGCAGCCTCGCAGAGCCACCGGTGTGGCTGTAGACTCCAAGTCTTGGTTACCAATAATTTTTTAATAGTATCATATAAAAATGAATTCTGTTGATCCCTTTATGCACTTTTTACATGAATCAATTATTTAACAGAGTTTAATACAAATTAATCCATGGAAAAGCCAACATTAAGGCTCAATTTACTCCTAGTATTAGCACTACGTCTGTATCTGGAAACATTATCTGGAATGCGATTGGATCGGTCAGATGGCCTGACCTTGGACGTGCCATGTTTGCTTATTATTTTCCATATCATATAAACGCATTTTCTCAGCTTTACATGTTAATACCAGGTCTAAATGAGGCCTAACTCTCTTTCACTATAGCAAAGACTGGCCTCATTCCTTGTGTCCAGCCTTCAGCCATTCCTGCTTACTTTTGTCAATGCAACAAAAAGAAGAAATATAATTTAGAGCATTCATTGTCCCTGTAGCCTTTTAGACTTGTGTTTTGACTGAAGTAAGTAAGTAGAAAATGCATTTGGATGGAGGATGTTGTATTAATTAGGGCTTCACAGTGGCCCAAGAACAGCTTCTGTTTTGCTTTGATGATTACACATCTCCATTTATATCACAGAAGGAGGGAAATGTAATTAGAGGACCAAGTGCTAGCGAGAGGAATAGAGTCTGACTGGTGTTTTTGTTCTGTGTCTTAGCCTCTTCGTCCTTTTTGGAGAATAAGGGCTGATGTGGCAAGTGATAAACAGAGCACTGAACAGCTCATGTCTCGTTTGTTTGACAAGGAGTTGTTTCGTTTTTATCTAATCTTCCATTCATTCATTTCAGTTTGAACAAAGGGTTAGGGTTAAACTCACAAAAAAGCATCATCAAAGCACTTCAAGAGAGGGATCATCCTTGTAAGATTTTCAGTTGCACAGTACATTCAGACCATATGGACTAAATAAATGACCGTTGTTAACGAAACGAACAAACAAAAAAGACAAAACAAACATTGCGAAAGCTGTACAAAAGTGACACAGGGAAAACTCTCCAGTATCATTGAGAACATTTAAAGAACACATGGTAAAGGGTGGTCAGTGCCCTTTTGGACACTGTATACAACAGCTACTCCCCAAAATTATACAAAAGGTCAATTTATCTGCAGTCTAAAAATACATCGAGTCACCCATACATCCAGCAAAACCCACACATATGGCGCTTTTCCATTATACAGTTCTAGCACTACTCGGCTCGACTCGGTTTGGTATCAGGCACGTCGTTTTCCATTACTTCATAGTACCTCCTCAACATGGGCGGGGTTGTCATAGCACGGCTGCGCGAAACTGCCGTAACGTTGTTTTATACGCGACACAAACACAGGACCACGGTGTAGTTTTGCGCATAGGAGCCATGTTAACTTGCGTGAAACTCGCTGAAACTTTATGTTGCCGGTATTTTAAAATAGTGGGTTTGATTCTTGTGTGGGACATCGCGCTCATGACTCTTCCAGTGGCGACACTATCTGACCAATCAGTGGCTGGGCAGTCTGTTGACGTCACATTTTAGTATACACTCGGCTCGCTTGGAACCTCGCCAGAGCAGGTACCAAAAAAAGTAAAAGTAAAAAAAAAAAGCCCTATAACAGACAGGTCTTTGATTATAGGCATTTGATTCACAGTTCTCCAAGCCCTTAAGGTGGGCAGGTGTAAGCTGTCTCTGTGTATAAGATAAGAGGGCTGCCAGTTTCCCATTTTGAAGGCAGCAGCCGGGGGGCGGTTGGTTCAGCTGGGTTCTAGTTTTTTGGCTTGTTTGTCCACCGCCTTTGACCTATCTGGATCTGAATCTCAACTCAATTATGCATTCATGTTATTCATTTTTTGAGAATATAATTTTTAGCAATACATCCATGGGGCATGTAATGTATTTTAGAGTTCAACACACAAATACATAGTTAAGCATGATTGCCTCGAGATGACCAGATATCATACACTTGATTCCTAAAGGGAGGAATTAATTGTTCACCAGTTTTTAGAGAGAAGACGCTGCACTGCTATAAAGAAGGTATCACCTTATGTCAGAGCCTTGATGAAAACACTGAGAGAAAGCAGATGTTTATGTTTTTCAGTGCCAGATGACTGCAGTGTGGGCATTGTAAGGATATCTGACCTGCTTATCCTTTCATCTCTGGAGTGAAATCCAGGGCAGAAACACACAGCAGGAGGCAGGTGGATAGCAGAAAGAGGAAAAAGAAGGAAAACCGAGAATGCTCTCTGAGGGAGGAGGTGACGTGAGGAGGGGTTATTCAAAGGGTGAAATAGAGAAAGAAAGGAGTGGGAGGGAGGGAGGGAGGGAGGGAGGGAGGGAGGGAGGGATGCACCGGCTATAATCTGAGTCACATGGCAGATCTTAAAAAGTCTGTCTCTTCTCGCTCGCTCTCTCACTCTCCTATAATCGTGGCATTATAGCTCATGGGCTTTTTCATGTTACGAAGCATATTATAAATCACATTAATATCTGTTTCTATTAAGGTCAGGTGCAGGATAGGGTGGAGTAACATTTCTTTGCCTGAGGTGGGTCAAGGTTTTTTTTTCTCTGCTCAAGACTAGCAGTCGCCTTGAAAAACAATCTACACATTTCATTTTTCTCTTTGTGGTCTGGTAACAGCATGCATAAATTATGAGGTGGACAGTATTCAATGAGATTGATTTGATTTAATGAGACATCAACTCAAATCCTTCCCACAATTGATCACTTGCTTGGCTGCCATTGGTTTCTGATTTTCTGGCTAACATAACATGGGTGTGGTTCTAAAAGTGTGCCTACTTTCTGTCTATAGCAGTTTCTGAAACAAAGACATGTAGTTAGATAAATATTAATCTTAATCGTGGATAATATCCACCAGGCACGTCTGCGTCACATTCCAGCTGCGATGCGGACGCCAGAGCTGATTGCGGACACTCTAAAGCATTGACCAGCTTGTGATCCCAAGAGACATGCTACAGAGCGTTTCAGAAGTGTTCCAGAAGTTGCTCTCCGCTATGCTCCACTAAAAATACGCGCCCGGTCTATTTTTGACGGAAGCCGTATCAAACTGCACAGACCAGATTGAGCAGGGCAGGAAGTCAGACACAGGAACAGTCATAGAGCATCCGGTCAGTTTTCGAAATAAAATACCCTGTGCAGACTTTCAATCGTTAATCACATCATGACATCAACATTATGATATAACCTGTGGTGTCGGCCAAATGTCAACCGGTCACAGGGTGTCAGAGGATATTTGTCACTATGGATGACGAGAGGTTCATCTTGGAAGTGTAAAATCAAGATTTTATGACACCAGTGTTGCCATGACTGTCCTGGTCATGACTGTCCTGGTCATGGCAACAGTGGAAGAGATGTGGCTCTCTCCTCTTTGACTCTGCCGGAGCAAAACTCTCTGCCTCTGAAACGCTGGCAGCGGGGTATGACTCCGTATAGAGGATGGAACAAAACCACATTACAGACGGACCACGGTGCAGCCATGCCCGATGGAATCAAGTGGTCATACTTTGATTTAGATCTTTAATGCATCATGCTTTGATCTAAATGTTGGGTAGACTGAGCTGAATCAGTTTTCAAGTGGACATTTCCAGACTTAAATCAGTTAGTGAAAAGTAGTCCTGCTTGGGTGTTAGAGGCAGGACGGAAACACAAGGGTCTGAGCTGTGGTCTGCCCCCTGATGTGCTGTGTAAATGCCTGAGCTCTGATATACAACAAAAGGGTCTTGATTATGACCTCGGTGCACACTTTCGTTTACAGAAACCTGTGGGCTGCTGAAATAAAATCATCCACCACCTTTCACTCACCTGCTGAGCTCTTGATTGTGATGGACGGATGGATGGAAATATCATTTAACCCTGAGTCTTGGTTAGTCTGCATCAAACATCAAAGCCCAGCAAAGGGAGGACACTCCAAGCCATCCCTGCATCCTTTTTGGCAGGGCAGGTCCCTGCAGGGATTTTTCATTCCCACTACAGGCAAGGGATTTGACACAGGGTGTTTTGTGTGTGTGTGAGACAGAGAGAGATAGTAAAAGAGAGACGGTGAGAGAGAGAGACAAGGGAAGCGAGGAGGGGGGGCACAAGAGAGAGTGCATGTGGCAGCCGTGGCTCAGCTGGTTAGGGAAGAGAGAAAGAGGCTGGAACAGATTCATCCCAAGGCTTGTTGCCCTACATGCGTCTACACGCACATACATGCACACACACTCTGCTGTGTGTTCATTTGCTTATCTTTCACAGTGTTTGTTCACAGTGTTGAAAGTAGAGTTCTGTTCTTCCTGTCTGAGAAAGAGTCATCAGCCTGTGGGAGACTGCTGAAATAAAGAATAATCATTCCCAGCACTACTGAAGCGTGCAAATTTCCAAGATGTCAGACTTCTTCCTGATGAGGGAATTTGCTTTTTTTAAAGACCCATTGGGACACTACTGGCCTTTCATTCATATACTGTCATCTACGCTTTTATCTATGATTTTTTTTTTCTTGCTAACAAATCTATTATTAGTCTGTATGAAACTATTAAAATCTGTCTTATCTGTATAATCTGAATCAACCTTAATGCTGCTGTCCCACCTTCACAGCTGTCATAATGCCTCATGTGTCTTGTCTATGTTGTGTTGTTGTGTTCAGAGTATACTGTATGTGCAAATCTACCCCCTCCACCCCACCTTAGGCAAGAAAAATCTCCTTTAGTGTATTATATTAACCAGTGAAAGACAACAGCTGTATTGAACCTGCTATTATCTTGCTTTGCAAGTTGGTTTTCATAGGCTGGTAGGGTATGAATGGTCTCTTTTTTCTCTGGTCTCCTCAGACTAATAGCATTTATGGGATATAATAAAGTGTGTGTATACTTTATAACAACCCCTTTATATTTTAAGAAAGATAATATAAGACAGAACACTTAATAACATATATACACTGTCATTTTAAAGTCTAGTTACTAGTGCACCAATGGAAAATAAGCTTTATTCAATTTGTTGCTGCATCTGCTGTCAAAAATACCCCATTGCATCCTTGATTCCCAGAAATGCACAGCAATGCAAACAAATTTAAACTGCAGCACTGTTGTAAAATGCTCTGGTCAGGTCTTCAACTCCGTAGCATTAAAAAAAAACCCTAAAACTACTACAAAATGCAGCCACCAGAATACTTACTAGAACCATGCTTATAGTAGGAACTAGCTTTCAGTTCCAAACAGCTTTACATGGGCCTGCTTGATGATAACTGTGCAGTTGGTAGAGTGTAAGTAAAGGACTTTGATTGGGACAGTATGGATATGGTTCCTTTTGAAAATGGCAGTGATGTTGAGTCAGTTATGTACACTACTGAATAACATGATGGGGATTCATTACAGATTTGCACTGAACAGTTTTTCCCACATTGCCACATTGTAATTAGTTCATTTGGAGCATTGTATGGTGCAGGCTTCCTCTGTACGAAGGGTGCTGAGAAGTTCTTTGTAGACATCATTAGAAGTCATTTATGTATTATCTTTCTGTGCATGTGCATCTTGTTAAAGAATGCATGCACCCCCCTCCTCCCTATCTCTCATCTCTTGGGGAAATGGTAATTATTTTGCCAGTTAAGGGCTGGGAAAATGGCCGCTCCAACAGTAACTCATTAATTCACTATAGATTCTGCCCCACAACATGCCTATTGTAGCAAAGTCCTCAGAAGGCTTGGGAATGCTGTTGAGTGGGCTTGGCCTCTTGTTTTATGGCACCATGTGACTGTGCCAGCCTTGAGTAGTGGTTGAAAGTTGCATAGTTTGAATGATGTTGTGCAACTTCAAATTTTAAATTAATTATGTTGTTGCCTACTTGTGTGAAATATTCCAATTGCCTGCACTGTGTTTATGTTTGAACATTCAAATGCGGCTCTTATCACTTGAATCACGTGTGGTCTTTTACATCCTGGCAGATGGGACACTCAGCATTTATCCTTGCTAGTAGTAGCTAATTCTGGTTATCCTGTGTGTGCTGGTGTGCTGTGGAGGCAGACAAACAGGAGCAGACTGAAAGACCCCTTGCTGAATTATCCCTTTGTTTAACCCATGTGCCTGCTTGCCTGTGTGGTGCAGTGAGTTTCACCACTGTGTGAGATGGGACCATCATTTACGAACACCAAGGAAACCAGTGTTTTGGTTTCTCAACCTTAATAACATACTCAACAGTGACACTCACATGTGCTGCTAACAAACTATTACGCTCACTTGCTCTAGTATGTTGCAATGAAGAGTTTGGATCTCTCAGTGGAGTTTCTCCCAGTTGTGAAATATTGGTACCATCCAATACAATTTTTATTTTTTTACCAAGTATTGACAGTATTTTAACACAAGCATACCTGCTGTAAGTGAACCTGGCAAATGCATGCAAAACGATCCCATATGCAACTAGTAAAACTAATTTCTCAGTTAAGTTTGCCATTCATGTATTAGCAGGAGACAGAGTCTGATGCTGGCTTTTTGTGGTTGCTGAGTATTTTTATGTGGAAAAACAAATGGATGATCTCATTGACAACAAGTAGCTTACTGGAACTGCTGTTTTGTTGTTTATTAAATGCAGAAGAGGTGGGGGAAAAAAACAAACTCCAAAACCACACACATCGATGGTTTGGAGACAAACGGGTGCTACAGCAATGAATCAATGGATGTAGTCCTCAATATTTATTTTTTAAGTGGTGAGTTCACTAATATTTCCTTTCTCTTGAGGGCTCTCTTATAATATGTTGGATTAATTAAAGTAGATTCTGGATTTCTCTACTTGATATATTATTTTGTTTGGTTGGATAAACTTCTGGTTAGATGTCTGTAGTTGTTGTAACTATTCTGTTTTATTACATGGAATTAGAATATAAGCAAATTTAGGCTGGCAGCAGGTCCGTAGTGTCAGCAGTTTGATAAATGATGTTTATCATTCACCCCTTCGTGAGGCCCTTAGGTACTTCCCTTCCTGTGATTGTTGATAGTGTAATTTACATCATTGTAACTTGGTTCACTGATATTAAATTGACCCGGTATCAGTTGCATGTAAGATACTGTTGTTGTGTTCATCTGTTACGTTGAGCTTATTGTCAGAGGCTGCAATGAAAGGGAAGTGTGACTAAATACACAGTGTTAAGAGATAAACAGAGAGGAGAGATTGAAAGAAGAGAAGCAGAGGGTGAGGACAGGAAAAGGTGAGGGAAACGACTTGGAATGAGAAACAGACAGAGTGAGAGAGTTGGGCCTTGTCGTCTTATCTGCACATTCCTGAAGTGTGTGTGTGTGTGTGTGTGTGTGTGTGTGTGTGTGTGTGTGTGTGTGTGTGTGTGTGTGTGTGTGTGTGTGTGTGTGTGTGTGTGTGTGTGTGTGTGTGTGTGTGTGTGTGTGTGTGTGTGTGTGTGTGTGTGTGTGTGTGTGTGTGTGTGTGGGAATACTGATTGTTTGGTGTACTGTGATTGGCTGAATCCAGGTTTCAGTACTGGGTCTGGATATCGTTCTAAATTCCTTGGCCTGTCGTCTGTTTCAAAAAACTGAGGACAAGTGGAGTGTGTGTGTGTTTGTGTTCAAATGCTTGTGTACGCATACGTTCAGATACGGGTCATCGGCAGAGAATACAGAAAAACAAAAGGTGTGTATTTACTAGGTTTCCACTTCATATCAACCAGCTTATGGACTAACACTAATCAACAAGTAATTCCAATTATTAAGTAATAATATTATGAGACAAAAAACATCCCAACCCTTTGAAATTTACGGGAGCCCCACAGCTTAAGCTATGGTCGGGTGATGCCACCTGAAATCATCATCATAATTGAATGTCCCATTTACCTCAAACTATTAATTCATGTATTTAAATGCACTTGTGCAACTCTCCGTCTTCACAGTGGACCTCATTTTAATTCTTTGTGCTGAAAAGTAAACAGGAAATCATGTATTATAAATGTGTATTTTCTTCAGAAGACTTGTTGGTATTTGTTTGCTAAAGCAAGAAAAGAAAAATAGGCTCTGTTTTACATCTTTTGCATCCATTAAAAAGAGTATTATTATATTTTAAGCATTATAAATAGATTTTAATAACACATATATGGCTTCTGTTATCTCATTTCATCTGCTGGATGTTTTTAGACTACGGAGTGACATGATTATTAATAAATGTTTGCGTGACTGCTGCTTCTGAAATGACCTGCTTCAGCCTCCAGACTGTGGTTTGGGAAACTCATGGGAGACTCATTTGCAGCTCTAGGGTGAAGTTGTAGCTAATCTTGAGGTAAACCTTGGTCACAATACTCAACTGCTGGCAAACAAAAGACAATCTGCTTTTGAGGAGCTGTAGCATTTGTTTTCTCACACTAAACACTTACTGTTATATTCACAGCTTACTGCTAACTTATCAAAAATGCCAAGGAGACGGAAATTAGGTCGGTCATAATATCCATTTTGGTTTCTTTCCAATAAATTTCCCAGCGCAAGCTTAAACTAACCCGACAGGACACTGGATGGTAGAAAGTGGAAAGTCAGAATCCCACAAGAAGTTACTGCTCTCCTCTCTGACGTCAACACTGTGCCTGTCTCTCCGGGCAGGGAACAATTAGTGTGGTTGAGCTGGGATGACTTTGCTGCTGGATAAGCTGCACATGAGATGCTAGCTGAGCCTAGCTGTGTGTTTGGGTCAGTGGATAGCAGCAAACAGCCCGCTGCACATCAACTGTATGAAGCTGCGCACTGGTTAGTGAAAATATTTTTTCCGAAGCCAGCACCTGACCCAGAGACTCCATTATAGCTCTCACTTTATTCAAGTGGTCATATATTAACTTTTATGTTTTACATGGTTTATATGATAAAAAGAAACATGAATTGTAAATTGTTATCAAAGATTGAATTAAAAGTTTCTACTGTTAACTGTTTAATCAAGTACAATATTGAGTGTTTTGCATATTTAAATGTGGATGCTAATAGGTCAGCCCTGTTTAAAAGTATCTCAACACATCGTATGCTACACAGCACCTCATGTCTGCCACAAAATACATCACAACATGAAACTCTGCAGCGGCAAATTACTTCTTATTGTGTCAGTGTATTATTAAAATTGAACATCTGTATCCTTCATAGAGTGGAACAGATTTGGATCAGCTATTATGATTGAATTAATTGAAAGGTATCCTCTCTACTAATCTTATCTAAATGGGACAAAATATGCACTATTTACTGTAGAACCATTTATCAGCTAGTCTTATGGGGATCTTGGAAGTAACATATCCGAGAGATAACTGGTGAGTTTTGGCTTAACTGAAAACAGCATATCTTTGTGTTTGAGATTTTTGCACCTATTCAACAGGTGACAGGTGTGGTGATTGAATCAACAAAAAGTCTCGGCAGTGGTAGATTTTAACACAATCACAACCACAATTTAAGATGGCTTTCTTCAAATGTGTATTTTATCCCCAAAATGATGGAATCACGTCTGGTTAAAGGTTAGATAAACATAAACAGACTAATCACCAGCTGGTTGGCAAGCAGCTACAGCAGTGGGATAGCTCGGGGCATGTGTTCATTTTAACTTTAATCCGTATCCAATAGATGTTACCCTGTAAGAACCGTGCTTGCTGACATGACAGTGTTCTCCAGTTTTGCCTCCTGCCGTCCGTCTATCCATCCATCCTTCTATCCATTTCACTGTTTGCTTTCATGAGACACCAGCAGTAGACTTCAGAGGGAAGCATGGCTCAGATTAACGTTTTAATCCAAAAGCCTGGATTATAGGTTTTGTATTTTATTCCTACCCTCACCATTCTAGCAGCAACTCTGTGTCAGATAGTTGACAGACAGGTGTGTGTGTGCGCTGTATCTTATGTTGATGAGAGTTTTGATGGAGGAACTTCTCAGAGAGCAGTATGACAGAGAAGAGCTGCTGTTTGAGACTAATTAACTCAAGCATATTTAAGCATGTCAGCACAACAGTGCATCATTGCTGACTGAGGCTCTGCATCATCATCATCATCATCTGCCTATTGGCTGCTTGCCCTCATCTGCACACCCATGTGTATGCACACACTTCTCACAACCCTCTCTCCCCCGGTCAACCTGCCCTGAAAATGGCTTCTGCTGAATTCATCTGTTTAACACAATTGACTGCAGATATTTTGGGTTGGGTTGGTTATTAAATGTATACTTCATCAGACAGCACAGCACACACTAATCTGAAAGGCAGAATGTGAAAGCTTACATTAGTGATTTTCATGCATTTGCATGTGTGCTGTTGAGTGCCTGCCCTCCAGAAAGAGCATGTGCGTGTGTCTCTAATTATGTGTTGTTTGAGTGTACTGCTGCACTCTGCCCCACTCTTTCCTCTGGGTCCACTAAGAAGGGAGATACGGTTACCATGGATACAATTGCCCCAGTGACGGGGCAAGCAGCTGGTGCAGGGTGGTGATTCTGTTGGGGTTACCAGCCTGAATGTTGATCCTAAAATGACTGTATGTCTCAATTTCTTTCTCCCTCTCCACTCTTTTCTATTTTCCTCTCTTCTCCTCTCTCCTCTATTCTTCTCCTCTCCTCTGTTCTTCTCATTTCATCCACAGCTATCTGTTGACCTGTAACTATCCTAGGTGTTTGTTGCATTGTTGTTGCATTGTTGTCCCTCTGCACTACACCAGACAATATTACTCAAAATTGTGCGTCATTGTGTATAAAAGAGTTGACTTTCTACTTTTCCTGGATGTGTATTTCTGGTTGTGCATTTTCTTATGTTTACAGGAGTGCCTGATAGCAACAATGGAAAAAAAGCTAGGACCACCTAGGAACAACCTTTGTTTATTTGAATAGAAACACATTTAGAGCACGAAGACCACTTGGCCTCAAACAGGCAACAGGTCTTAAGATGAGGTGAGCCATACTAGGAGAAATTTTCAATAGTGTGCACAGGGATTTTTGTCGAAGCTGAAGCTATTTCCTGCAAACAGGAAGTGGAGTGTTTTCCTGTGGGTGCTGTGGCTGCTCTTGCTTACATCCTGCCTCAGGCTATCAGAGAAGAGCAGGCACACTGACCTAAAGCTTTGTCAGGATTTTACCTAGACACTCTCTGCTGATAGCCCCTTACTCATTATTTCTTTTTTATACCTCAATATACCCTGATGTGAATAAAGAATTGTTCTCATTCAGTGGCAGAAATGTCAGTCCTGACCTGTTCTTTCATCTTTTTCTTAACTTATCCCACATTTTACTTCTTTCTGTTTTTCACAAAAACTGCATCTTAGCCTTTCTATTTGATACACCCACTGCAAGAAACATTCCTGTGGTTCAGATGAAGGGAAGTAAGATGTGGAGAGGTGGTGAGTAACGGACAAGTGGACAACATGTCATTGGTAAAACATTGATAAAAGGTTTGCATTGTGCTTCTCCTTCTAAACCTCCTCTCAGCTCCTGGCACATTACTCATACGATGACCTCATCTTCACCTGCTCTGTTGTCAATTTCCTGTCAATTTAAGTCAGTAACGTTCTCTTTGATTAGAAAAGAAGCTAGAGTTAGGACGGGGTGTGTTTGACTGCACATGTCTGTGTGCTAAATTATTATTTTGTACTCAGTGCCCCTATCTTGGTTCTGTGACCCAGCTCAACATATTTTTTTGCTGTTTCTGGTTAAAAAGTTTGGTGAGGCTCGTCAGCTGACTTTTCGCTTGGTTGCCAAATGAATAGTCCTACTGTGCCAAGGTTTTTAAGCTGCTGGTAATGTGTACGCACTTTGTGTATATTCTTCAAAAATGTGAATATGCTGTTGATGTTGTGGATAGTTTTTGATGACTAAGGAGACAGAGAGTTATGCTATGAAGTCTTGCATGCCTGACATGACCCTGTGCATCATAACTTTCTGCAGCAGGTTATTATTGTCTATTTTATCATTTTATCTAATTTTTCCAGTCGGTTCATCAGTGTGCCCCAAAGAACTGGATTAGTCTGTGTCTGCCTTTGAAGTGAGTGAGTTGTTATCATCTGATTCTGGACTGGACTGTGTGTTATGGTGGGCCAGGCAGGACCAAGCCAGACTGGCTGTAGTTTGAACAAAGAGGCCCTGTAGTGTTAGATCGTGTATGTGTGTATGTGTGTATGTGTGTATGTGTGTATGTGTGTGTGTGTGTGTGTGTGTGTGTGTGGTTTGATGGCTACTCTTTGTTTCCCAGCCCTGGGCCTTGCTGGCCACGACTCAAGCCTGACTAATATGGATGTATAAATACACTAGGCTGCCGTCAGTTTGTGCAACATCAAGCACACCATTGTTTCACACAACTCTGTGACTTCAGAGATAAACCTCATCCTTTGTTCCCGTCAGTATTTTTTATTATTTTTTACTACACAAAATGAGACACACTTGTGGTCATGTTTGTTCTGGCCCTGCACACCCTGTGATCTTTTCTTTTGTGTGACCTAAAATGTTCCTGTAACAAAATACACGAGACAACAGAATTACCATTGGACATTAAACTACAGCGGGTAAGATCATTTCCGCACAGAAAATTCCTCTGATAATGTCTGGTTATGAAAGACCACATTGGTCTTCTTCATCCCCACCACATTTGAATTAGCTGTTAAAATTCATTCTATTAAATGAATTGTTTTTTTTATTGTTCTGATGTATCTTATTATATCTTAAATGCTAGTGTTTTCATGATTATCCTTGGTTTTTTGTCCCTGAAGACCTGAAGAAAATATCCTGTTCATCCTATCTTTAGTTTTTCTCAGACCTGCACTGTTGCTGTTTGCTTTGTGCCCTGCTTATACCTCGCACTCAATCAGCCAGCCAGTTAATCATGACTTCTCAACACAGTGATTAATTAGTATCATAATCTCATCTGAGACATAGAGCTGCCCCAGAGGAATAAATACTCTAACCAGCTGTAAGAGACAGGCAGCTTCTCTCCTTAACCATCTTAGCTGTTCTCACCATACTGGAATGTACCAGTTTATCTTGTTTCTGTCATAAACACTGCAGCCTGCATTTTTTCTGCCAGCCTATTTGCAGAATTGTTATTCAGTGTAGAACCTGCTTTAAAGAAGATTATGATTAACAGTCAAAAAAACTGTCTGAGGTAAACTGCATGTGTAGCTGTTCACTGTGACCCACCTTAGCATGATATACTGTATAGCTGCACTTTTTCCATTCACAAGCTGAACATAAATTCACCTTTTACTATGTTTTCACCACTGTAAATACTTTTTTTTGAGTCAGGTGTCACTATCATAGTCATATACAGTATGTTTGACAGAAATGTCTTCCTCTCAGTGCCAATTCAGATGTTAAATAGAAATGAAACGAAATCCCTCTTTAATATCCAATTCTTCTGTCTTATGACACAGGCTGTATACCCAATGCTCAAAGTGTGCCAGTATTCAGCAGTGCACATTACTGGCACTTTTACATTTTACTGTTTGGTATACTCTAACTTATTCTTGTGCACTGGAACTTCTCACGTTGCCAGTACTCTTATCCGTCCTCTCCATATCAACTTCTCTGGGCAATTCATAATGGCCCTAAGTAAACTGTGTTACCCAGGGGGCACTACGTGAAGCTCACCTTTTTCCTGTTCTCGCCTGCCTGCTAATCTTAAGAAGCATTATATTAGCCTTACAATAATGTTTTCATGGCCCCACAGTAGACTTCTCCATTGCAGGCCTCATGACTTCATTGCACCACATACCAAAGCTAGTTGAGGTAGCCTGAGGGACACCTGGACACAGCATGGTGATGCAGAGGTGCTTCATTTGTATGACACACTAAAAGTAGAGAGAAAAGAAAGTGTCTAGATGACACTGGGTATATAAGGATCTCAGCTTGATGGCTTCATTGCAACAGACAAAAGATAGTGAACATAATTAATAATTGTTTCACTCTGACAAATTAATTGAAATGGTTGTCCCTTTGATTAAATACATTTATGTTGCAAACATCAGCAATATCTTCTGGTATCTTTTAGTCACCGTAAAGATTTAGAGTGTAATACTTAATAATTTGCAGATAACGTCTGAGACACACCATCATGGGAATAACGGGAGTACTGACACTTATTTTTTTTCACTCTTAGCGCTGTTTACACCTGACTCATGATTATTGCATGCAGGCCTACACCCATTTGGCTCATACACCCTCACATACTGTAAGCCTTCCCTAGCAAGGCTTACGGTCAGTGTGGGAGTGTAGGGAGTTTGGTGGCGAAAATAGCAAAATATGTTTAACACGAAATGTTGGTCATTTTCATTGACTCAGCTTGCTTTCTGGATAGATTTAGGGATTTAGTTTATTGATAACCATTCATTTGTGTGTGTGATGAAAAAATATGACCTTTAATCTGTCATCTGCTGCATCTTTCTGTGTCCTGTCCTTTGGTACTGTATATGTAAGTTGTATAAGCAACCCACAGCCTTGCTTTCTTCCTCCTCCTCCTCCCTGCCTATCAGTACAACCCACAGTTCAAGGACAAGGCCACCTGCCCGCCTGACCGCCAGGTCACATGACCCCAGCACACTGTTGTTTCTCATGGTATAGCTCCCCTCTGTCTGCCCGGACTATTCGATGAATGAATGGATGAACGGATGGATGAATATATCACAAAACACTTCATAGGAATAGATGTGTTTGGGAATGTTGTGGGGAGCTGAGTTAAATGGGTCAGGTCCCTTCACACAATAGTGGCCTTACTTTGGGAGGCGTATGGGGCAGACAGGGGAGGGGGGAGTGGAGAAGGAGGGATAAAGAGTGGGGACACCCAAGCCCTCCGCGCCAATTATGGACATAAATAACATCCACACAGAGCAGCCATGGAAATTAGGGTCAAAGGGTTAACTGTGCATTCTGGAGGTTCATGCCAACTGATTCATTGTTAGTCTATACGGTGCAGAGGAGTGAAAGGAAAAGATTGACGTGCAATCCCAGATTAGGAGGCCTACAGTAAGTGCAGCACAGTTTTGTGTGTGTGTGTGTGCACAGTTTTCTGTGCTTTCAGAAAATTGGGGAAAATGCCTGTTACAGGTTCCCACAGCTCAAGATCACATAACAAGATATTCAGTTTGTGTGCGATCCTCACACATGCTTACATTTAAGACGCTGGCACCAGCAAAGGTTTGGCACTTTTGCTAGAACAAGGAATAAATGATCAAGACAGTTGTCACATAAACTTCTGTCATCATCAAATGATGAACCTTGAGGTTCTGATCCCAAAGGAAACATCACTCATTTTAAATGTGTTCTGTTGACTTCTTGTATGAATGTAATTTAAGCACATTTGTTCTTTGGAAGTTTGGAAATCAGTCTCTCTTTACCAACTGATCTATTCTGTCTGTGTATTTCAACAAACACCAGACGGTCTGATCAGCTGTGTGTTGGTCTGTCCCTTCATCCCGTGCAGTTGGCAACACTGCAGTGTGAACATACTGTAAACTGTATATTTAGGACAAGGGAACGTGATGACAGTAATGACTGTGGAGATGCAGAAGATAATGGGTGAGATGGTTCGAAGATAAGGTGATGATTAAGGGGTGAGGGAGTGAGATTATCACAATGATAGGGTGGACAGATGACATGGCGTGTTTTTAAAAGGCTGATTATAGAAGGTGTAGTAAATAAGCACCCTGCCACGTGTGGGGGTGTTTATGTCTCGTCTTTCCCCTGCCACACTGGACTGTGCTCAGCATGCTGCCACACACAGCTGTACCATCGCTGCCTACATGCAGACAGAAACGACAGGAGTGTTGCTTCATCAGCTGGAGGGAAGCCGAATAAAGATGTAATTGAAAGCTGAGGACACAGCACAAACATATGCTGTTTTAGACACAAATTAAGGAATTCCCTTTTGACCTAATAATAGAAGCTGTGTCGCGAAGGCTGAAACAGTTTAATTTCAATAGTTGCAGCCCTAATTATTCTGATAGTTTTATATAGTGAGTTTCCCATGCATTCTGTGGAAGAACCAGCAATGATGAATCGTGCATAAAGATGAACCTGACCTGGTGATGTTTGATGCAACTGAATTAGAGAATGAGTGAAAGCAAAAGATGCCTGCCTAGCCTCAGTTTAATCCAGTGTGGCAGGTCAGAGGAGCAGCTAAATACCGTCTTTACTTCAGCTCTCTCAGATGACCCAGCCAGGAATAATACAGGAATGTTCACTCAGTTTTTGGAGTATCACTCAGTCTCTGCCGGCTGTTTACTCATGCTGCTGTCATTCATAATCTTTTCACATGTACACTTTTGGGACTCCAGGACTCAGTCATGCAAATAAGCAATAAAGTCTACCTTGCTGGTAGCCAAAGTACAACTCTGTCTACTGAAACTGAACAAAGTATACCTGTATTTTTGGATTGCCACTCTTATGAACTTATAAACATGACCACTTGTTCATGTCATTTAAGTATGCACAGTATCCTGTTAAGGCTTCCTGTCTAGATGTACTTCATTTCTCAACAAGAGCAGAAAATGATAGGCTGTAGTTAATGGATGTGTTGCATTGGACTGCATTATACTGGCAGTTACTTCTAATACACTGCCCAGCCCTGTTTACATGTTTTCATGTAAATGGGACAAGCTTTTAGGCACACTGTCCAACATAATGCATAAATGAAGACTCAAAAGCACTCTGACACATAGTCTACCAAAACTGAACATTATAAGCTTCACAAAGAGGATTTTGGATCAGACAAAATTATTTTACAGATTCAATGTATTTATGTACCTAATAAAGTGTTTTTGTCTTGTGTTACAGAGTGCAGCGATGGAGGAAACCGTCATATGGGAACAGCACACAGTGACCCTTCACAGGGTAGGTGTTTACAACTCTTTAATCCACACTTTCTTCTCTCTTTTGTATTTTTCCCTCCCTGTCTGTCTCTGGCATCCTAATCCAGCAGTATGACTCCTTCTGTTCTTCACTTTTCCCTCCATGTTCCTCTGTGTCCTCTGCCTTTCCATCTCTCCTTTCTCTCTCTGTACTGAGAGGGCCAGCTGTAGCAGCAGGATGTGTGGTATTGAAACAATAGTCAGGGAACCCAGATGGCAGGAAACAAGGCTAAGGAAGACAAAAATCAGCATCCACTTCCTTACTACTTCTTTTCACTTCCTTCCTGTTGGCAACATACTCTTCTCCTTTACACAGCTCAAGGGAAAGAGGGGGGGATGATAGTCTTGGTCCATGTGCTGTTCGTCCTGTGTGTAGTCAAATTTTATTAAGATGGATTGAACCTCCTAACCTCAGTAGCTAAGGTTGGAACCAATCCTTGATCTTCCCTTTTGGCGCAATCAGCATCATGAGGCTACTTTCAAACTACTCATGGCCATACTCCCCAAGTATAGCTTACTGATAAATGAACATCAACATAGTAAACTCTAGTTAGGTGATGCTTTTGTGCCCTGGGATTGTGTAGAGCACCTGTCTAGACTGGCCTGCTTGCTGTAATCTAATTAGCAGCGGCTTTATCGAGGCTAAAAGAGCGTCCTAGTGTGGGCTGCGGCTCTCCTGTGTTGTTGTGGTTGTAAGATTAGCCATTTACATCACACGACTGGCTCATTTTGGTGCTGGCTTTTGCTTAGGCAAAAACACAACAGTCCGTAAAACCACTCCTGAAACATCCGGTTATAGTAGCGAGATACCTCACTCTCAATCATCACTCATAACTCACTAGAAGTTGGTGGCGGTGTGTGTATGTGCAGGGACTCTGCCCTCTGCCTGTATTTTTTTTTACTCTGCTGTGTTCAGGACGTTTCTGGGTGGCAGCCTTTGGGCATGTAGCCAATAATGTGCGAAGTGTAATGTCAGGACTATATAAATACGTAGCAACACAGCACTACATTTCAGCATAGCCCTTTTGGTGTCATAGAAGAGGAGCCAACTGTTGTTTACAAATCCTACTCCTTCTGCCTTTCCAGTTTCCATGATAGCTTTCCTGCCTACAACCTATTAGCCTGTCTGTTTTTATAGCAAAACCTCACAAAAGTTTAATAAATCTGCCATGTATACCATATCAGTCAGTGTTGTGTGTATTTCTGTGTATGTGTAGGCACCAGGATTTGGGTTTGGTATTGCCATCTCAGGTGGGCGAGACAACCCTCATTTCCAAAGTGGAGAGACATCCATTGTGATATCTGATGTTTTGAAAGGAGGTCCTGCAGAGGGACTACTGCAGTAAGTCTTTGACCATGTTTATTTAATGACGATGCTGGATCTTATGCTGTATGATAAATATTTCCACACACAAGACTTTAAAGAACACTGTTAGTCTGACCTGAGAATTGGTTATAAGAAGCCCCTTATAAATATTTCTCCTGTTCAACAGCTATTCATGGATTGTTGATTATGATTTTTTTTAAATGTTTCAGAGAAAATGATCGAGTGGTGATGGTCAATGCAGTCTCTATGGACAATGTAGAGCATGCATACGCGGTGCAGCAACTCCGCAAGAGCGGCAAAAATGCAAAGATAGTAAGTTAAACTCTAATAATATTTACCAACACAGAATTAGTGTGAATTAGATTCACAATGACCCCAGATGTTACAGAGCATCATCACAAGTCCACTCATTAATTGCTGTTTGACAGATTGTCCCATGCGACAATGCAAAAAATAATGTTTACCTCTTAACACCCAATCTTCCTCTCTACTCCAAGACTATCCGTAGGAAAAGGAAAGTACAGATCCCTGTTTCTCGGCCAGGAGACAGAGAAACAATGTCAGAGCACGAGGAAGAGGATAGTGATGAGGATGATGGCTATGAGCACCACAGTGGACGTGGTGGCCAAAGTGCCTATGGAGGAGCAAGTGGAGGCACGGGCACTGGTAGACGTGAACGTAGCAACAGCAGCAGGCGGGATCACAGTGCCTCGCGGGAGAGGAGCATCTCACCACGCTCCGATCGCCGATCACAAGCCTCTTCTGCTCCACCCAGGCCTGCTAAGGTCACCCTTGTCAAGTCCCGCAAAAATGAAGGTGGGCAACACAATGTCAAAGTGCCTCAAATTTGACTATAGATGAAGAAAACAAACAGACTATGACAAAGATATATTTTTATATATCTGTGAAGTTTAATCAGAATTTTTAATGTGGAGATTGGTCTGTTCATCTTATTGTCAGTGAACAAAATGATGATGAAATTGTTTTGTGTCTTGTTAAAATTGCTTTATTTTGCTTTTCAACTCTGAAAGTAGAATATGGACTGCGGTTGGCCAGCCACATATTTGTGAAGGACATCTCTCCTGAGAGCCTCGCTGCCAGGGATGGAAACATCCAGGAGGGAGATGTTGTACTGAAGGTGAGAGAAAAAAAGAGTCTGAGCTTGTGGGTAAGATCTGGGTGTTTTAAGTTGGTAAAAATATAATAATGAGGAAATTAACTGATAAAACAGAAACAAAATTAAAGAGAAGCGATAACTGAATACAATTATTTGTTTAATAGGGGAAATAAGTGTGGGTGAAGAAGGAAGCATCTTGAATTTTTATTTTTATTTTTTTACTGAAAACTCTCACCAGTTAGCTGTTGTAATCTGTGAGCTGCTGAAAGTGGCTTGCTGAGTGAGGTCACAGTTCATTAGTATGCAGGCTCACCAGCAGAAATACCACACATTCCATTATTCCTTTGAATTTTATCCACTCCACCAGTCTCTGAGGAGGGAAAATTCCTTATTCACCTTAAAGAAATGCATTCTAAATCCAATTTACTGTATCAGTTTTACTGGAGAGAGGCACACAGACTTTTTTCTGTTTGAAATGTGATACAGTAAAATTGTACAGTGAAGATAACTTGCCCATTCAGTTATTGTACTGACCCACTCCCCTTCTTTTGCCAGATCAATGGCACAGTTACAGAGAACCTATCACTGATAGATGCCAAGAAGCTGATTGAGAGGTCAAAGGGCAAGTTGAAGATGGTGGTGCAGAGAGATGATAGAGCTACGCTGCTCAACATTCCTGACATGGATGACAGCATCCCATCAGCCAATAACTCCGACAGAGATGGTGAGACAACATATTTGTAGGATGCCTCTTTCAACTGACTGCAAAAGAGAAATCTGTATATTCATTTGAGCACTGAGAAGAGATTATTTCAATCACAGCTAAAATACAGTTACTTTCTTGTTTTTACTCTTTCTTAATTTATTTCGCTGATGAAATGTTAATGCACATTTAATTAATATTTCACAGACATTTCAGAAATACATTCACTGACATCAGACCATTCCAATCGATCCCACGGGCGAGGCAGTCGATCACGTTCGCCTGACAAGTCGGAGCTATCGGACCATCTCCGTCACTCACCTCGGCAGATCAGTAATGGCAGGTACGTGAAGTATACATACACACACATCAGATCGCAAATCTGGGAATGGCACACATCTGTCACACATGCCACATACATCTATACTCCCACTACTCCAACTTCATAGATCATCTTCACACCCATGGGTTAGTGGGTGCTGAGTAAGTACCTTGCAACACTAATGCATAAATCAGTAGATTAGGACACAGCATACATAAACCATCACACTCCCTCTGGAGCCATTCATGAGTTCCAATAATGCCTTGCACTGGGAGAGGATTGGGGAGGGGTGGAAGGATTGATCGATCCTCTGGCTCAATAGAGTGTCTTTCTGAAAGTATACACGGTTAGATCTTTTAACCAACAGACCTACAGACTACACAGTTGTCTTATCAGTTTTATGGGTTTGCTCACTTAAATCATGCAGTTTTAGGTGTATTCAATATGTAAGATGTTTTACTCTTGTTGTCATGCCATTTTAATTGCTGTAGAGAAAATGCTCTTTACATTTATGTGTGATTGTTTTCATTAATTTTAATGTTGTTTGTGTTCACTGCCAGTTGGAACCTCCAGTAAGTTATCTTCTTGTGGTTTAAAGGCTGCATAGCTTTCTGTAGCTGACGCACACAGAGAGTGACAAAAAAGACCTTGAGTTAGACGTAGCGGTAAATAAGATGCTCTGGCTGACAGATAACGACTACAGTTTCTCTCAAGACAATATAAGCCAGGGCTTACTAGTGAAGGCCAAGAAATCAAGCATGGTCGAATGGCACAAGACGAATAGTGGAATAAAGCACAATTCTTGGAGGTTTGACACTTGTGGGAATGATCAAGGCTAATGCTATCACTGGCTGCAGTAAGAAAAAGCTGTGGGCTTGTTGCTGGTTTCTGGCCCCAGTAAATGTTTGATTCTTTAACATAGCATTGGGTATGGAAACAGCGATTCATAGTGCTCTAAAGCTCTTATTCTGATGGAGCTGTCTGAATTAGAGCCTCATATAGCAAGACCTCCATTTCATCATGCTTATTGGATCCTCAGGGAATCTGAAGCACACACAGATTAAAAAAAGTTGGAAACTAAGCAGGGCGTCATACTCCAAACCAAAAAAAAACAGCTGTGATACTGAGAACTTGTTTGTAGTTCACATGAACACTAACCAGAGGTGCTATTTCAGGAGGCAGTCATTTTCAAACTCATACTTAATCAAATAATTGCAGCTTTCTCCAGACTTCTGTAATCTTGAAGAGATGGAGGTCAGGCTATGTGAGATATGAGAGCTAAACCTGCCGTTCATAATTAACTTTCTTGCTTAAGGGCACAATTTCTCACTGGAACACGTATCCGTCACCAGGAAATCCAAACTTAGCTGTTTTTTAGGGATTTTCAACTCTTGTAGCTGCGGGATGTTAGTTCAGTGTGCTGCTGCTGCTGCTGTTGCTGCTGCTACTGTTAGTTTAGTTTTCTGGCTTAATAGTTGCTTGTCAGTCATGATTATCATACTGCTAGATTTACCTCCAGTGCTGCCGATTCATTAGATGGCACAGTGTGTGAGACTGTGGAGTAAACATACTTGTCTCAATACAGGATGAAGGCAGGTTCACTGTTGCACAGATTTCTTCCAATGTAAGTGACTATCATTTGATAAATGGCCAGAATATGTATATTTTGTCCATTTATCAATTAGTTGCCCTTTCCCTTATCCCTCCTGTCATTGAGATATATGTATAACCTTTATTTAATCAGGTAAGTTCCATTGAAATCTGTTTCTTAAGGGAAATACAAGATGCTGAAGAACAAGTCTACCCAGGAGTAGACTTCATTATGCACATGTATTGTCAGAAGAGGAGTTCCACCTTCTTTTCATGGTGGTTATGGTTGAAGAGGTGACTGAGGAAATGACAGTCTGGCTGTCACTCAGCTATGATGTAAGAGACTGTTTTCACTATCTCCCAGTTTAGGAGGGGAAAGAGGAATTTGACATACTTCCCACAGTGCTTTGCCCTAAGCCAGATGGTTCGCTTAACCTGATTGGCTGTAGGGCTTAGATGCATTCTTTTCCCCAGGACACGACACTGCTCCATGGTTTTTAGTATACCAGATCATCAAAAACGCCCTTCATCTAAAGTGTCTCCCAGTGAGCATGAGCATACTTTCTGCACAATCAGAAGGCTTTCTGTGCTTCAGTCTTTTCAGGGAATTAAACTCAAAATCCTCTTAATAAGCGTCATGGTGCAACTTACAGAGACGTATGTGTGAGTAATTAATTTTTGCTTGTTTGAGTTTTGTTTTGGTTTTATTAATGATATATTTAACTGTCTGACTGAAATTTTGTCATGTGACATTTCTTCCTATGTGTGAGGCAATGTTTGTATATCTGTTCAGTTCTGTTGGCAAATATATTGACGTGTGGAAAGAACATTGATGGATGCATGTGAAATTATGGAGACAAGCACTGTTATGCAGTGTAGAGTTTCTGGTGTGGCAGCACCATATTTTGCACTGTTTGTTCATGTTTGCGCAACCACATCTCTCTCTGTCTCTCCCGCTCCTTCACTTCAACTTTATCTCTTTTCTGCCTCTCACTCGCTCTCTGTCTCTCTCTCTCTCTCTCTCTCTCTCTCTCTCTCTCTCTCTCTCTCTCTCTCTCTCTCTCTCTCTCTGTCACTCTCTCTCTCTCGCGCGTGCTTGTGCTCGTACTGTAAGAATGTGTAAGCGAGGGAATTGAACAAAGGCTTCTGTCAAATGGTGTTTGTCAGTGTGAAGCCTTTTTTAGCACCATTCTGCAGCAAAGAACAGCAGATTTAGGCCACAGCACTCTCTCTTCCTCTCTTCTCACTCTCTTTCCATGTTGTTTGTTTGTATCTGTCCTTGTTCTCCCTCTCCCTCTCTTTCTCATTCACACACACACACACACACACACACACACACACTGTCTGTCTCTCTCATTGCAATTCTGTTATTCATCCTCAGGCTTACCTCTCATTTACCCCTCTCTCCCCCCTACAAACAAACCCATACAGGTTTCTCTGATGCTGACCATGCTGATGTACAAAATAACATGGATCAGCGCCATGTGTGGAACTGAGTTGTAGTGAGAGCTAGACCAAGTCTGGGAAAATTCAGCAACTTTTAAAAAGGCCATTCTGTGGCAAAAAATAAGGAGGGTCAGCAGCTGCACAAACTCACAAGTTAAACCCTCAGTATCAGTCATTGCGTGGAAAAGGATGCACATTTAATGTTTTTGCATCTGTTTTCCTGTTTGTATTTTGATGTGTAAATATATTTCCTAATGAATGAGAGAATCGACGTGAGAGAAGTTTCCTAGTCTGAGCTGGCGGCACAGCCTGCACCTTCAAATTCTTTTACAAAAGCTTCTGAATACGGCTCAAGTACTGTGCCAGCAGGCAGTCATGTGACAAGATTGGAATTCAACCATTGTTTTAAGCAGCAGAGCTCTTTCTACTTTGTTAGACGCAGCCCACTAGACACACACACACACACATGCAGACACACTGTTTCACCCTGTTTATTTAATCCAGGTTAAACAGGAACTTGGACTGAAAAGTATCGTAATTCAAGAGTTTATGTTGGGAGACCTGGTATGCTTTTTCTTTCTCTGCCTGTGTGCTTTTATTGGAAAGAGTTCTGTATGGTTAATAACAATGAGGGGTTACATCCATCTTTAAGAAAACTGACTTAGAAATAAAACATGTATTAACTCTGTCTGCTCTAATTGAACTTAATATCAGATTCTGGTTGGGAATGAGGTTTGTCAATGACATACTGTATAAACTACATAATTAAAAACAGACTCCATTAAAATACAGCTGAATAAACTTAAGTCTACACAGTCTTTTTGACAGAGCCTCCCAGCCTTCTTCTAATGGATTATTCTCATATAATTTCCTCCTATTTTTCAATCCATGGTCCATACGATTTCCCTTTGGGTTCAGTTAGTATGTGTTATTGTGTTATTGCATTGTGCGTATGGTAAACACAGCTGGAAGTCATTCACACTCTAAAATCAGCAGTGTGCTACAGTCCTTAAAGTAAGAAATACGTTTTAAACTGTCATCATAGCATTGACATTACAATTTTACTAAATTGCCATATGTTGTTTATGTTTGTTTCAGCCATCGAAGTCGAGATGAGGAACGCGTGTCCAAACCTGGGGCCATGTCTACACCAGTCAAAAGCTCTGATGATGGTGTCTTGTCACAGGCCAGTGACCAAGCCAGCTCCAGAGATGACAAACTGTTACCTCCGCTGCCTGGTAAAGACTTTTTCTGCACATTGGGCCTCAGCTCAAGTGATCTGTGTGGTCTCTCCCATTTGATGTTTAGTGTTCACCGCCTTTTATTTTTTATTTTATTTATATTTTTCCATGTCATTGCTATTAATACAGTGAGGTACCATGTAGGTTATAAAGACACTGTGACATTATCTGCAAAGTAGACCTAAGAAATACTATCTACTTAATGTCAACATCTGAGGAAAAAGTATGATATTACAAAATAAATACTTGACATGTCTGTCATCAATTAAAACTTTACTTTTGGTTTCACTGTTACTAAGCACTTTAATGTTTGTTAAGACTCTCATACCCACACTTTACTGTACAAAATACTGAAGCAGATTAAACTCTGCACAGAGTCTGTACTGGTTTTTTCTTGATTCTACTTAGGTTCTAACTACTTACTTACTGTGTTTGTATTTGTGGCAGAACCAAAGCCAGTTTATGCACAGCCTGGTCAGCCTGATGTGGACCTCCCTGTCAGCCCCTCTGATGCTCCTGTACCCAGTGCTGGTCATGACGACAGCATTCTCAGGTAAATGTCCAAAAGCTTTTATCCAAAGCACTATAGTGCACATAATATAATATTGATAGCATATCTGTACTGTTGCATGTATATCGGGTGTATATATATTGTGCACTTTGATAAGATTCGTAAACTATGTTCAGAGATTCTGGCCAGCTTTTGTTTTATGTTTTTTTTCACCACACACAGCTTGTTTGAATAACAGGGTGTGTTTTTTTGTCCCTGAGAGGGATTGTTTTCAATCTTTCCGCTGACCTTTTTGCCTGATTCCATCTGACCACCTGTTTTCTCTTGCAGGCCAAGTATGAAGCTGGTCAAGTTCAAGAAGGGAGAGAGTGTCGGTCTGCGGTTAGCTGGAGGGAACGACGTGGGAATTTTTGTGGCGGGAGTTTTGGAGGACAGTCCTGCAGCCAAGGAAGGGCTGGAGGAGGGAGACCAGATTCTCAGGGTATTTTGCATTCCATCAATGTGTTTATATGCACTTTAGAGCCCAGCCTTTTGGTAGCTTTTTGAAGAAACTTGATTTCTTAAAAAAGCATACAATAAACATTTTTGTTGTATTGTAACGAGGGATTAAAGGCATACTATGCAGGGTTTTCCTAAAAAAAACAATGATAGACTAATACAAATATAAACCCTCTCAATCATTACTTATGACCCAGTAGATGTGTGTGACGAGAATTTTTTTTCCCTTGAAATACGTCTGAAGAAGTAAGGTCGTCTTACATTCGCTGTCTAGACTTTTAATGTCAGTATACATCCACAAGAACAGATTGAGCCAAAAATCTGTAAAACGAGTGTTCCCCTCCTGAGAGAGGCGAGCCACTGTCCCCCACAACTAGCCTACAGCACCAGGGGCCTGAAAGATGGAGAGCCACAGTGATCGTCTCAAACAAAGTGGCTCAAAAGTAGGCCAAGTTTACCAACAACTGAGTAACAGTAAAGTAACGAGTCCTGTTGTCAACTCGACTGCTTCACTGTCTCTCCTCTGCTTTGCTGGGCTCCATAGTTATGGGAGAGGCACCTCCGCCCGCAGTAAAACAGAGGAAAGGAGAGAAACTCAGCGTGACTATAAATGACAGCAAAACAAATAAAATAGTCTCATATGAGCTGAAATGACGTAAATAACATTAATAAACGTCATCCCTACTGTGTTGTGTGTGTGTGTGTTCCACAGAGAGAACAGTGAAGCAGTTTAAGAATTTGAGTTCACGACAACTAACTGTACTCTTTACGCTTCTGTAAGAAATTTCAAAGTAAAAAGCAAATAAGCGTAATTTTTAGGCATTTCTCCAAAAATGAGTCTTGAAAATCATCATCTTATAATCAGAGTTGTCTTATATTCGGGCCAATACAGTATTTGTAAAACTCTGTTAAAACTGTCCTGTTTTGTAACTGAAGCTTTTCTTTCACTGCATTTATTTGTCAGAGTGCTCCAAGAAAAAAACTCCTCCAGCTGAAGTGTCATACATCAAATATGCCAGGATTGGCTAAAAATAAAGGGATGGAGGGTAGACGGAGAACTGGATTTCCCCCAGTAATTAAATAAGAGGGTTTTTTTTGCATGAAAGTGTTGTTGACTTACTTTTCTAAATTAGCTTTAGACATTTAAATTGTCCTATTATCATGTAGCTTGCAAGGTTTGTTTCCTGTTAAAGTTCAATGAAGTTTTTAGAAACTTAAAACAAATTCACATCATATGAAAATAGGAGGAACATCTGGTGTTATTGTGAAAATAGACAAGCTGTCACTGCCCACACTAACTTCGATAACCAGCGGTGCAACTACGTGATTCCCTCACCACAATAGGTTTACTTCTGTGTGAGGAGATCTTGGGAATACAGCACAATGTATCTGTCAGTCTGTGAGTCATTCCCGGGCTCTGCCTTGTTTCAAAACTCCCCTTGTTTCCAGTGTGAAGACACAATAGAAGTTGTTCTTGCACTCTGACCTCGGGAACAGTCGTCTCTCTGTTTCACTGGACACCAGAGTAACATTGTTAATGGAATGATGGAAACCCTCTTGATGTCAGTCTTGGATCTATTCTGACTTGTTTATACAGCTGTCACTGATGACACCTGTGACATTTAATGCAGTAGCTCTGCAGCTGTATAGTTAACAGTGAACAGCACAGTCTGACCACAAATTTCCTGTTTTTTTTTCATCATGTTAACTTTTATGGATTTAAGTTATCTGATAAACAAAGTTGTCCATTACACTCTCTGCTTCTCTTTATGAGTATACAATAGTGTAGTCTATTCTTCCACTTCACAGAGTAGATCTCATTCTGTGTGTGTGTGTGTGTGTGTGTGTGTGTGTGTGCGTGAGCGTGTGCGTGTGCGTGTGCGTGTCTCCCACTGTACAAACACATCTAGAGACTTCCAGGACATTGTTTTCCATCTTTAGATTGTTTCCCTTTGGTCATGGTGTGCTAGTGGAGATAAAGACGTCAATTCCTCCTGTTTCTGGGAAGGATAAAGGTGTCTTTCTGAGGTTCGGTGATTTAGTCCATGTGTTTCTGGTTTCCCCACTGCCCCTTCAAGCAAAGTCAATAAACAGTAGTTATTGTCTTTGGGACCGCAGCAGGAGATGAAGAGGAGGAGGAGTAGACTCAGTTGTAGGGGGAGTGCATTGCCCTGCTTCTGTTGAGGAACACGTTTTAATTTTCCTCTGTTCCTCCTATTCTGTGAGAAATCTAATGAGCGCTAGTTACTGAAGTTTTTAATCTTAACTAAAAGTAACTCAGTTCCCAGGCAAAGTAAGAGGATGAAAAATGCTTTAAAAACATTTTAAAATATTTTTTTAAGTGTCAGTGATTTCTAAGCTTGTGAGGATAAAGTTGGCCTACAATAACATGAGATTCAAGAGACCATAGTTCATGATTATAAACCAGTCCATCATCTGCATTATAATTTGATTTCTTCTGCTTTTTCTGTTCTGCATCTGTAGGTGAACAACGTTGACTTTGCTAACATCATTAGGGAGGAGGCTGTGCTGTTTCTGCTGGATCTCCCAAGAGGAGAGGAAGTTACAATCCTGGCTCAGAAAAAGAAGGATGGTGAGGGATGTCAGCTAGTAGTGTAAACACACAGCATATACACTGAAATCTTTTATTTAAATGTCACTCTAATCCTCTTGTGTTATTTTCTGCTTCGTCTGCAGTGTATCGGAGGATAGTGGAATCGGATGTGGGTGACTCCTTCTACATTCGCACACATTTCGAATATGAAAAAGAGTCGCCATACGGGCTGAGCTTTAACAAGGGCGAGGTTTTCCGAGTGGTAGATACTCTGTACAATGGCAAGTTAGGCTCCTGGCTCGCGATTCGTATTGGCAAGAACCATCAGGAAGTGGAAAGGGGCATCATCCCCAACAAGAACAGGTAAGAGGAGTCTCGGGTCACGCCTTTTATTTCCTGCACAGCTTGTTCTGGCACTTTATGAATGAGCGAGGGTGGCAGTAAAGAAAAAGCATTGTTGTTGATCCGAGATAATCAAGGAAGGATTAATAGGCTGTTTTAATTTTATGTTTGTCTAATGTACTGTATTTTTCACATTTGAGATTTTAAAGCTTATTATTCATGGTTCTGTGCTTTTGTTAAAAAAAAGCTGCAGCTCTGTGTTGGACTGTTGGTCATGTGTGTCTGAGGGTGCGTGTGTATAAATTATGATCTTGCCAACAGCATGGTTTTATCTAGGCCTGACTACAGCCTGCAGCAGCCTCTGGCAGTGTTTACACAGAGATTCCTCACTGTCCCGCTGACAGAGAAGACATCGCTTTCCACATGCTGCATGCAATTTTATCACATACATACATTAAGCTCTGTGAAAGAAATATCTGCTCCTCAGCCAAGTTAAATCAGCTTCCCTTGATATTCTCTTAAAACATTTCACATAAAACCATGAAATCAAGTACATCAAAGGAAGACCATTATAAGTCAAAGCCACTACGAATCTTGAAAATGCTCGACATCACCAGCATTTCTTCAGTCAGTGATTAATAAGAGCTCCATAATTGTTTTACAACCATTTACAATTTACAAGTATACAAGGGTGTCAGAGCATTTATTTTTGTACAAAATATTGTCACCTTAACTGTAGAAATCTGCATACTGCTTAATTCAGCTAAACTGGTGGGTGACAAATTGTTTATTACATCCTAAAGAAGCCTTGTTTGCCGTTTTTGTGATTGTCCTGACACGTGACCTCCCACCTTTCTCTCAGAGCTGAGCAGCTATCCAGTGTGCAGTACACCCTCCCCAAAACACCAGGAGGCGATAGAGCAGACTTCTGGCGATTCCGTGGATTGAGAAGCTCCAAGAGGAATTTGCGGAAGAGCAGGGAGGACCTGTCAGCCCAGCCAGTTCAGACCAAGTTCCCTGCCTATGAAAGGGTGGTGCTGAGGGAAGGTAAGAGCACAAAAGGCCAAGGCACTTAAAACAATCAGCTGAAGACTCCCACATAGCTTTATATTTTACTGTAGGGAAAAAGTCTACAAACCAGTGGTCATATTTCAACCTTACAGCTCAGAGAAACAGAAGGTCATCCACAGTACTTGTAAACTCTAGATAGCAACTGTTTATATGTTTTTACTCATGCTTCTCTGCATTATAAAATTATCCATTTGTACATTTACAGAGAACATGGTGTAATCTAAACCTATAATTAACACTGTTACAGACAAGAGTACTGCATCAATATTTAGATGTTTGACGATTATCTAATTGTACAAGTGGAGTTTGCCTTACTTACTCATCTTCTGCTTGGTGTGTGTGGTTTACTTTTTGTATCATGTAATAAAGTGGTAATATTTGTATAATATAATTTAGTGTTGCATGTTCAAATGTTAAATGATGCTGACCTTCGGTAATCCTCATGACATGCTCTTGTTGATGAACAGCTGGGTTCCTGAGGCCTGTGGTCATCTTTGGGCCAATAGCAGATGTGGCCAGAGAGAAACTGGCCAGGGAGGAGCCTGATGTTTTTGAACTAGCAAGTAAGTCGTAAATGACTTCCCCTTTTTTCATGTTTTGTGTCCTATTGTGTGTCTTAGAATCACGGGAGTCCAGCCTCTTGATTTATACTGGACATTATACATTACCGACGCTAAGCGTTGCTCAGATTCTGTCAAATATTCTCTGTAGCAGCCAGTATGTTTAACTCACAGTTTGGTTAGTGGCTCGTTTGCAAATCCAAATTTATCCGCCTGTGACTTTTTTCCTCTTTCAATTACCCTGCTCTATTTATAAGCATTGACACGACAACGCATCAACAAACAAGTTTTTGAGGCTGCAAACGTGGTAGAGACAGTTGAACTTTATTTAGTCTAACACAGCAACTTAAATGCTTTATTCGGGACAGTAATTGAAAAATTGAAAATTGTATAAATACAACAACCCCTGCTGTTTTCATGTAGTTAAAGCTTAATGAAGTTTAGAAACATCATGCATTTGATGTTTTGTTTTTTAAGTCCTTAGTGTGTTTTCCTTTAGAAATAGACCAAGAGCTGAAACTGCTGTTTTATAAATATAGGGTTAGGATACATACCTATTATCCACTGGATGCTAAGCAAAAATTTTTTTAAATAGTTTTCCATTCAGTTTGTCTAAACCAGACGGCACTCTGCTTAACTCCAGAACACTACTTTTTTATTTTATTCATAGTTACCTTTTTCTGTTTATCTCTTTCACACTCTAAGCAGAGCTGCACAGTTCCTGTTCATTTCATCCTAAGTGTTCTCACCACTTCCTCTTACTTTAGGAAATTGCAAGCTTGTTTAATGTTTCATGTTTGTTTTAACAGTCTGTTTTGAATTTCAATAACTATAAGTGCTCAAACACACATGTTACATGTGTGTTACCCACATAAAAGTGATTCCAGTCCTTGATGTTTATTTGTGCGCCTCTTGTGATGTTTGTGTAACTGTATTTTCTTTTCAGAAACACAGCAACAACAAGGAGGGGAAAGTATGTCACTTAGTGCATAAACTTTTATTTGTTTTTTTTGGTTCAATGAATGGCAGCTAATCAGTAAGCCAGTGTGTGGTGGCCAGTTGCCTTTTTCATAGGTGTTAAAACAATAGCTACTGCCTGGTTAATTTGTATGGGGGAATACCACTTGATTACATTACAATCTGAAATAATCTTATGAACATGATACACAGGAGACCAGATACTAAAGCAATGTAATATAATGCTAACACATTGCTAGATCACCACACGCATTAATTGGATACTTTTTTGTGGCAAAGAAAGTGTACCATTAAAATTATACACTTCCGGACTAAAACAGCTCTTAAACTGTAAACATAAATAACATAATTATTTATGAAGATTGAAGACATATTGCCTTCATTACTACAGATGATATTTTGCACATCTAAAGCTGTTTGGCAAGATGAAGAATTCAGTTTTTGTTTCCTATTATACCCTTTTTTTTTGCCAGATTTAAGTGTCCGATGAGCTGTATGTTAGTGTAATTTTGCATGTTAGGGAAAAGCACAACTTCTCATGTTCCATGTTATGGAAGTAGTAAATGTTGATCAGTTAAATAAGGTACAGGAATGAATTTATAATCAATTTCAGTGGTATTCCCCTCTTAAAGGCAGGTTTGCACATGCAGAATGACAACAGCAAAGCAGCATGTAGAGCTGGGCATTTAATAAGTCATGGAAACTGAGATGAGTGAAGTGGTTTTCAACAGTTTTACAAACTCTGTCTTTTTAAATAGAAAAATCATAAGTGTATAGAATTCAAAGGTCAAAGCAGACTATGTTTTGAGGCTTTATACCACACGTGTTGACATTTAATCTTGATTTTTGTTGAATCTATGCATCTATTTTCTCTAACAATCAAAATGCACCGTGATCGGTGAATGTAGACTTGGCATATTGAAATCTTGAAGCATCAGTTCAAAATCACCAACAACTTATATGCTAAAATAAATCTGACAACACTGCCTGCATTAACAGATGTGATCTTTGTGGGGTTAGAGCAGAATTGGGAGATTGGAATGAAAAATGATTCAGTGTAGAATTTGATCATAATTCATCATTTGATGGCTCACAACTCAGACTACAGTTCGAAATGGGCTTGCACTGCAACTGTGAAATAATTCACAATTGAAGTGTCAATTTGAAGTTAACATTTTATTTTGAGAAGAACAGTTCTGAGTCATAGCCTTTAATTATTAATGCTGCTATATACGCTTGAACTTCTGACCTTTTTGCATGGCTATATTTATGTCTTTATCTTTTCAAAACTGTTTAGATAGTTGTGAGCAGTGCATAGATCATAGATCCCATTAGTATGTTAGAATTAAGAGGCCTGGCCCTATCATGTGTTCTAGTCATATGAATCACTATACTGAACATTGTGGTGAGATGACTGCCCTCTTCTGTACCTTGTATTTCCAGGCAGGAAACCATTATCTTTATGCGAATCATAAACCCCTCTACACATCCTTGCTTAAATCCCTGAGGCTTACAATGACACTGTATTCCCATTAATCCCAAATGACCTTCCTGCTCTTGTATCTGCATATTTCATGTCAATGTTTCTCACATAACACATTTCCTCCACCATAATTTACACTGTTACATGCAATTGCACGCACACATTCATTGTACACCATGTGTCACTTCCTCAAGTCTACCCAAAATTCGTAATGACTACTGCATGAATTGGCTGCTATCATTTTGTCTTTACTATCTAGCTGTTCACAAACACGTACACTTGTCTTCTCCTGTATGGAGATTATTCTTCTTTATTTAACAGTTCTATTTATGGGAGTCGACAACTGCACGCCACAAGGATGTATAATCAGGGCACAGTTTTTATTGTTGTTCTCTTGTGTTGACGCGGTGCAGTAACTCTGTCCATTTGTCCTTCGCAGAGAGCGAGCCGAGGGATGCAGGAACTGACCAGAAAAGCTCCGGCATCATTCGCCTACACACCATTAAACAGATCATTGACCGGGTGAGAAAAGCTAGAATGCACACACATTCATATGAAATGTAAAAAGACAAAGATATAAACATCTTTTGGCAGATTGGTTATGGTACTGAAAAGATGGCAGCAAGCGCAATAATACATACAGCTCACTGCTGCCCTCTGGTGAATTTTACTGTGGTGTGTTCACTAGTGAAATGAATCCAGACTGATGAGCTTGACCCATTACAGTGTTTCATTTACATTTAACATTATTTACTTGTTTTCTGTTCATGAAGGACAAACATGCAGTGCTGGACATCACTCCTAATGCAGTGGACCGTCTAAACTACGCTCAGTGGTATCCAATTGTGGTGTTCCTGAACCCAGACACAAAGCAGGGTGTCAAGAACATGAGGACCCGACTCTGCGCAGAGTCTCGGAAGAGCGCCAGAAAGCTTTATGAACGAGCCCTCAAATTAAGAAAGAACAACCACCACCTCTTCACCAGTGAGTTCAATGAGAGTGTCGGGGTGGGGGTAGATGGGTGCTCCAAAAAGATTTTAAAGGACTCATTTCACAGGCAGCTGATTATTTAGCGCTACAGTGATGGACCTTATCCACACTACACTTGTGGCTGGCCCTGTTCTGTCAGACTCCTTACATAGCTTGTTCAGCACTGACCGTCACCCAGGAGCACCCTCAGCCACCTTACCCACATTTAAAAATTCTCAGCATGCTCTCTTCCTGTCAAGGGATGTGGTGTGATCACACTTTAGGGGCATCTGTAGGTGATAAGGATATTAGCAATATCTTAGAGAGTATTCCTGTGGGGTCATGTTTTTTTCTGAGCTGTTCTTGTAACTATACACCTCTTATCAGGTTATTCTCATAATTAAGCTGTATAATAACAGTGTAGTATAATAACTAAATGAAAAACTAGGAAAAAAATGTTTATGGGACTAAGTAGCTATCATTTATTGTATGATTGTTAACTTGCCACAATGCTGTCTTGTTATCTTCTCGTTGAGATGGAGGGAGAGCAGTTTCCTAATATTGCATTTAAAGTATCTCTTCCTCTGTTGTGATTGGTTTGCATATTATATCTGAGAACATTGCACATTAAGCCATTTAATCAGCACTACAGAAAAAGAGTTATTGGAACCCAAGTAGTAAATTTACCAGAGCATCTTAAAGATTGTTGTCGAGTATGACGCCATCCTGTCAAAGCTGCAGAGCATTTTAATAACGAGTGCAAGCCTTTTAATTACTATGCCATGGTTGAACTTGATTGCTCATTAAATGATTGTTAGTATTCAGAGACATTTCAATTTTTTCTGTCATCCCTCTTTCTGTATTCAGCAACCATTAACTTGAACAGCATGAATGATGGTTGGTTTGGAGCACTGAAAGAGATAATCCAGCAGCAGCAGAACCAGCTTGTGTGGGTTTCAGAGGGCAAGGTAAAAAACAACACACAAATAACACACACACACACACACACACACACACACACACACACACACACACACACATCCATATATCTTCACTCTCTTTCTTGTCACATCTTCACCCAGGCTGACGGGGCAGCTGAGGATGACCTGGACATCCATGACGACCGTCTGTCCTACCTGTCGGCGCCGGGCAGTGAGTATTCCATGTACAGCACCGACAGCCGCCACACCTCCGATTACGAGGACACGGACACAGAGGGTGGAGCCTACACTGACCAGGAGCTGGACGAAACACTGAATGACGATGTGGGTCCACCTACGGAGCCTGCCATCACCCGCTCCTCAGAGCCTGTCCGCGAAGACCCACCTGTCATCCAGGACCCCCCAGGCTACGCTGGCTACCAACACACAGTGCAACCGGACCCGCTGAACCGCATCGACCCGGCTGGGTTCAAGGCACCAGCGCAGCAGCAGGTAGCGTTTCTGAGAGCTGTACGTCTCCCCTGTTGTCTGGAGGACGTGGTATGCGTTAGAAGGGTATTCTGGAAGCGCTATTGAAGGCACTTTTTTTATTTTTGCAGTTATTTTGTCCATTAACTGTTACAAAACTATATCAGTGGAAAGTGAAAACTTTTGTGATCAGGTATTTATTGCAATATATAAATATTATATATATATCTATATATAATATATATATCTCTATATTTATTATATTTATTTAATCTATTTGCCTTTATGTGTGTGTTGATTGATGTTTGTGAGCGTGTTTTTTTATTTTTGGAAAGGAGAAGAACTTGACTTACTGTTACTCTTGTTCTCTGTACTACCACGAGATGTCTTATCTGTGTGACTGTTACTAATTTGACTGGGAAAAGAAACTTATGTTTGTCCAAGTGTCTGTACCAGTACTCACCTATGTGCACTTCCTACTTTTGTTTTACCTGTGATTGGGACTGTGACAATACGACACCAGAAAGTATTATGTGCATGTTGGAAATGCCAGTGTTAATCCAGTGTTACTGTGAAATGTATTTATCAGAATTCGATTGGCCTTTGTGATTCCCAAATCCAAACGTGTCGTCTCATGATGTGTTATGGACATAAAAAGGAGAAAAAGATAAATTACTGTATTGTTATCATAGAATTAAAATCAAATTAGTGTACTCTAACAATGGAAACTTGTCCTAATTCCTAACATTCACGTGCCGATGGTCGATCTACAGTTACTGCTAAATGTGAAGGCGATGAGATTGGCTGTTTGAATCACTGTAAGCACAAGTGAGGAGCAGACCGTTGTAGAGGGGCTATGAAGGTAGTAGCGCTTGTTGGTACTGCACCTTAGTGTGTCAGCGCCTGTTATTAAACATTTCTGAACCACTTCACAGAAAGCAGTGGCCGCTGCCATCCCTAGCATCCCCCAGCAGCATGAGCCCCAGGCTGAGACAGTGCCCCCTGCTGTCGACGTTACTGTAAAAACTGTAGGGGGTCTGAGCCCTGACGAGGCTCCTGCAGCTCCCCTCAGCCAGCCAAGCCCCATCCCAGAGGCTGGTTCACTTAGGAGGCCCACCCCTGAGCTAGCCTCTCAGAGCGTCACACCAGAACCTCTACAGTCTGGACTGGCCAGTCCAGAACCAAAGGTATCCATCTGACCGTCACCGGACGCTCCGTGACCGGGCCCGGCTGAGCTCAGCTCAGCTCGATCTGACCTGGCTGACCTCCTGTGCTGCTGCTGCCTGTCTACCTACCTACCTGCTGCCACGCTTCTCTCTCTCTCCTTCCGCCCTGCATGTCTGCTGACCACAGTGCTGCTCAGAAGAGACAGAGATGTGTGTGTGCGTGAGTGCGTGCGTGTGTGTGTGGATGCAGTTGTATGTATGTATATGTGTGTGTGCACGTGCCAGAGTGTGAGCAGATACTGGTAAACAACAGTGGGCTTGAAGGTGATTGCTGCGCTGACATGCCTACATGTAGAAGAGCAGTGGAAATCCTGCGGCTCTCACTGTTGCTTATCCTCTTTGCATGGCTGCAACATGTTTGGCTCGTTCTCTGTTAACCTCTAGATGTAGATCTGTTTGTGCTGTATTTATCAGTGCAGATTGAATGGATGATTTTCTTGTAAAAGTAGCCATTGATTTTTCCAACCATTTTATCTGTACTTGATCCAGCATTTGAAAAAAAGCCAAAAACTAGTAAACCTAATAGCTTTTCAGATTTGGATGGATAATTAATGGTTACTTCTCCAATGTCAGAATTTTAAATATATTTTGTACAAAATGGTTATGGGCTTGTTATGTTAAATATTATTGTGGATGTTTAATTTGCCGTATAATTGCACCAAGACAGTGGGTGAAATTTTCCTTTGTGAATACACATGCAGCAGTGTGCACATATTATCAGAGAAAATATTGATAAACCCTCTTGGTTACACCACATTAATATCTAGAGTTTTCACATTTTGTCACGTAAGAAAAATTGATCCCATTGTATTGTTGCGGTTTTTATTTTAACCAATGTGTTACTCTTCCTTTATTTAATTTGAGTGTTTAATTTGGAGTTGCAGTGATACATTGTGATGTTTTTCAGCTGCATTCAGTGTTTGGTTGTGCTGCGACTTCTGTTTAATCTAATACACTACCTGACCAGTAACCCCTCCCTCTCAGTTTCTCTATTTCAGGTCTTTCCCTTCTTGTTTCCTCCTCTGCAATTAATTTCACGGACTTGTTTTAATATTCTCTTTTTCTTATCCTTTAACCGACTTTTGTATAGTCCATTTTTTCATATCACATAGTAATGTCTGTGCAGTATGTTAGTGGATCCTGTGCATTTGTTAACCTTATTCTTTGTTGTGTATTTCTTCGGTAGATGTTTCAGACGGACCCATACAGCACAGACAACACAGGGAGAATTGGTCACAGCATGAAGCCTGCGACTTACAGCCCTCAGCAGGGATATCACGCTGACCAGCAGCCATACAGAGATTATGACCACCCGCCTAGTCGGTATGATGTCAGCAGCGGAGGTGGTTTCCAAGAACCAAAGTACCGTAACTTTGACTCTCACGCGCCCTTCGAGAACAGTGTGCCTCATTACGACCAGCAGCAGTGGAACCCCTACAACCAGCCACTCTCTACTGCCAACTCCCAGGGTTTCGATCCCCGTTTGCCATACAGTGACGGCCCTGAATCCCAGTACACCCCTCCGCTCCGCTACGACGAGCCTCCACCTCAGCAGGGATTCGACGGACGGCCTCGCTACGGTAAACCGACAGGTCCAGCGCCTGTCCGTTGTGATGATCCCCCACCTCCTGCTCCGGGGCTTGACCTGCACTACGACCAGGATTCTCACCTGACCACATACCCTTCAGCTGCCCGCTCCCCAGACCCCGCTGCCCAGAGGCCTGCCTATAACCAGGGACCAGCACCGCAACAAAAAGGCTACAAACCTCAGCAGTATGACCCTGCTCCTGTGAACTCTGAAACCAGCCCCACACCACCTCCCAAAGCAGAGGCCCCCTCACCTTCTCCTGCGGATGCTCTAAAGCCTGCCGCTGCCAGAGATGTGCCACAGGAGGACGACCCCGCCATGCGGCCACAGTCTGTCCTGACGAGGGTCAAGATGTTTGAGAACAAACGCTCCGTGTCCATGGACCGAGCCAGAGATGCAGGTGATTCATCTGGGAACAAGGTAAACTCTTTGGCTTTGCAGACATTTTTTGATTTATGTTTAATAATTCCAAAGCAGTCTGTGCAGTTACACCCACACCCACTCAGCCACATCAATGACGTGAGCACATTAGAGAGGGGGAATTTATCATTTTTTTACCCCTCTGACTAGCTCCATTTCTTTTATGTTACTACAGGCTGCTGATTTACCCTTGAAAGCAGGAGGAGTAATCCCAAAGGCTAATTCTCTGAGCAACCTGGATCAAGAGAAGACCTTTAGGTAATCCACAGGTTATGCTGTTTCTGCTGTTTTTTTTCAGTCACCATGGTATCTCAGAGTAATATCAGAATAAAAGTATGTATTAGTCAATTTCACTTTCATACCACTGACTCATTTTCTTAAGCACCTTTGTTGTGGTCATTTGTTTTGTAGACTTCATCTACATCATGTCTTCTCTTGTTCTGCTTTTATCATCTCCTCCTTGCATTGTGCATGACTGACTGCATTTTCTCTCCAACCCAGAGCCCCAGAGCCTCAGAAGCCTCAGCCAAGCCAAGTAGCTGATGACATTGTGCGTTCAAACCATTATGACCCTGACGAGGACGAGGACTTCTACAGGAAACAGCTCTCTTACTTTGACAGGCTCCAAGCTGGCCCCACCAAACCCCAGCCACAAGCACAAACAACCCACAATTACCCCAGGTAATGCTCAGTACTATTTATGAGCATTGTGAATATAATGACTACGTTTTTATGAAGCATTGTCAACTCTTCCCCCTTAATTCTTTAGATTTACAACCTTCCTTTAATATGTCTTTTTATATGCTTTTATGCTATTTATGTTTCTATACTTTAGTATGTTTTTTTACCACAAACCTTAATGTTGTTTTGTGTTCATGTTGAAAGTTAAATGATTTTGTTCTTGTGCTACAGGTCGGAGTCTGTGGAGAAACCAAGTCCAGTGGAGAAAAGATATGAGCCAATTCCCCAGGTGACCCCTTCTCTGCCACCAGCCACACTGCCCAAACCCTCACCTGAAGGTGAGGCTTCTATTTACTGTATTGTGTTGTCACAGTCTGCTGCTCTCCTACACATAAACACACATGTAAACACTACCAGACTAACCTATATGATGGCCCCACAGCCAAGCCTGCAGCCCGAGAGGATACAGTTCAGACCAACTTCCTGCCTCACAAAAGTTTCCCTGAGAAGTCTCCGGTTAATGGCACAAGTGAACAGCCCCCAAAAACTGTTACTAACACCGGGGCTCCACCAGCATCCAGCTACAACCGCTACGTGCCCAAACCCTACACCACCTCTGCCAGACCTTTTGAGCGCAAGTTTGACAGTCCTAAATTCAACCACAACCTTCTGCCCAATGACAAACCAGAGATCGCTCCGAAGGTAAGCAGGTTCATTATTGAAAGCTGTTGGCACCAAACACTATTAAGTTGATTATTATATGAATATATACATATGAAAGATAAACAATAAATATGTTAATGTATATTAATAAAAAATAATCCAATCTGAATTGGCTAGATTGATGCTACTGTATTAGTGTGATTGTAGCCCTGAGTCAAGTCAAAAACCTAAAACAACACCAACAACATAATAAAGTCACATTTTGAATTCAAATTGTCTTTATATAAATGAAAAACTGCTACTGTGAAAATCAAAACGTTTTAGTTGGTTCATATTCAGTTATTGATTTCACCATGTGTTGTTCTTCCTTTTTTATTCAACTTTGTCTAAGATGACTTAATGCGCCACATGTGTCTTTTGTTTGGAACAGGGTCGGAGTACCAGCCCAGTGAAGGCTCAGATACCCCCACAGCCCCAGAACACAGACCCCGACAGCGGTGTGGACACTTTCACACGCACTATGGACCACCGCTCCAAATACCAGCACAATAACATCAACGCTGTGCCCAAGGCCATCCCTGTGAGGTAACAAACTCAGACTGATTAGAGATTCAATTCAAGCTAGTGTTGAATATGTGAGTGTGATAGTGAAGGTTTCTGTCGTCCAGCCCCAGTGCCCTGGACGATGACGATGACGAAGATGAGGGCCACACAGTGGTTGCGACTGCTCGAGGTATCTTCAACAGTAACGGTGGTGTCCTGAGCTCCATTGAGACAGGTGTTAGCATCATTATCCCACAGGGAGCAATCCCTGACGGTGTGGAGCAGGAGATCTACTTCAAGGTCTGCCGAGACAACAGCATCCTGCCACCACTCGACAAGGAAAAAGGTAACATATCAAACCTTGAGGGATTATTTCTTACCTCACATCTAAATCACTAGATGTTTTTTGAAGCCAAATGCTCTTTCATTCTGAGGGATAGATGCTGGGACTAGGGCTGTGCTGATCGATGATAGGGTTGAAAATTAACGATTGAAGAGATGAACATGCGCTTGCTGATGCAGCTGATCTTTCTTATTATGGAATAATTTACTTAAATAGTAATTTATTTATTAGGTTCTGGGGCAAAATGCTATGAATCATATATGAATCATTAATTAGTCTGCTGTGGTAATCCACTGGTCTTCTTAAATATGTATTTTATATTTAGAATTAGAAAACCGTGTAAAGCACTCTGCTCCCTCCAGTGTACTTTGTGCGTGTTGATACTTCACACATCTGTGAGAGCGCTCCCTGAGCACCTGCTGTCGCTCGCTTTGTGTTAAGTGAGGGAAGTTAAAGTTTCAGATGTGCACAAATTCTGCTTCTAAAATGTGAAACATCAATTGTAAAACAATGGCAGCCTTTAATGCTTTTGTGTTGTTACTTCACCCTCGAGCTGCACCTATTCAGGGCTGCCAGTTATCCCCCCTCTCTCTTACAGTTTATGTTTACTGTTGGATTTTTAATTAAATCTACATCAGTTTAATCCAACCGTGTTGTCATCTGTAGGCTGCATTACACAGTCAGTCTCAGTTGCTCTTGCCTTGCACAATAGAGGTTCATCAGAGTGACAGCTAAAACCACAGTGGAGCCCCCCACTGTCTGATCATATTGGGTATTGACAATCAAACATAATGAAAATAAGATTTTGTTATATGAGTGTTCACATTTTTAGGATGCATGGACCCACAAAGAATCTAATCCCCAGTTCTGACAACAGTCCAGTTGTATTCATATTAATTTAAATCACAAAAGCCCACCAACACCTTCTGTAGGGGAAATTTCATCAACACCTGCTTGTGTGTGTATTATGTTAAATCCTGGATTTTCGTCAGCTCTTTATATGTTCTGTGTTTGTGTTTTCAGGAGAGACCCTTCTCAGCCCGCTGGTGATGTGTGGACCTCATGGCCTCAAGTTTTTGAAGCCTGTGGAGCTACGCTTACCACACTGTGCGTCAATGACCCCTGATGGTTGGTCTTTTGCTCTAAAATCCTCCGACTCCTCGTCGGGTATGCTGTGCTCTCTCTGTTCTTCTGGGGTCGTTTGGGCTGGCTGTGTGACAATTTGAGGGTTGCGGGTCACCATTTAATCAGTTTTTTATTCCTAGTTTTGATTCTCTACTTATTCAAAAATCTGTTGGAAAAAAATGGAAACTGGTTATTTTGGTCTGAGAATCAGTCTAGGGGGAAAAAATCTGTCTTTATTTTTTTAATTACAGCTTTGGGTTGATTCATTTTCATCATTTACACCGGTTAACTCGCACACTCATCTGCTGTATCACTGTTTTTCTTTGTGTTCAGATCAAAGTCTCTTCTCATTGTTTTACATGCTGAAATCGCAGTATTTCTCTTTTGATTTTCACCTCTAAGTCACCTTAACACGTTTCTCTGATTTCATTTAACATGCATGCACCAGATGCTTGGCTGTGCAAGGATTTAATTTCATCAGGTTATATATGATAATGCATGTTGCTCTGATTTTTCTCACATAGCCACCCAAATCCTGACCTGAAGAACAGCTTTTACAGATCTTCCACAAATTGGGACACTGTCATAACCAATAATGCCCGTTATTATCCTGCATAATAATGAAAAGTTATAAAAAGACATCTCGTATCCAAGTCAAACTAAAGCTAAATTTAGCATTGTTTTCCATTTTTCATTTCAAGGTAGCTTTTAGGTTATAGAAGACAGGCAAAAAGACATGTTTTCTTTCATTCATCTCTTAGACTGGCCTTGGTTTGTTCAAAGGGAAGCAGAAGTATGCAAATAGAAAAACCAGGCGCTGTTCTCAGTGGCTGCAGGAGATGAGGATTCAGGCAAATCTCTTTAAATAACTGTAACTCACTTTTTTTTTGTGTACACTCCAATCATTTGCTTGCCATGTTTGGCCTTTATAGTCCAGAAAGCTCCAATGTAATACGTCTTCGCTGTTGTTTTTGAGACTTGACTTACCAGGAAGACAAGGAAACTTTTCATGTAGCTAACCACGTATCAAAGTACTTTAGATTAAAGTGAAACAGATCTATATTTGAAATCAGGGGTCATTATCCAACCAATAATTCATTAGAGAGAAATAAGATAAAGAGAGAATGTTCTGCAGATCATGTCCATAAAAATTACAATCAAGAAACACAAGAATTACTTGACATTTAATCATAAATGTAATTGAGCAGAAAAACTGTAACGTTGGAGCAATCCTCCAGGCTCGTATAAGAGCTGAACTCCTGCAAAGAAAGAAAAAGAAGAACAGGAAAAAAGTAATTTATTTCTGCTTTCCCTTTTCTTAACACTGTCCTCCTCACATCCAATCTTCAAAAACAGTGGTAATTTTGGCAGCGGTCAGGATTAGCTGTTAATTAGCCTCATTTTAAGGATGAGACTTGGAGGACTGAATGAGATGTCAGCTCGCTCCGTTGTCCCGCTGAATTGTGGGAGGATTATCGGGCTGTGTCGTAATCCTCTTATTGTGAAGCAAGGCCACTCTCGAGCCTCCTTCTGTCCCTTCTGTGGGTCTTCTTCTCACTTTGCTTCCCTTCTTCTCTTTATCCCTTCTGTTTTTCCCTCATTCACAGCTCTCTGCATCTTACTTACGTCTCTTCTATCTAAACTGTGTGTAGATCTGTGTTAACACATAGGCTTAAATCAGAAGTGCTGTGATACAGTATATGTGTCTTATATCATTTATAAAGACATAAAGACAGTCATTGATCAAAGCCGAAGTATATTCATATAAAAATGCTGAATGGTATGTTCTTTAGGGTTTGGCCACATAAGATATTTATTATTTAAAGGTACATTGTGGAGTTTTTGACCATTATTGGAGCTATGGATCAATGTTAAGATGAGCAGGTCCTTCTTTTGCTCTACTAGCATGCACACAAGGACACGTCTGCATAAGCACAAGCATGTGGGTAACTCGATACACATTCCTGCTGATGGCTTCACACTATTTCACTGATCATCTGGTAGTAGTAATGTACCAAGACACTCAGCAGTGCACCAGCAAAAGGAAGGAAAGAATAAGACTGCTCATCTGTGTAAACAGAGCAGGTTTCATTGACACTTCGAGGTAAAAATAATTGCTTTAAAATTGAGCTTGAAGGTGCATCCATGAAGTTGTAAATAGTAGTTCGACATAAAATTCTCACCACAATGTCGATTTAGAAATTTTCCAGAGCCACTTTTCTTGGCTACCTTGAAATTATAATTATTCTCTATTTTCCAAACAAAAAGATTGATCGAGTGGAAAACATGGCAGATTGTTGATGAAAATAGTAGTTAGTTGCAGCCGGAGGTTACACACAGTGTTTTTGGTGTGGAACAATGAACATTAATGTACACTTCAAAACTCCACAGGGTACCTTTAACATCATTGCTAAGAGTGATATTCTGGGATTATTTTCAATATTGTGATATGTTGTTTGAGAATATTACAGAATCAAATTTCCCCTTGGCTTATTTCTGAAATATTTCAGAAAGCCAAATTTAAATTACAGCTCTGCTTTGATTTCCTGTTACTGTTCTAACAACTTGACATGTTTTCACTATCTGAAGAAGCGAAAGAAAACACACACCTTTTTTCAGAGAGGTGCTGGCTCACAGGCAGACATCAAAAAAGAAAGAAAGGGAACGCCGCACACTCGTATCCACACGCATGTCTTTATTTCAAGCTGTTACATACCTGTTTCGACACACAGCCTTCCTCGGGATAAAACTGCTCTTTTCATCCTGAAGACTGCAGCATGACGAAACATCAACCTTCAGAACTTAAAATGAAGAATTTTATCTGAGTTACGACTGTGCGACTCTCCTCCCTCGTCCTTATTATTTTTCATACTTAAACAGAAGGTAGTCATCTTGTTATTGTGGCATTTACCTCTTTCACATCTCCAAGCTTGACTGCAACATTGACAGTTAAAGATTAAAGATACAGACAGCCGTAAACAAGGAGGCTGCAGTTATATCGTCCCACGGATAGTTAGTCTGTGATGTATCGATGGACCTCTGCCGGGCCGCCTCTGCTCACTCTGATTGATTACTGGAACTTTCCTCTTGGCACAGACCTGTACATTTATAATTGTAATTACACTCAGACCTCACAGTCACTGAGGTTTAATTTACATTCAACAAGACATTCAATACAAATATGAAATAGCTTTTTACTGGTCTCTTGTGCTACAGCGTTTGGATATAGGCCACAGCCGTGCAATATCACTTACCATGGCTTGAAGACAATAGATTTTTAAGTTTGCGATGATTGATGTTTTAAAATATGACTCTGTAGTGATTTTGTGGTTAAGTGGACAATGCTTATAAAAAATGTAAACATAAAATGCTGCTTTTATCACTCACCGTATCCATCTGTCTGTTTGTCATCAGGTGACCCAAAAAGCTGGCAGAACAAGTCTCTCCCCGGAGACCCCAACTACCTGGTGGGAGCCAACTGTGTTTCTGTGCTCATTGACCACTTTTAAAAGATGGGCAGGTGTGATGTTACTGAATGTGGATCCATGGGATAAAAGGCAGAGGATGGACACACATAAACACACACACGCGCGCACACAAACACACACACACTGACAGATGCACTCCAAATAAACATAAACACATCTTACGATGAAGAAGATCCAGTCAGTGCTGTTTACTGCGCCCATGGATGAAGGAGAGACACTGATGATCGTTTGCAAACTCTTTTCCCCCCTCAATTAATTAAGTTTTGAAGTGAAATGAAACCATTGATGCATGCCCCATGCCACTGAGGATTGACACTATATGTAAGGCAATGTTTAATGTAATTCTGAAATGAATATAAATGAATGGATGGTTTTTGAAGTTGTGCAACCAGTGTACATACTTTTAAAAAAAAAAACCTGTGTTGGTATATTTATGCTATATATGCATACAGTATATATAGTAGTATAGAGAAAACTTACTAAAAATATATGAAGTCAACATGTTTTTTTTTTCAGTTCAGGTGGCTGAATTATAAATATGTATCTCCACGTTTTTTCCACTTATTAATGAAGGTTTGAGAAAGAAGTGAGATAAAGCAGTGACGGTGACATTTGCAAGTATCTGTTGAAGGAAACATCAGCTGGACATGAACCCAAGCGGCACACTTACAGACTTGTTCTTCCTTAACTTCTTCCTTCCTTCCTTTTTCTTACAGTAATATCTCGTAGCTTGATTTCTTACCGAGTACCACATCTCTCCTTCCAGCCTGAGGGAGATCTATGCATGTTCTTTACTCAGGTCCAGTAGCCTCCTCAGTTCCTTCTCCACATCTCAGTTTTTCTCTTTCTTTCTCTCTACTTCTTCTTCTTCTTCTCCTTCTCTCTTTTTCTGTCTCTCTCTGTGCACTCTCGCACTCACACACAAATAAGCAGCGATGCCTTATCTGCAGATTATTCACTTTTCATTAAGAAAAAAATAAGTTATGATAAATTATGGTATAATGTCATTTTGTTTTGCCATTTTTTGTGAACCCACTGTATAAATGAACTTGGGTTTAGCACACAATAACGGTTGATAAAGGATAACAAAGGTATGCTCTTCTTTTATCTGCTATGCATTACTTAAAAAAAAAAAAACAACAGAAAAGAAATGGCTGTAAATAAAGCTAGCATATTGCCTTGGTTCTTTGGTTTGTAAATGAACTTTTTGTAAGTCTTTCTTTTTTGTATAAAACTTAGAGAAAACATGTTTTAAAAAGTGGAAGAACGTGAACGTGGTTATCTTTGTATTCTGGATATACCCTCGAGCCTTGGAACTTATAACCTGACGATAATTCATCACACCTTTTCTACCAGTATGTTCACACTCAATTACGGTCATTTAAAAAAAGGTCTTTTTAAAGTTATTTAAGGATCAGGAAAGTACTTGGGCTAAAATACATTTAAAACATGTTCTTTTAAAAGGGTGTGCTCTCAAAGTGTCCCCCTCACCGATTTGTGATACTGGATGCTGTATTGTGTGCCCTTAAATGTATTTTTGTACTAATAGACAATATATTATGTATGGCACACCAGTACCATTTTATTTTTAGATATAACACGGCTTTAATTGGATATTAGCTCTTCACGTGTGGCTGACTTTTTTTTTTCTCCTCTGCAACACAATTTTAAGTATACCACTGTATTAATAAATAAAATCATTTTTAAAGTAAAGAGCGTTACTGTGTAGAAGACTCTTTTTTTCCTACAAATTGAAGTTTGTTTTAATTAATCTTGTTCTAAAATAAGGAGCTGTTACTGCTTTTGTTTATTTTCACCTCTATTATTCACTTGGCTTTCTATTCATTTACTTATTTATTTTTTACTTGGGCTGCAGTGATTGAATTTTTTTAATGATCAGAAAATCTGCTGTTCAGTGTTGACATCAGTGGTTCTTCAATTTGTTGTTTCTTTTATGAAATATCACAAAATGGTGAAAAACGCTTATTGAAATTTCTCACAGATAACTTGAATTCATTGATTTCTTTGACCAGCAGTCAAAAAGTCAAAGATATTCAGTTCAATATCACATAAGACAAAGAAAAGCAGGAAATCCTCAGGTTTGAAGAATTGCAGGAACCTTTTGACATGTTTGCTGAAAAGTGCCTTAAAGCTAATTATGGAATATCAACATATTTGCTGATTAGTTCTCTGTCATGCCTCTATTCAGTTCTTTCACCTCTACTTCTGGGTATGCTGTTTGGCTGCAGACATCATTTCTTTAAGGGGACACTGTGGACCAGGTTTCACAGCCAGGTGGCGCAGCTGAGCCCTGAAGTCCTTCAGCAGTATTTGACTTTTTCTGGTAACACTGTTCCCAACAGAGAATCACTATAATGCAGTAAAATGTATATAGTAAGCTTAAACATGAGTGGCCCACATATTCCTGAATTTCTTCTTTTTTAAATGAAGCAACATTAGTCAGTGTTTATTTTAGCTGGAGAAAAACACGTGAAGGAACATGTATCATCTAGAACGTGGATCCCAACCAAGAGGATCCAACAAATAAGGTCAAGATAAATCTGTAGTCACAAAATGATTAAAGCAATGAAGGAGAGAAAGAAAAAACGTTTATTTTTCTTTGATTTCTTGTGAAATACTGGTTGCTTTCACCTCTTCAGACTTCCAGAAATGATTTAAACTAATTCTTCTTTGGTTAATTTGCTCATAACTCATTAGGATTGTAACCAGAGATTAAATAAATGTCACAAGTTGATTCAAACTAAAAGGGCTATGAACCATTCAATACAGGGCTTTCAGGACATGTTTGAATGAGCACTAATTACTTGATAATGTGCTGCTTATGTGATTATTAGGAGCTCTCAGGAACTACCCTCACCAGGTGTGTCGCATTATGACGACTGTTACCTTTATGGACTTCATTTCAGTGCGTGACGGGTATATGATACAGAGCCAATGTTCAATGACAATGCAGGAGAGTGTCCTGATGCGGCGTTTGCAAGAAGACTGCGGCTGCAGATGAGGTCATACAAGTCTGATTTATAAAAGGTAAACTCACCTGGACTGAAATCTTAGTTTGTTTAATGTTTTGCTCAGTGGATTTTACACAGGTATTTTGAACACTTGGTGAAAATGTAAGAATAAAGAACCATTTCCAAGCAGCTCAAACCACAATTGCGCACTCTTTCCTGAAGAATAATACTTCATCCATTATGATGAGCGTCGAAATCCTACCACGTTTTCCTCCAGCTCTGCATCGTCAGCAGTGCTAACAAATCACGAGAATCTCCTCTGATGTTGCCTGATAGTAAAGAGCCCACCTCCCCTCCTTCACTCTCGTAGTAAAACACACTGCGCGCAGCTCGACGCCATGCAGTCGAGCAGAGTGGCACATCTCCAATGCGCAGTGTGGTTCTCCTGTCCTGGCTGTGCGATTTGCTGTCGTCTGTGAAAACCACGGCTGCTTCTTCACAGAAGAAGCGCTGCTGCACCTTCACAAACGCGGATATTCAAACAAGTCCAGAAAAACGCAAGATTTTGCCTGATTTTCAATCATTTGGACGTTTTTTTTTCTTATTGCGTCTCTCACCTTTTGATTCACGCGTCTTATCCAGGCTTCATCTCTCGCTTTGAGTTATTTGAAAGCCCGCAGAGGCGAACATGACAGAATGACAATGGTCCAAGGCTGGTTGACAGAAGGATCATTTTAGTGTTTTGTCTTCTTTTTTTTGCGCGCGCTGACTTTTGAGGAATGGGTTGTTTGCCGAGAACTCAGGCGGCTTACTTGAAAATTTGCACGTTTTCTGCATCTGTTATGGTAAACACCTGGTGCCTCGTCCAGTCCGCTCTTTTCTCACCTTTCTCCTCCCATCCGCCGCAGCGCATCTCTAATTGGAGAGCATCTTAATTCATGGAGATCATCCACATCGGACACTGACCTCGAGTTACAGTTCACCATCACACACGCCTGTTCACGCCAATTTTTTCTTTTGGATATTATTGTCCTTCCTCGGACACAGCTGCGTTGGTCGTACCCTTGAGTGACAATGCCGGTGAACGCGCTGCCCCGAGGCAGTGGCATGGGCGGCCCGGGGTCCCTGAGCCCGGCGTCGCTGTCCCGCAGCCTGTCTCGGCTGAGAGAGTACCGGACCCGGACCCGGATCATGCTGGCCCTCGGGGTCTCTCAGATGGTCCTGGGGAGTCTCATCCTGGCCGTCAGCTTCGCAGCTCTGGCTCTCACCACATCACCCAGGGTCCGGCACTCCTGCCCCTTCTGGGCAGGTTTCTCTGTGAGTACAACAGTGACACGATGCTGGTTGTGTTTGGTGGCATGAATCAAGGATGCTTTCAGCTCAAAAGACAAAGGAAAAAACCTTACAGCAAACCAATTATAAAATCATGTCTACTTAAGTATCAGTGGGAAACACATTATTAGTATTTTAAAACCCATGAAATGATATAAACATTACATCTGTCTGAGACTGCATTGGTGTTACAGGCTATTCAATGTACACACAAAATATGACATGGTCAGTATACACCTATTACTTATATTATATTTACCATACCATATATCGACAGTGTACTGTTGGTTAGTCATCCAGTGATGTTTTTAGATTCAAAGATGTCCAGTCATATCTCTTTCATCTTAGGAAACAGAGCTAAACTAATTGGTTTGAAACTGCCTTGAAAAAAAGAGCAATTCTTGAGGTAGGAAAGAGAAAATCTTCAGCAGTTAGGATGTAGAGCCTCTGTGGTAATCAGTGATAACACACACACACACACACACACACACACACACACACACACACACACACACACACACACACTTTGTACTAGGTCACTTCTGGGGACATTATATAGACTTACATGAATTTCCTGTACACTTACCCTAAATATAACAACTACTTAGCTAACCTTAACCTAACCCATAACATTAACTCTAACCACTGACACAGGAATCTGCTTTTTCCTAATTGGGGGCCCAGCTTTTATCCTTAATTGGACAAGCTGTCTCTAGTCAACTGGTTTGAAGTCTGAAATTTGTCTCGGAAAGCAGCCTCTGACAAACACTCACACACAAAGACGGACAAAGAGGAGGGGTGTATTTTTAAATACTATACACTGCTCCTTCCTTTGTGTACAGTACGATATGTTTGGAAATAATCAGCATTGAGATATTGTGTTTTTCTACATGTGAAACGTTCATGGTTGTTTCTGTAAATATTTATGAATGCGCACTTCCTTGATTTCCTGCCAGAGACCCCGAGCAGGGCTGGTCCATTAATTATAGAGACGCTGGGGCAGAGTGCACGGGTGAGGGAGCAGGAGGGGAGGGGCTTGTGTGTGTGTGTGTGTGTGTGTGTGTGTGAGAGAGAAAGGGCATGTGTTAATGCTTCTGTATGTGTGAGAGTGTACAGTTACAAGGGCACAGTAAGGAACCACAGGGGTCAAAGGTCATTCTTGATTAGCCTTAGGCTGATTGGACAGACTTCTATGTAGAATGTGTTTCTGGCCTGTTGTGCTACATGAATCTTACCTTCTGTTACCTTTTGTGCACAAAACCTGAAGCAACTTTGTGTCCTGACACCCACACATAGGAAACATCTTTGTTAGCCTGTTTTACTGCTCTGCAGATTGCTCAAAAATGTACCGCTTGAGGTGACCTATGACAAGGCACTTCAGTAGAAGTGTAGGATAACTGGGGCCTGGGGTCAATGATGTTTTTGAGCAGAGGTTTGGTACTTGAACTGAGTCTGAGTCAGGTACTGAAAAACAAAATGATCACCAGCAGCAAGAATCATCGCCCACAGTGGCGCCAAAACCCAGATAATGTGGTTGAGACCAGCTCTCCATCCGAAGACTCTGGTGATGAAACTGGTTTGCCCGCAAGCAATCAGACAGTGGAAGTCATTCTTTGTGAAGCTGAAAGCTCTAAAATCCCCCGAAACTTCTCTGAATTACTTTCTTTCTTTCCAAATTAACAAGGCTTTTATTCACAATGTGAAGAACAAAGTTAGTAGCAGTTTCCACTGTCAAAGGATCACCTCATGTGTTCTTGATGATTTTATTTACAATAAATAGGCGACAGGGTTATTTTCTAAAAGTCTGACATCTGTAGTTTGGTCCTAAATTTGGTCTGAATTGTCAACTTGTAGGAGGAAATGCAGCGTCTTTAGTTAATGCAAAGACGTGTCTTATAGCTGATTTGATTAGAAAACTCCATCCAAAATAAATCCATAGCCTCTCAATTATATGGGATGCTTTTTGTGAATCTGCTCATTGATTTTAATCTAACAAAATGAGCATAAAATCTTTTATAGCTTTTAGACTATATAGAAACAGTCTGACATAAATCTTAGTGGAAGAAAAAGTTATTTCTCTCGTGCCTAATGTGTATGAGTGTATTTGTATATAACAACAGTCATGTGCACATCACAAAACCTCAGTGAGATGAGTTGCTGGATACAAAAACAACTGAACTAGACTGAGTTTGTGTGTAAGCAATTAATAGTCTCCATGGTAGCAGGCCTACTGCAGAATCATATTGCTAATGTTTTCTGAGCATTTTTTACAAATCTTTTTCAAGTTGACCCCATTTGAAATGACAACGTGACTCTTTGTGCATGGTAGCATAGATAGTGTTGTACCTTGAAGCCTTCATGTGGAGCCTCATGCCATGTTGGTGAACTGAGCTAATTAATGAGGAAGGTGACAACAAACTCAACCCTCCCCCGCCTCACGTGTGTGTGTGTATGCTTTAGGTGTGTGTGTGTGGTCACTGTGGGACGTCATTAAGGATCTCTACGTGATGACTGCAATTGCTGGATTTCATCACGGTCGCAGTGAGGGAAGGCAATCACTGCTGAGCTTTGGCTGGCTGTCCCTCTTCACACACACACACACACACACACACACACACACACACACACACACACACACACACACACACACACACACACACACACTCACACGCTGACAAATGTATCCTATCTCATCACTTCAGTGCATAATGGTTCAATCTCCCTCGTCCTGATCTTACACACACTTAAGAAAAATATTTTTTGCAGCTTGAGGCGTGTGTTTGAAAGCATATCACACACACGCTTGCCTGACCAACAGAGACTAATCCTACAAATGTCTTGCTCTTTCTTGCACCCAACCCAAAGCTTGTAATCAACCCACACCCCTGCTGTAACTCTTTAGCTCAGTAGACAAGCAGCAAGCCACAGTCACTTCCTGTAGATGTAATTTGAGTGACAAAAGATGACGCAGAGCTCTAACGATGAGCGGTGCAGACTCTTGAGGCTTCGGACTTGCATGAGGCCCGACATACAGTCGCCTTTTTCTGCTCCATCAGGCCAGATTGCCAGCAGGTTTACCTGCATGCTGTTGGCTGTGAATCACGCTGCCCTGCCAGGTTTGGACAATAAATGAGACGACGTGGCCGAGCCAGCCAAAGGGCCTCTGCAGCTGTCAGCAGCTGACATGCAGAACAAATTACCATCCACCTCGCATCTCCATGAATTAAGCTCGGAACTGATCCAAGTGTCTGAACACACATACCCGAACACACAAACTGCCTCTCGTCCCCCCCCCCCTCAATTTCTGTCACAGATAATAAAAACACTTGAGACAAAATATGTGGATATGTAAATCCATCAGAAGGAGTTATTGCTTCCATTATTCAGAAATTAAAACTAGATTTTGATGCTCTTTGTCTTTGTATATCAGTTTATTACACAAGAGGACTCCTCCTCTCCTCTCCTCTCCTCTCCTCTCCTCTCCTCTCCTCTCCTCTCCTCTCCTCTCCTCTCCTCTCCTCTCCTCTCCTCTCCTCTCCTCTTCTCTCCTCTCCTCTCCTCTCCTCTCCTCTCCTCTCCTCTCCTCTCCTCTCCTCTCCTTAAAAGATCCAGAAAAGGATTTACTGTCTTCTGTTTTTCCCCCTCCCCCGCTCTCCTGGCTGTGCAGAAGAAGAGGAGTGATGATATATTGTGTACCAGCTTCTCTAAAAGTAACACTCCAGCATCCCATATCTACAGACTGTGCCGTAACAAAGGCGGCTTAAGATGGTATTCTTGGTGTTTGTTGTGTGGCAGCTTTCTCTGCCGTATTCAAGCACACAGTGTCAGCAAATTCTGCACTAATCTGCGCTGGTGTCCATGTGTTTGTGTGTGTGTGTGTGTGTGTGTGTGTGTGTGTGTGTGTGTGTGTGTGTGTGTGTGTGTGTGTGTGTGTGTGTGTGTGTGTGTGTGTGTGTGTGTGTGTGTGTATGTGTTTGAATAGATGGCTCCAAAGTATTTTGTAGTGGGTGGTTGTGGCATATTGAGAGGCTTTTTGTGCCTTTGTGTGTGTTTGCAAGTATGGTAAAGTTTCATGTTGGAATAAAGTTTTAGTGTCCCACAAATCCTACTGACTATGGTGATCACCTGACTTTTTATCCAGCGCCAGTGTTTTCAATTATCCAGTGAAATAGCTCAACACCTGCAACAATGCATTGGCACAAAATTATGCACAGATGTTCATGGTACCCAAATTAATCTTATTTTTGGTTTATGATCAAATACCTGCAAAACTAATAAAAGCAGTTTGTTTTTATGGCATAAAGTACTGATGATTTTAGTGTAACGGTTTTGGATTTGAACAAAAAGAACTGTTGCAGGAAAATCTGGTGCTGCACAAAAAGTTGCTATAATAAATATCTGCATATCTGAATCTCATCTAGCCATGGTGAGGAATAGAGAGTTGTTGTTGTTTTGTTTTATAGAGCAAGACAAATAATCTAAATGTTCGATGTGATTGTTTAGTTGCTCTGTTCTGTTTTCTGCGGCAACACCTGAAACAAAATATGTGGATATGTAAAACCATCAGAAGGAGTGAAGAAGAGTGAATCATCATTAATTAACTGCCTTATTAGGCTTACATAGTATCCTGGCAACAGGTCTTAAGACATTCACAGACACACACACACTCAAATTCACTCACTTACTCGTACTTCAAAGTGCAGTCTGCAATGCAGGCTTGGAAATTGTCATCGTTTTGATAAAAGACTTTCCATCTGTTTAATATGAATAAACTGAATACAGAGGTGGTTGTTGTCTGGCATACTGAGGGACTATCAGAGTTCCTTGCCTTTGGTGTCACTCATGACTCATAACATCAAAGTGAACAGAAAGGAGAAGTGTTACATGTAATCGGTAGCCTTTCTCTGCCGCCTGAGTGAATATCAGCACTTCCACCACAATGTCAAGCAAGTGTGAAGCTTTTCACTTGCTTTTTAGGATGATTTTATTTAGATTTATTACAGTGATTGTTTTAGAACCAAAAAGAAACACCATGTAATATAATATAGTGCATAATTGGCCAACAAATATTTGTTAAAAGGAGTGTTCAGTTTAAATGCCATGAAAACATGTTACTAAGCGATTAAATATTATGGATTATTGTGGATTAGCATGTTATTGAACCTAAACATACATTGATTTCTATTTAAATTAAGTAATTTGTGTTCATTTGGTGTCACTCATGTAACTTGGAGTCTGATTTCCTTGCAGTAATTGGGAATGTGCTGCTGTGTTCTTGTCAGCGAGTTTTGATGCAGCTAATAAAACATAGACCTGCTCCAGTTTGAAATGTGAACAAATATAACATGATTGTTACTAATCTGAAATAGCAGCTGTCACAGCCAGAACAAATACATGATTTCAATTGTACAGCATGTGTGTAAAGAGCTATTGTATTAATAATTCAGCTCAGTTCTGTGTCAAAATCCACACTGAAATCAGTCAGACCTCTATGGATCATATCAGGATGCAAATAATCATTAAAGGATCAGTTCAACAAAAATTCTCACTTACCAGAGGTGTAAAGCAAAGTTAGACATTTGTGGCTTTATTCCAGATATTCGTCTCTGAGATTTCTGCTTCCACCCCAAATACGGTGGAGATTAATGGAACATTGTTTGTCTCACAGCACATGAACATTACATCAAACATCAAAAACAAAAGAAACAACTCTGTTTAGGGTCAGACATCCCAAAACCTGGGTTAACAAAAGTACAACTATTTTCATGGCTAGACACAAAAGGTATATTTGACAAATGTATTTATATTTAAAGTGAACTGATTGTAAGCAGTCACAGAAGGAAAAAAAAGAAGCAATCTTCCTCTCATATGACACCAACTGGACAAGAAAGCTTGTTATTGTCACCCTATTTAAATCACAACTGTACATTATGTAACCACATTATGAGTTTGTCCAGAAGCCACAGGATCTTTATGTTTGATGTTGCAAACAGTGCAACAAAAGTATCATTGTGGGACTCGACACTGAGCTCCACTCGGCTGTTTGTTGTTTTGATGCAGCCATTTATCCCCAGCTGTCAGCAGAGAACATGGCTCTTGAGCCAGTTTACTCATCTCTTGTCCGTTTAGATTAAATGGGGAGTGTGGTCAGCACGCCTGCTCTCAGACCAGACCACTCGCGGCCTGTGTTAAATCTCATATTGATCAGCTAATTAGATGGACTCCCATCAATCATTAGACTTGTTTTCATTTTCATTTTTACTTGAACTGTCAGAGGTTTTTAACGTCTGCAGTGATCTCACTCTTGTGTTTAAAGCAGGACTATGTGGTGTGATGATGTCATGTAGTTTTAGCTCTCAGCTTGTACAGAGGTGTCTGGACAGTTATAATTCACTTTCTGCAGCACCTTTCCATAATAAGTAAGTAGGCACTCAGCCCACTACTCATTACTCTAAGGACCCTCCAGTGCATCCTGCTCCTGAGCATCTTTAAAGTTTTTTTTTTTGTCAAGAAAGGAAAGAGACAATCTTAGGCAGTTAGGATGCAGAGCCTCTGTGGTATTCCGTGAGAAAACACACACACACACACACACACACACACACACACACACACACACACACACACACACACACACACACACACACACACACACACACACTCAATCACAGTTATGGTTCCATCATTTCAGAGGACATTACGTTGACTTGCATTCCTTTCCTGGAGACTCATCTTAACTTAACTATTACCCTTAACTAGACTAAAGCCGTCACCCTAAAATTAATGATTTACTTAAAAGGGACTTGCTGTTTGTCCCCATAATGGAGGCGAGTCCCCACAACTGTTTACATCCCCTAAACATGAGGATACCTGGACCACACACACACAGAGGCTCAGTGGTGTTCCTGAGAGGCTCTGATATTTCAAGTTGTCAGCTTCACTTAATTCCCTTCCTAGATGTACTTTGCTGTTATATGCTGCTGTCTTATCCAGACTTTCTTCCTCATCTCGTTCTTTTGTCCACTTATTCTGCATTAGATATTTTTGAGAACAGGATGATCTGAGCTTCTTCTATATGCGCGATATTAAACATTACGTGCCATCCTTTCTTTTGCTTCAATCTTTTTGCTCTCCATCCACCACATATCATCTAATGAAGCAATAAAGCAAACTTGCTGAAAAACTGGCATTGCACTATGCCTGATTAAAAAACAGTCATCAGTAAAATACAACATAAAAATGTTAAATGTCAGATTGGTATTGCTGTGGAAGATCTGAACACATTAAAGTCCCACTACAGACAGAAATGCATTTTGCTTATTGTTGCTTCACTTGTATGTTTGCATGATATATGTGCAGACTTTGCTTTCCCAGTCATCTGGTGAGGGAGGAACGTTTATCTGTGCTCACCTTAAATCTGAGCATGATTTGTGACAACACAATTAGTTTGAAAGCCAGTCATAATCCAACATGCAACGTAAGTGTGATGTATAGTCGATAGCTGAAACCTCCGGAATTGACTTTTCAGCCAAGTAGGAAGCATCTTGTTTTTCTAGGTTACTAACTTTTGAAGTGTAAAATATTTACACATTATATTTTCCAATAAGAAAGAAAGAGTAGATATATTTGTTTTACATGTTTTGTATCTGGAGGAGCTGTCTAATGTGTTCTTTGAGGAGACTAAATAGAGGGCATTCCCTTCAAAACATACAAAATAAGCCACTTTCTTCTCAACATTGTTGATTCTACTCAATAGTCCCAAACTTTGACCGTATTCTGATCAACAATAGCAATGTGTCAAAAAAATTAAGCTCCCCTTGTGCTAAAGGAGGAAAGGAAATGTCCTAAAAAAAAGTAAAAAGTTGCTGTCTGATAAGCTGTTTCCTCTTCTCACAACATGTCTACATGTTTTTAATGGCTATTTTTAATCTGACTGCTACATTGCGCTTTGCATCATTGAGGGGTTCAGGGCAGTTTGTGATTTTTGGTTTTGTCTTACCAGCTGCATTTCTGTTGTCGTTGACTTTGATGTTTATGTTCTTTCAGCTCCGTTGAACACATCAAAAGTGTAATTTGTGACCTTTAAAAAAAATCTTTAATACCCCAGAATGATCAAACACACATTTGTACACATACATTGCACCTCTGTGTACACACCCTTTCATATTTCCATACACTTCCATGGTTGAACACACCCACAAATAGCTTCCATTATGCAGCATTTTGATCTTTGGAGAGTAAAGCTGGTTGTGTGATGAAAGCTGTAGCTTGTCTGTTTTCTGGATGTCTCTTTGCACCAGAGCGGACCCTTGAAATCCATTTGGGAGGAGAGAGAGCAGCAGAGAAAGACAGGGCGAGGTCCTGTGTTTGGGGGAAAATTGTTTTATATTTTTGACACTTAATATATTTGTATGTGCATACATCACAGCCCTCTCTCATGAATCCTCCTTTTCTCTCCTACGCCTGCTCTTTGTTTGTAATGTGCCTTGTGTGTTAGTCTGACCCATAGCCTGGGATGTGTCTGACAGAATGCTTGATGCTGCACTTCTATACAAACAGCCTCGACCCGGCCGCCAGCAGGTCTGCCTGCAGACTGTTGAATAGAAAAGGCCAACAGGGTTGAACTGAGCTCACAGGGAGAGAGCCAAACCAGAGCAGAGAGATCAGAGCAGCAAATGAAACAGAAGACGACTGGATACAAATCTGTCACGAGAACTCGTCTTTCTGTTGTTGGTTTATGAAATTAGTATTTTGCATTGAGAAAAAAGGCACTCACAGGTGCTGCGTACACATCTGCACAACACCTGTGTTTACGTTTATTCTGCTACTGTCTTCATGTCAAATCCGGCAGGAAGAGAGGCTTAATGATGCAGACTCATCTTTTATTTGAACTGAAAGGAGCGTTTTACCTTCTAGTGAAGTGGCAGACATCCACTTCTGTTTGACTTCTATCCTGTACCTGCCATTAAGCTCTAACGTCTTCCTGGTGTAACAAAGCTGACTGTCGTCCCTCCCTGATGCTTTCTATAGCTGATCAATGGAAAAGCCTGCTGACTGGAGCCTCCCTTTGTTCTATGATTATCTACTGTGTTGTGTTGGGTGGTGCTTTTATGTGTCTGTGCATGTGGGAGGGCAGGTCAGGGGGGTGTCAATGTGTGCTTGTGCGTATTTATTTGTAGCTAGAGTAGATGTAAAGGTTGGTTGTCTACCTCTTTTTCTTCTGTTTTTTTATCTGTTTGAATGCAGACCACAGAGGCGTATAGACAGCTGAGCAACAAGGTGGTTGTTTGTGTTTCTTCTGTCATCCTGCTGTTATCAAGAGAGGCACAGACTACAGGCTACAGATACACCTCTGTGACAGAAAGCACTAAAAGATGAGAGAGCCATGTTTTTGCTCTTCATTTTTCCTGCCTTTTTCTTCCCCCACAACTTCCTCAGAAAAGCAGCAGACCACTGTGCTGAAAGCTGGTTAAAAGGTTAGAATAACTTCACTGTAATTGCACAGCAGTATGAGACTGGAGGTACAACTTCATTAAAGGTGCTAGATAGAACAGGATATAAATATAGAAATGCAGTCTTAAAACACGACCTTATTCAACAGAATGTGCAGTTTGTCTAGACGAGAATAGTAAAAAATTTAAAGATGTAATTTTACTGTTTAATAATATGTCTGTTTTTACCAGCCTGCAATGAACAACATTCCCCACAAACCCAAGAACATAGCAGGTTAAATGCCACCAGTTTGATAGACGTAGAGTATAGTGGATGTAGCTCAGAGCAACAGGGAGGAAAAGAAGATGTTTTTTTAGACGAATCACAGAGATCATAGCTGAAAAGTGTGAAAAGTACCATGAGAAAAGAGTATTGGTGGATAAAATGTTAAACCTAAAAAAAAAGATTAAAAAAAGGGTAACAAAGAAATGTGTGGTAAAACATCACGGGGACTGTACTTTTCTGAAGCTAACAAATTAATAGTTTAACTTTGTCATAATCACAAAGTGTTCAAATTCTACTAGCAAGTGCAGCAAGTAGATATTTATCATACAATATACATGGTGAAGCCCTCAGTATGCTTTAATTGAAGTGCGTGTCTGTTTGTCAGCATCTGAAAACGTTTTTTCGATGGTTGAATCGGACTATGTTTGTAACTTTCTGAAAGAGCTTTATGCAGTCATTGGCCAGGTGTGTAGAGGTATGAACGTATGCAGGACTTGATTTTCTTATTCCTCACTGAATCACTTTTTGTGTGCACAACACAAAACACATGAAGCGCAACCCCATAAATGCCTACGTGGAGTCGGAAATGATGTGCCATTTATCCCCATTTGTTTGTTCTATCATGTCAGGCTTTTTTTATTAACAGGTATTAACATTTTTTGCCTTTTAGATGTGGTTTCCTTTGAAGCATACTGAGGCCTTAAACACCAGGAACAGAGATAGCATTGAGTTATAGAGGCTAGAGGTACAGTGGTTAGCTCATAAGTCCTGACAAGGTGACGTCAGGGCTCTCTCTATCATCCAAAATACAGTGAGAATACATCAATAAAATAAGAGTAAACCAACATCCTGGTGGAACTGGGGAACAAGATGGATCTGCTTTTATAAATGAGCCTTGAAGATAAATTTTCCAGGTCACAGGTCAAGCCTTTAATAGCAGGTAATGGTGTACAAAAGGTCACCTGATCAGAGAGAACATTGGCCATTCAGTACAGAACACACGCACAAAATCATTCAACGTCTAGTGGTGATCAGATTTGTCACCTATAATGCAGTCACAATTGTCTCCCGGTGGAGTCCAGAGGCATAATCTTACAGTCATTTTTCATCGGTAATAGCCTGAATGATGCATTTCCTTGTGGCTTCCTGTTGTTGCTGTTGTTTCATCAATACAGATGGCAACAGGGAGACAGGATGAACAGTTAATGTATGAACATATTGGACATTTTACAAGGACTTTGTGTGTGTCTGTCCATGTGTGTCTTAGAAAAAAGAGGGAGCAAGAGAGGACAGAGTACAGGACTGATTGATCTTCCTTTTTGGAGAAGCTTTGGTGAGAGTTTAATAAGACCAAAGCCTCCAGAAAAGACAGGATTGGGATCTTATTTTCTCTGTACAGCTGAGGTTCCTTCATAGAGACATTGTTCTACTTCCTAACATGACCTATGCTTCTCTGTCTCTGATTTTTGTGCACACCTGTGATGCAGTTTTGCTTACTATATAATATACATTGATTATACTGCTGTCTTGCTGATTGCGATAAATGTATCTTTGTGGTGTTGTAGAGACATTTGGCATTATTCAGTGTGTGTGGTCTGTGCAGTGGTGCATTGAAATGACTTTGCACATTTTGGAAAGAGAAAATTACTTTTTCATCACTGTTTCTTGCTTAAGGGAATAGTACTAAATGCTAATTTATATCAAACTGTCCTGGGGCTGGATTGGATTGTAGGAGTTTCTGTTTTTCATCTGTAAATCACAAGTTTCCTTTTTTTCTCTTTTGCTGTTTAGGTTTTTAAAATGTGCCTTATGAGAAAGAGAGGAAAGGATTTATGCTGATAAGAGAGAAGACTAGAAAGTAAGAGGGACACTGCTGCTGATTTTGATCCTTCGCTTCAGGGGATGATGAGGAATCTGTGGGTGTTTGCTCAGTGTGAAGGAGGGCAGCCTCTCCTCGGGCCATCAGTCCCTCCCTCAGGTTGATATTTCAGCTCCCTCCTCCTCTCCAGCTCAGAGTGTTTCTTTTGGCATAGATTCAGCACAGTTAGCACACCTCATCCCCCACCCATCCTTTTATAATCTGTACTCTTTTTGATCCAACTAGCTGCCTGTGTCTGTCCCTGGAGGTTTAAATCTCAGTAGAACGCATGTTTTAGCTGTGGCTCTGGAGGCGCAAGCTCCTCCAGGATTGCACTGTGACATTTTTGTCATAGAAACAATGACATGCTTTTTGGTTTGTCCAAACAATACGAATAACCCATTTCAGTCTAAAACATTTTTATAGGTCTTGCATGCAAGTTATGTCATCTCTCTTAAAATGTACATCATGCTATTTTCCTTTAGCAAGTGTTTTTTAGATTTTCTGTGTACTTTGTAGTTGTTGTGTTTCATCTTTAGATATTATATGTTTTGCTGAGTGAGACAACACAAAGGTCTTAAAGTCATAAAAACCACATATCAAATCATTTAGACTCTATGAACTCTACGGCTGCTTATTCAGCACAGGTCTCCATCACTACCACAGCACTGCAGTGCTACAGTAAACCTAAAAATATGCTGTCTACATGCTTTTTTGCACTGATCAATACCCCCCCCCCCCCCCCCCCCCCCCCCCCCCGCCCCCGCCCCCAACTGTGCTTAGTAAGAGTGGATCAGAGCCAGGAAGTCCTCTGCATGAGAAACTGTGCCATGCGTGTCGGCATGTGTTTTAATGTGTGGCAATGCACCAATACATGCATGGCTGTGTGAGCTTGTCTGTGTAGAAAGAAAGAGGGAATATATTTCATAATAGGCACATTATATCACAGTGTGCTCTGCTCTTATTCTCTTAAGTTTGGAAATAAGGATGTTACATTTTCTATTAACAAAACAGTGAAAAATATTGTATTAGAGGTAATGCTGTGAAATCCATAAAGAGATTTATTTTTTCAGTTTTCTTTTTGAGCACAGCTTTAATATTATGAAGTTCTCATAATGGAAACTGTGGACATAAAGTCAGTTTTCTTGCATGCAGGATATTAAAACACAGTATTAGAGGTTGTTGCAGGTTGTCACAGAGCACAGACCTGGAGGAAAACTGACAGCAGAACAAATGTATGAACTGTTTTGATTTTGTGATTGCCTGAGCAGGAGATAGCGAAGTATTTCAGTAGGTGCCATGCAAATGTCTGGCATTTTCAACAAAGACATTGAAACATTTACAATCACTGAAGGTAAAATAGAAGCAGTATTGTTGTTCAGTGTTGACTTTGATTAGGACCTCGTCAAGGCTGGTCACTATGGCAACCAGAGACAGTTAATATGGCTTGTCCGCATCATTTGAGGGAGGTGAGGGAAAAGGGGTGGGTGGTGGGTGGTGATGTGTCTTTTTGTCGTCTGCTTTAAGGGGAAGAAGAAGCAAGTGTAAGAAAAAGAAATAGCTTGTAGTACATGAAGATCAGAGCATCGAGAGAGGCTTGTCACGGCTGAAATGACAGACGGGCTCTGAGAGAGAGAGAATAAGGGATGTGAAAGCAAAGGAACAACACAGAGTGACTTCTATTAGTGGAACGAGGAGGGAGAGTGAAATGTTTCGGTTAAGTCAATTACACAGCTCTGGTTCTGTGGAGTAATGAGTCTGGCCGTGCCTCGTGCCTCTACATCCCTCTCATTAGCTGGCACTGGAGGACAGAAACAGTGTTTTGACAACTCTAGTTTCTGTGTGTCTTTTGTGCGCATGGAGTAAAAGCTCATCCACAACAACAATATGATCAGTCCTTCTTCTTTACTTTCTGCAGAACCTGGACAGCAGTTAGACAGGATAGTAGGTGTGAGGCCAGGCTACCATGACTCACTCTGCTTCTCAGCCGTCTGTTTCTTCCTGCACATGTTCCTCTTATACTGTCCAGCTCTTTCACCATTAGGGAGGGATTTGTCGGTTGCCCTCAGCAACACGATGCTGCGAATCAAACCGAGTGACATTTTGTTAGAAGTGAGGCAATGCATCAAAAAGGTCCTTCGAGGAATAATGTTAACATTGGATGACACTGCAGTACTTTAACATCCAGAGTCAAGAGTGCTAGTGCAGGAAACAGTGTGTGTTAATGTTAACGTAGGGATGAAGAAGGGACATTATTTAAATGTTGATAATTGAATGTTGATGATTTGCATCAATATACACATTTTTACATCATTAAATGTATTGTTTGTTCAGTCAACAGTCCATACCCCCCGAATATTAAATCAACTGTAATGTAAAGCCAAGAAAAGCAGAAAATGCCCACATTTGAGAAAATGTAACTATCAAATGCTTGGTCATTTTACTGGTCAAAGACAGGACCTGAACCCTGGTCTGGCCTTAAATTCATAATTTTTCAAATCTGTCTTAAAACAATAGTCAGATGCCCAAATCAACATAGAAACAGGTTTTGGTCATTCTTATTGACCATTAGAAGCAGATCCCCTCCAAATATGCTTACAATGTAGGTGAAGGGGGACAAAATTGTGAACCTACCCTTTAACTCAGTGGGTCTCAAATTAGGTGGTGGGCTCCCTGTAGGGCCATAGGGAGTAGATTAGAGTAGAGAGGGGGGTTTTTTTCAGATGGCAGCATGGCAGGTGATGCTTATTTTGCATAAATGAAAGAACTGGTGTGCTCAACTCATCCAAAAAATCACAAAAATAACAAATGGAGTTGTCAGCATTCACAGATAAGTGTATATCACTTATTTAATTATGCTCATTTAGCAGACATGACAAAATATGATTAGGTCTATCTTGCTCTTGGGTTCATCTCTCTGACTGTGTGGGTATTTTTCATTTGCAGAACAGGAGCTGATGAGTAACACTTCACACATGAAAGCTCATGATCTACAGGCGGGTGACAAATGAAAGGAAAAACCAAATAAATGAGTGGAGAAACATAACAAATGCAGATGCTTCCACACAGGTGCACTACAATTAAGCAATTAACATCCAGTCATGCTCTGTTGTATGTATAAAAATGCTGAGCAGGTCCAGTTTTGGCCAATTGAGAGATTTTGGACTGATGTGTTAGACAGCGCTCTCAAATCACCAAATGATGGAATATCTTCTGGAAGAGTGGTGTTCATCCTGCCAGTAGAGTTCAGAGACTGTAGAATAAAGAAGCATTGAAGCTGTACTGGTGGCACATGGAGGCTCATACACTATATGCTTGTTTTTCCTTTAATTTATCACCTGTCTGTATATTGTTTTGATACGTTTTTTAAAATCTGTTTCAAATTTTACCAATGATCGATAAAAATTACTTAGTTAGGGAGGGTTTTGTGGGGCAGATGTCGGACCAAGTTTGAAAACTTGCATATAATTTAGGAATAATTAATTTTTATTTAGATAAACGTTTCTACTGAGAATTCAGAAATATTTTCATTGATGGGACTTGCAGAATCGTCCAACATCAACGTTCTCTTGGCGAGTGGGTTGATCAGAACACATGAAAGGAGACGTCAGAGCATGTTCAAGCTTGCATGTACGTCTCTGTCAAAAGAGGGATGATGCAGCCTGTGACTTTGAACAGCTGTAGTTATACAACAACAGAGAACCTGTGGGCTTCAAACACTGAGGGGCAGCAGTCCTTTGAAAAATGAGGATCTGATCAAAATGTCACACTGTCAGAAAAGGCAAAGCAGAGCTAAACCTTTAAGTATAAAACATGTTGCTAGGGCATTACCCCATACAGTTACAGAATAATTCCCTGCTTCTCCAGAATACAATTATGTACTACAAATGAAACAAAAAAAAAATATATAATCATAGGGCAATAATGAGAAATCAGTGTGTCGCCTTCCTTTTTTCTTTTGCATTGTCTCTTTGTCTCCCAGTGTGATCTGTTACCTCTGCACTGCAGTCCTTTATGCTGCTAACTCCAACTCTTGTCTTGGGGAGTGTGTACAAAAAATGAGACAGTGTAGACAGACCAACCAGAACAAGTCACTAGTGCTGCAACAAGGACTTGATACCTCACCAGTGAACAGTAATAATTGTGTTTGATGAAGCTGGAAGCACCACTGCAATGGATTGAACCCTATTCCCTGCAGCAGTGCACCACCCACGTCCTTCAATCAATGAGCTTCCTTTAAAGAAGACATATCATGCACATCTCCAAGTTTATATTTATAGTGTGAGGCTCAACTGGAATATCTTTGCATGATTTGCAGCCCCTGAGTTTCACCTCTGTCTGAAACAGGTTGTTTTAGCTCCTGTCTCTCAAGGCTCCCATCCCAATGAGCCCACTCTGTTTTGATTTTCCAGTTCAAGGAGCTGCCTCTTAGCAGATTTACACTAGCTCCAGAAGCTACATAACCAAACATCAGTTGTTAGATTTTCCTGTTTTTTAATTCAAAATATAAACTTCACAAATACAGTACACTTGTACATTTAAATTCGATCAAAAATATTTGGACTGGAAACATGAACAATCCATGAAACAACCTTGGCAACATACAGAACAGACTACCATTTGTTGGCACAAACAATCTGACACCATCGCACTGAGGAAGTGGAGGAACATTGCAAGCGAAAGTAATGTAATGAGTAACTTATTACTCTACACAGAAGGTAATATTGTAAAGAAACGTATTACTTTCAAATGCAACTAACTAGTAATATGAAATATGTTACATTTTGGAAGTAACTTGCCAAACACTGATGGATACACTTAACAATGTGCAGTATATTTTACATTTTACACTATAGATTTGACATTTTGTCTAACCGTCTTACTCAATCTCACTGCAGCTGTGCTTTTCCAGCCGTATTGCAATTAATTATTGCTCTGTGGTTTTTTGCTATGGGATCTTTCCAGTTAGTAATAGTCAAGGTATTTCATGTCAATCACAAGTCAGTGGTGTGCAGGGTCATTCACCAAGTTTTTTAAAAGCCTTTACCTATCTGCTAAACACTGTGGTGAGGTTCCCATCTAAACAAAAGGAGGATGAGATACCGGTGCACTAATGTTGCAGGCTTCTCAAGAGTGTGCAGGGTGATAGATGTGACCCACATCAGGATTCAAGCGTCCACACAATATGAAGATTAAACTACTACTTAAGGGGAAAACTTGAGGTGTTCTGTGCAACCGGCCCCTGTAGAACTTAGCTTGCCGTCATTGCTTTGTGTGTTTATATGTGCTATGTCTCACAGCTTATTGTGATGACAGTTTGCTACTGATTTTCTGTGTTTGCAAATGTTTGTTCAAATGGTCAAATGTTGACCTCCATTCCTGCATTTTGCATCTGCGGTACCATCTTTCCAGAAAAGCCATACAGCATGTTTTAGAAACAGAACAAAGAAAATAAGATTGCAAATGACACTGATGGACAGGCAGGGCTGATGCAGCAGAATTTACACAATTCAGATTTTTTTCCCCCCTTTGCTTAACTGCAGTATGGGGGAGATGAGAGAGACAAATCTCACCTCTGGAAATAACACTTTTGAGCACATCCTCACACTTCCTGTGCTGATTTTGAAATTTACAGATAAAATAAGGAAGAAAAGAGTGAGACAACATTTCACCGCTGGCAACATCCTGTTTATGTTGGATGCTGGCTCTACTCCTTTTGATGCATGTTGTGGCAGAATCTGTCGTAAATTTGCTCTTAAAACTTGAACAGATTTCTGAGCAGAAAGGAAATGTGTGTTAGAGATGAATAACAGGAGAGCGTAAGAAGTGTTGACAGGACTCCCATTATTATCATCCTCCCGTCACAGCGTGTGTCTGACTCTCACTCTCCCTGTTGTGTCGCATTTCAAGGTCAGCTGATGTTGGCGTCCATACAGCAACATATCCACATGCACGGCACAGCAGCTTTTTTTCTATTCCCTGTAGCCCCCTGTCTCTTGAGCAACATTTGAAATTTGCTCCAGTGAGCAACAAGGCATCCTTTTCTTTCTGCAAAACCTCAGTCTGAGGAGTGTAAATGAGGAGCAGCAGGTCTCAAACACGACTGCATCGATGCATCGATTCTCTTCATGTGGCATTGACTTGTGTTTCATCCAAGGCTGTGCAGCAGTTTCAGAAGAACTGCTCCTCTGTTTTAATCGAGTTCAGCAGTGAAGAGGCTCTCCCACGTGATTTTTACTCAGTGTTGTTTGTGTTAGGGAATAAAACATCAAGGTGAGGAATATTTGAGATGTGCATACTAAAGATCCCACCAGGGTTTAATGTGATTAACACCAGTTTTTCATCACAAACCAAGGATAGACTGGAAAATCAGAAAATAAGATTCACTTTTTAAGGATTTTTAAATTAGAAAAAAGAATGTCAGGAAAAAGGAAACATTTCCTCAGGCCGTATAAACCTTCATCATGATAAACTCCAAAGTATGAAGTGGAGACTTTTAGTATCTATATATGAATCGCTCAGCTCATCCGAATCTTCTCCGATGGTTCGACTCAAGCAACTGCAAAGTTTTCTCATCATTGCAGAAAAGCGGCTGCACTGACATTAGACAAGGTCACACCCAGCACTGTGGTGGAGATGTTCACCATTTGGATTACAGAGATAATCCCTTTATTATTTGACAATATGTTACCTGTGTCTGGTCTGACCTCTACAGTGATCTGATTGTGTGTTGTAGAATGTGTGTGTGTGTGTGTGTGTGTGCCTGAAGATGTACTGCTGCAAGTGTGTGTGTGTGTGTGTGTGTGTGTGTGTGTTTGTGTTTATCTACAGGTGTGTGTGTGTGTGTGTGTGTGTGTGTGTGTGTGTGTGTGTGTGTGTGTGTGTGTGTGTGTGTGTGTGTGCGTGCGTGTGCACGCGTGCTATTATCCACACAGAGGTGATGGTTTTGCCTTTTCTCCGTATTTGAGTTATTGCCTAAACTAAGAAACAGTGATTTGATCTTTGCCTGTGATTTGATCAATAGACAAAATTACCGCAGCCTCCCAAAAGGCCAATATTGCTGTGTGATAATGGAAATGCACTGCCACATGAGCAATGCTTTCTCCCAAAGTAATCCCCATTGATTTGTGGGGCCACTTTGATAAATTGAGGGGGTTTTGGGTTTCGTGTTGATCTGTTGCACAGAGCTTGGTTCCCTCTCTGTTGTTTGTGCATGCATTTGGGTGTTTGAATCGATGCCTATAGGCTGAGGTGGTTCGATCAGTCTACAGTAAGAACAACTTCAGAGCCCAAGTTGTACTACAGACCAAAATTAAAAGGTAATTCAATCATAATAACTTTATATTTTAATAATTTTCTGTCTTTGTATTTAAACATTTTGACTTGCTACTGAAGTAGAGGGAGCCTCTCTGAGGAGATACTTGACTGTTAACCACTTATTTTCATATGCTAATGATTACTGTGTGGGAGAAAACCCTCATTAATATTTATGAAAGTGTGGGTGCTCATTTGTGCATTCATTTGTTACAGAGAATGACAGCTCACAGCATGCAGTTCATAATTCAAAGCAGCAGAAGTTGAAAAAAATGTCCTCTTTATATTTAGGTTTACAGTTTTTCAGCTCCTGCAGGATTTTTGTTCAGCCAAACACTGAGATCATATTTTATCATCAGTGCAGCTGTGGCTGACTGCTTTTTCATTCCATTAGCAGGAACGTGTTTACAGAGATGAAGGGATTAAAATACTCTCAAATCGTGCAAGTCAGCTGACATTTACCTTATGCATTCAGTAATGCTTTATTCAGGTGTATTGCAGACAACATTGTGGTGGGACAGAAATTAATTGGGGCAGAAATGCCCTTGAAAGTTAATCACACAGCCGTGAAATTAAAAATAAGAGACCAAACAATGCACAACTGCACCCAGCCAGCAGTAGACCTAAATGCTGACTCGGCACAAAGCACCGCACTGCATCAACAACAAACAAAACAGCTAATCTATCTAAGTAAAACAGTGGAAAGTGGGCTGGTCTGGAGCACAGAGAGGGGGAATACTGTTCTGTCAGGAGTAACTGTAAATAGTATAGAAACAAACGTTGTATAGCAGCACAAACTGAGAGTTTCCCAAACACAGTTTTATTTATTACATCTCTAATAAAATTGGCACCTGAAAAGAAGCCATAAACCATAAACCATAAACCATAGGCAGTAATGCTTAGAAAAGGATTATGCCTTCAGGGCATTCTCCAAACAATAGGATGTAGTGGGGGTTTTTTTAAGGGATGTATTTCTTTGTAAGATTTAGACTTTTTGCAAAAGATTAAAACAGGAGCTGTTCCAGTAATTCTCAGAGGGCATTTGAGATAATGCTCTTCCAACTCTCGCTTGCATTCATACACAAACTTGCATCTTTACAAGTACACACACACACAAACACACACACACACACAAACACACAAACACACACCTTTACATCCCAGTGGATTGATGACAAAAATAATGAAGATGCAGTGATCTCATAGGAAGTCACAGAATGCAGCGCTGATGAGGTAAATTACATTTGTTCATCTGGTTGCAGCTGCACTGTTGGTTTTCTTTACAGTATATTTTTAGAAGTGTTTAGTGCTGCATAATCATATGTATGTATGTATGTATGTATGTATGTATGTATGGAGGTATGTATATCTGTGATTAGCGTTCCTGTGTGGAAATTGCACTCAGCCTCGTTGGTAATCTTTTGTGAGTTGGGAGTCGGCATTGCTCGTTTGTTTATGCTTTCCTTGATGAAATGATGAATGTGCTACGTGGACAACTGCGGTTGCATTAATCTAAGTGCTTTCATTAGCATGATGCATGCTTTTCTCGGGTGTTGTCATATGATTATTCTGGTAATGAGAGAGCTAGGGAAATATCTCACAGCCCCCTCAGTCAGAATTGGCTTTTAAAACTTTGACAAAATTGAGATCAGCCTGTATTTTGTGCCTATTTGTGTAACAGAAATAACACGTGTGGGGCTGGTTCAGAATTGCAGCATACAGTGTGCAGTTTTTGCCTCTTCTAAAATAAGCAAGCTAAATTGGGTTCAATTAGATGAAAGTAATTCCACAGCCTAAAAATCATCACAATTTATGGTTTGGAAATTGCCACATCATGATGAAGGCAGAAACCAAAGACAAAATGATCCCAAGTTGTACATAAATCAACATTTATGGATTCAAATTATGTTGTGAGGTCAGGGCTGTTTTCTGTCTTTCTCCGCTTACTTGCATATAAGACTCTATACATACATGTGCTGATAGTTTAACAAGTTTGTCCTCACTCGTGTTTATAAGTTGATGTGGTAAGAACATCTGGACAGAATTTTGAAATGAACTGCAATTAATTAGTTGCATGCGTTATTTCACCATCTTAGAATCCGTCTCTTACATGCATAAAGCAATGAGGCTCCTACTCAGCTTACCTCTGCTAAGAAAATCCAACAGTGACATCACTTTTTTCTTTAAAGATGAAAAGAGTATTGCATTGCTTCCCAAATGAAATACAAGGCAGACTGACATGCAAGTTTTTACTTTGGGGCTTGAAAATAAAGGTACATTTTTAACCTATATTTATATATTGTGTGCATATGTACAACACTTGAAAAAGAAGTGCAAAAAAAATCACAAATTGGTGTGCGTCTGAAGTGGGAACAACCAATCCAATCACATAAAAGCTTGTAAGATCCTTTTTGTTTTCATTTTTCCACCTATTGTAATTTGTTACTTTCATTAAAGTATTGTTTCCCTTCAATTCTGCTTGCTAATATTTTTTTTAGGGGGGGGGGGCTTTCTGGTAGAGCTTGGCTGTGTAACCGTGGCTGGCACCATTGTCGATATTGCTAAGTATTTGACAAGAAGAAGTAGAAGAGGCAGAAGTCATCCTGTATGATGTATCTCCCACCTCAAGAGATATGCCTTTCCACTTTTTCTTTTAATATATTCTTCAACCAAACACAAAATCATGTTTGCAATCATTAGTTTTTCTTAAGTTTGTTTTTTTTTTTATTGGAAATTTAAAAAGAAGAGATATCTGTAATTTTCACCAAAATATAACTGAATACACCACTTCTGCCAGAACATGGAAGCTTATTGAAGCAGCATATTTACACTCCAAAGATTGTTTGGAACATTTTATGTGTATGGATGAACAGCAGAGAAGAAGATTGTGGTGCAGGAGAAGTTTAAGAGTTTCTTTTTATGGATGTTTTGATACTTTTTTGGTACTGAGTGTACTTTCTGTTGTAATGGACATGAATTCAGGCTGACTACAACTGCTGTCCATAAAAGATGCAACTATAACATTTTTATATTCACCTTTCAAATCTACAGAGGAAGTGTTTGATACTACATTTTAGGTGATAGGTAGAGCTTTGAACCTCTCTGCATTGAGCTGTCCAAATAGTTATAGGAGAGGAGAGAAGAAAAGAGGAGAGGAGGGGAGAGGAGAGGAGTATTTATGTCCTTGTGTGCTGCTGCCTGTCTCTTCCAGTCTCTTCAAACCTTGTGGAAGGTCATATTATATGAACTGCGCTCACCCTAGGCCACAGTGCCCAGCTGATATGTAAGTGAGATCATTACCCAGTGTAAGGCTGGCAAGGGGTCTGCACAGGGACAGAAAAAATGCACAGGAGCAACCATATAATCAATATTTTCTAAAGGAACCTTCGGACTCATCTTAAAGAAATTGAGGTTATGATTCACACTAAATACTTTCACATGAAACCAACATAATTCCATTTATCCCACTGGAACTTAATGTTTTAAATTACAGCAAACTATTTTACCATTGTATGGTTTAGCAACTATTTAATCTGTAAAATATTCCCCCAGACATGTTTTTGGACCAATAAAATCCTCTGCTTGAAACAATAAATTGTAGCTGACGTTTTCTCCACAAAAAATGTTCAGGTACCTTGTAAAAAGTCCTTAAAATGTCATCTATTGTTTGTCCCTCATTGAAAAATACAGAATCTATGGATATGAAAATATGTTTCATTTTTAAAGTTTAATTGTGACACAAAAAATATCTCCTACTTCAGTGAAAGTGTATTCTTAGTGTATGTGCACTATATTCAGTGTTTTAAGTTTCCACATCACCTCGACTGGCTCCACTAGTAGACACCTTAAACTCAGATTTAAGTGTGTCTAAATCCAATTAGATCTTAAACGCCTCATAAAACATAATTATTTTTTAACGGTGACTGTTAACAGTTTTAGAAAGCACAGACAAATGATGTTGTCCCAAAGATTACAGACGATAGATGTGCCATATTCGAAAAATTCCTATGTGTCGTTCTTAAGTATACTTGGTCAAACTACCTATTCTGTCATTTAATTTGGATACTTAATCTCTTTCCAATAAGAAATAACAATTTGGTCTCAGGTTTCACACAAGCAGGACTACTCAGGTTGATATGAAAGATTAGTAAAGGTAAGAGTCAGACAGCGACACCTGAAGATTGAATTCCAACTGTGCTTATAGGCAATTTTCCTGTAATGGAGTGTAACCAACATGCTACACATCTGTGCTCATAAAGGCCTGGTTAACTGATTAACGCACAGTCACAGTGGCAGCAAAGCCTGTAGCTTTAATCATGGTTATACAAACCATGCCAGCTGCCTCAGTTCAGTACCATCATCACTATTTAGATGTGTTTGCTTTGTAGTGGGAATATTGAGACCCAAAATAGTAGCATCTGAAACTCTCTAGTGTTCCAAATTAATTTCTTTCACATGACACATAAACATTAAACTTAGTTCATAAGCTTGAGTCAAGCTATAGAGTACTAATCTTTATGTTTCAGGGAGATCTACTGACATGTGTGTGTGAGATTAAGAAATTAGAAGGCACAAAATGAAGCTTGTGGCCATAATCATTGTCAGAGGCCTTTTTCAGCGTTAATTGCTTCTTGACTTAAAAGTGTCGCTCAGCCGCCTCCCTGTGAATGACAGTTTGGCGGGTTTTTTTTAGTTTATTCTAATGACTTGCAGAGTTTATGCCCATGGAGAGAGGGAGAGAGCGTTCCCACCAGCACTGAGAATAACAGTAAAGTGTCTGATGAGATGTTCTCATTAGGGGATAAAGAGTTGGCAGCAGATGGAAAACTCTTTCAGATCTTATAGAATATAGTGAGGACTCTTCATTTTCAGCTTTTAGATTTTAAACCCAAACAAGAACGTCTGCCAATGTATATAGGTTTATTTATGAATAAACAGAAAGAAAAACAGGAGGCGATCCGATCAGTAACACAAAAATCATGTTGAAAGAATTTTGTGCACCCGCAGCTTATTCATTTTTCTCTTCATTTTCTGTTACTGGCAACATTTTCTGAGCTGTGCTTTCAGAAGAAATACAACATCTCCCGGGTGAGATGAAATCCAGGTTCCATATTCCTTTTAAAAATGTCAAGTTTTATTTGGGGGGGGGGTTCTTTTCTTTGGGGGGACTCATTGAACTTACTGTTATGTATCCTTGCTTTACTGTAAAGCAAGAATACAATGGTAAGTGATGGAGGACAAACTCGACAGCCCTCATTTTGTACAAAAATGTATTTAAAAGTTTATTTGAAGCTTATATGACAACTTCTACAATCTGAGTCATTGTCACATCAATTGAACATCTGCCACATTTACTGTCTTTTCATCTTCAAATTCCCTCTTTGTGTTTCCCTGTTGAGCTGCGGTGGAAGTATAGTAACAAAAAGTGGGACTTGGCACTAAAAAGACTTCAATGTTGAAATACATCTACTTGATTTAACTCATTTGAATGACTGAAGCTTCATATTAGCTTCAGATAAACTTTTAAATACATTTTGCACAGAACAAGGCTTTTTATATTGTAAGTGCATTATGAAGGGATCTTTCATTGGCTATTATTAAGAAGAGGCATGATTTCAAGAAAATTATAAAATATTGTTTTAAGTTGAAAAATTGTGGACTGATCCTTTAATAAACACTTAGGCTATATATGCTTACAACTACATTATAGTGTCTTACAATTTCTTTAATGGTTATGCACTGTCTATAAATGCTAAATAGGGGGACTTAAAGGTGAATTGTTATCAATAAATGTTTTGCTATGATCAGATTTAGCCCTACCGCTACAACACTATGATATACATTACATACAGAATGTAACATGTATATACTGCAACAATAGTTCGAAAATATATTTAAAAAAAGATTGGGAATATTTTGGTGAGATTCTGAGCCACGCTAATGCTGATGAAAGGATCCAATTTAGACATCAAACCACAAACTCGCTCCCTCACTCTAACACACAAACACACTCTCTGCCTCTCTATGTCTGCCACTCTCTCTTGTCAAATCTGGTTGGCTGCAGGCTAAGATTATCCTGTCAGCACAGGACTGAAAGCCTGATTCAGCTGTTGGTGTCACTGCAGCCGTATCCAGGATGGATGTGTGGCTGTTGTACTGCTGTGCACTGCTAAAGGCAATGTGGCCCTCCTGAATTATGACCACTGAGACCCTAAAAGTGCCCATCAGAAGTATCAGGAGAATTTTATGGTTGAAGTTTGGTAACCTAAGATCCACAACCATGTAATCAGTACTGTTCTCTGTCTTTCTGTCACCCATACCCATGTCATGCATACAGACACATACATGTTTCAGGTTGCATGACCCCAGTGTGTTGGATAGCCTTCATGACTGACATCAAGTAAACATAAAAGAAAACTTAATTTAAAAAAAAAAAAATGATTCAATCCAGTGCCATATTCACACAAGAAAAAAAGCGTCATCTTTGAGTAGATTTATTATGATTTTCTCTGCTGTGAGGATTTTATTAACGAACATAACACAGATCTGTTCATGCGTGAATTTCATCTCAGTGATGCAGCCTGTAGGGTCCCACAGTGCAAATGAATCTTGATAATTGAAAGGAAATCATTGGTGTTTTTTTTCTCCTTTTTTTCTTTACTGCATATGCATTTGTTGTAATATCAAAGAGGCTAATGTGAAATGAGAGTCCATCTGTGTCTGTGTGTGTGTGTATGTGGTCATGTGTGTGTGACAGGCCTGTGTGCACGATACAGAGAGTCTGATTGTGATCTAAACCAGGAGGAGAAGCCACAGAGTCACTGAGCAGCATCTCCTCTCTCTCTGTTTTCTCTCTTTCTTTCAGTTCACTCCCAGGCAATCAGATCTGCTCTGTTCTCATGATGCTTGAGATGCACAGAAACAGGTCAAGGGTTTTTTGCTCTCGCCAGTCACTCTTTTCTGGCTTCAGTCACTTTGTCTGAAAAGAACATTTAGCTGGAAGAGCGCTGTGACTGACCAAGCAGAAACACATATGAATCTCCTGTCAGAAAGAAGGGCATAATGTTCAACTTATGTTTATGATAGGCTATACGTGCTTTTTACCAGTGACAAGCAGGACTGGGGGCATACCAGGGCCAAATCATCTTTGACTAACACAAGAATATCTTCCTTGATAGTTTAAAGGATAAGTCAGATGATTTTCTGCATGTTTCTTATCATTAACAAATCTCTGTTATTTTGATATTAATAAATTAATTGATCCTATTTATAGTATATAAAGTATTTTGCATGTATCCAAAGCCTGATATATCTAATTAAAACACACCAGTAAGCCACAGAGTTGCACTGGGTGACATGCTCCTTCAAGAGTTTTAGGCATATTAGTTTTATAAAGTTGTACTAATGTATAATGTAGTTCAAGTCAAGAGGTTGTGTTATAGCACAACAAGCTAGTAAAGCTCTTCAAATAAATTTGTGTCTGCTGTACAAGGAACTACTCTACGGAAAATGAAAAACATGATCCCTGTTATTAGTCTTTTGGGCCATTTCTAAACAAACTACCATGACCGTAATCCTCGTGGTGAAGCAACATGTCACCCAGTGCAGTGGCATTAATAGTTTTGAGACAACAGCGGTTGTCTACAACACGATACGATACATCAGGCTTTTGATTCACACACACTACTTGTAAGTAGTGGTAGTGGTTTGGCTCTGCACATTAGATTAATTGACAATAAGAAAATATATATAATTGCTAGCCTTATGCCTTTAACATTTCTTGTATTAACATGGTGACACTTGGCAAGGTTACAATATTTTTAATGTTGAGGTTGTGGCAGTTAAGTGGCAGTTGTGCCGTCATAGATTGATTTATCTCTTAAAAAGTTGACACTATTTAGTGTCTTGGCCTTGATGTTTAAGATGCTCAGCATGTTATTACAATTTCCCTGCTTTGAATCAGGCTGAGGACATTATTTTGTGTCAGTGCACTACTATATACTGTCTAATAAAGACAAACGTTTTCCCCCTAAAACACACTGTCATCACAACCTGATACTGTAAACTGGCCCCACTATTTATGTGCTTAATTGGATCTTACTTAGCATTAATTTCTGATGATGATCACAACCAAAACTCAAAGAACATAATGTTACAAAGCGTAGCCATCATGAACACAAAAAGATATAAGTAAAAGCAAGCTTTCTCAGAGACTTTCCCCTGCAAGAGAATATCCTTAAAGATAATAATTATGATGATGATGTCGTGCTGATTGTTACATCTCTTTTCAGTGCCGACTTTCAACATTTCATCTTTCCCATTACACAGGAATTGACAAGCATGCTAATGAATTAAATATATGATATTGTACTTCATAACATTCAAGCTCCACCTTGAGCAGAAGCAAGTCAGCAAGGATGAGTATCTCTTAGCAACCAATGATCTAATTGTTTATTGGCAAAGGTCCAAACAGAAATAATAAATTCAAAGTTAATGCTCACATCTTTATTTAATGGAACCTTGTAAATGTTGAATGGGAGCATTATCTTACTCCAGTTCATGCCATGGTGACCTACTGTCTCGTTGCTATGGCCACAGCACACCGCTGCTCAACAGTAAAATATTGCTTTCCCTTCTGGCATGTTATTGTTTAGGTGTGAAACTGACTGATTTACATTCAGAGAGACATTTCTATCCTGAGATGGATTCATCTCAGGTACTGGAGATCTCCATGAGTGGAAGGAGAGGAGCAAAGGGTGGCTGAGATGCCACGCACCCAGGCGGCAGCAGCAGCAGCCAACCTGCTGTTGTTCCACTGTTTCCATGGCAACGGTGGTGAGGTGCCGCTGAGCTCCAAAGTGGAGTGATGATATACAAGATGGGGGAGGGGTTAGGAAGGAGAAGCAGGTGGTGGGTGGAGAGGATACTGTAGGAAACGGATGTAAAGAAAGAAAAAGGGGGGGTTTCGGAGGAGGGCTGCTGTTGTTGGAACAGCGGGAACACAATGCTCACGTCTGTTAGCTTTGTCAGCTTCATGCAGACAGGCCGCAGTGCAGAGACTCTGCAGAGCAACGGACAGAGCAGCATTAAGTACTTCATGATTCCTGCAGAGTGTTTCACATGCTCTGCTGGGTGACACAGATCATATATGGTACATACATACATATAAAAACATTTATACAAAATGCATTAGTCTACACACACACACACACACACACACACACACACACACACACACACACACACATACACACACGCACACACACACACACACACACACACACACACACACACACACACACTGTACAACACAGCCATGGCCAGCAAAGGTTACTTGAAGGTTACAGCCGAATTTGTCTCACAAGCATTAGGAGTTCAGCTCCCTTGATGCTGCTGCTCACCTTCATTTGTCTTTCATTTGGGGACATTTACACACATACACACAAACACAAAGAGATGTTCTCCAAGGTGAAACACAAAGTGATTTTTTTTTCTTCAAAAGTTCTATTTCAGCCACATAGAGCTTCATAAGAGCTTCATTATTGTTTTTCATTATGTGAACTTGTGCATTCAGCTACTATTAAAGTATTATTAGATTTTCAGATTGTTTGTGTCCTTCATTAGGACACAACAACAAAGTAGGCTGCGTTGCTTTATTCAGTCATCTTATTCATCTATGGGAAGTAAAACATCCATTCCTGTAAGATATGGGAGCATCTATAGCATAAATAATCATATAAGGGTGCCCCCTATTGAATCCAGGCATCAGCACAGGATTTAGCAGGCAGTGCCATAAAATAAATCCTGCCAGTGTTATGTAGAGCAGAACCCAATGGAAACACATCTGAGAGATGAGGGATACGCAAAATACACAAGGCAAGGTACTATAATACGTACAATAACAGACCAGAACAAGAGCGAGGTTGATCATCAGGTGAAGTGGCAGGAAAAGAAGCAGAAGCAGCAGAAAGACCTTAGAGAATTTAATATAAAATTATAAAAACCTCCTGCATGAATATGACTGATGTTTAAAATTGCTGCTTTTTTTCCAAAGAAAATGTTTAATAGTAAAAAAACCCACACAAAACAGGGTGACTGAGAAGGAGTTAACAAACTCCTTTTTAAAGGACAACTTTCTGTGTCCATTTAATCAGCAGCTCTTCATTTGATTAAGGGCCAGGATGGTGAGTTTCCCTGGAAATATTCTGCTCAGCTCATTCTGCAGATTTACACATGCCTGCCCTTACACTGTTGGCAGATACACACACATGTACTCACACAAAGTCGTACCACACACACAGGTGCAAAGCTGTGCACACATGTACTCTGTGTCAGATTGCTGTGCTAAGGGGCTGCAGAGCAGAAAGAGCTCTGAAAGAGACAGTTGACTGTAGAAAGGATTTCTCTTGACCAACATACAGCAAAGGTGAAAGAAAAGAAAAGGTGCTTTTTCACTTGAAAGAGAACAGCAGGAAAGGTGCTGACTGAGAGACGGTTTGATTATTACGTGAGGGTCTTTTTTGGCTCCAATGTTCAGCTTTATCATGTAACACAGGTTGTCTTTTTTTAATAGTAAGTAGTATATAAGGAGTATGTTTGAGCGTGTGTGTGTGTGTGTGTGTGTGTGTGTGCTTGTATTTGTTTGTTTGTATGTGAAGAGGTTATGGGGGATTCTTGTGCAGTCGCCCACGAGCGTCTGAATCAGCGAGGGTCCCTGCTCCTCTCAGTGCAGCAGCTGATGGGAAATCATTATGGATCCTGGCAAATGGCCAGTACGTGGTTACCACGGCAACCGCACTGGCTCCATCCATCTTGGCTGCGATGATGTTTGAGAAACGACCTGCTTTCTAAACCCTCACTCTCAGTAATGGCTTCTTTGATTGGCGTCATCCATAAATGAATAAGAATAGGTCAAGACTGTGATTTAGGTGGGATCCATTCAGTGTAACAAATAATTCCACTTGATCTTATCTGCATAAACACAGAGTGACCAGAAAAATAAAAACACCTGTGTGATGTAATGCAATGCAATATGGTTTTTTAGACCACTGCTTTTGATGTTTGTGTGTTTTAGGCGACACTTCATTCATTTATATTAAAAGGTTGTTATAATATTTTGAAATTCCCCTTGTAGAAGTAAAATTATTAGGGGAAACCGTATGATACTGTATACAGTATTTTTTTTTTTTTTTTACATAAACAGTGACCTCCAAGGTGACCATAGAAGTAAATGAATGCTTTTCTGACACACTTTCATCAACATTTTAAGGTTCATTTTCCACAAAGTAGTTTGTAGTAAACTGTCATTTTTAGGGGAGTTTTGTTTTAGATTGCATCACATTGCACAGAGGGTTCTGTTTTTAAGAGAAATAGTGAATTTGACATTTGTTTCTGCGAACTTATGGTTTTGTTAGACACATTTAAAATCCAGTTGTTGGTTGAAGTTCCCACTGATGCATTCTAAAATGAGACAAAATCTAAAATATTCTGTACATCAGTGAAAGCTAATTTTTATTTCAGAGATGCAGAGACATTCGAGAATTACAGTCAAACTTTCCTGTAGTATCTAAAATCATCTGCTAATTGCACAGCATGGTCATTAACCAAAACCAGTAGCTCCTTTGTGTATTTCCATTAATCATCAGGTCTGTCTGTACAGCAGTCGGTAACTCACTAATAATACTTAAACTCTCAGTTTTAGTCACTGTCTTTCAGTAAACCAGTGAAAGCTTCCTTGTAAGCATACTGTATAGCTTGCAGGCTGAATTTATTATCTTCTTGTCAGTTGACAAAACATTACAGGAGATAACAAACAACCTTGTTGAATGCAAGGTTGTAGACAACCGCTGTTGTCTCAAAACTATTAATGCCACTGCACTGGGTGACATGTTGCTTCACCACGAGGATTACGGTCATGGTAGTTTGTTTAGAAATGGCCCAAAAGACTAATAACAGGGATCATGTTTTTCATTTTCCGTAGAGTAGTTCCTTGTACATGAATGCAAAGCCTGCAAGGACTTTATTATATGAAGAAAATCATTGTTTCTCTTGAGTATCTCTTCAGGGTTACTAACTGGGCATGCAGCGCAATTCAGACATCTTTTACCCAAGCAAACTCTTGTTAATCTTGAGGGCTTTCTGAGAGCTCCCAGGCCAGCTGGAGGATTGAAACCCTCTAGTGTGTCATAAATTTGCCCTGGGGGCTTCTTCCAGTCAGTGCGCTCAGAACACAAGAAACCAAATCGTAGTAACCCCAACAAGTATCCAAACCACCTTAACTGGCTCCTCTCATAATAAAGAATGGCTCTATATTTAGGTCCATCCAAATCACTGAGCTCTTCTCTCTGCCACATAAGCCTCATCGCAGCTACTCGTACCTCCAATTTCATAATTTCAGACACCACAAATATGTGACTATAGATCAGTGTTATTACAAAGATGGAAGATTAAATTAAGAGCTTTACTTTATAGCTTTTATAGCTTTACTTTATCCTTAACATTGTCGCTTATTCAATAGGGTAAATCTCATGATTGATCTCACTTGATAGAGAACGGGTCCATTTTTTCTTTTTTCTTTTTTATCATTCTGTGGCTTCCCAGTAGTGTTGATATGTATTCAAATCCAAAAATCAAATTTTTGGTTGGAGTACCTATGTTTAGTATCAAAATGCCATTTTTCTAAGCACTTCTAAGGTTTCTGCAGAATGATGTTACTACATATAAACAATTAAGGACAAGTATAAATTCTTTCACATTGAAGGCTTTTCTTTGTGAGGACTCTTGTTTTTTACAGGGTGGAAATACATTACCAGCTTCAGATATAAACATATTCAAGCAGGATTTGTATATTGTATTATGACTACTTTTTAGGTTTCTATATGGAATATGAACTTTTTTAGTCATGTGAAGTTCTGACTTAAAAAGTAAAATTCAGCTGTTTTGCACTGAATGTGTGTACTGGGTTGTGAATCTGTGTTTTGTGCTACAAGCTGACAGTCTTGCCTGGGCCCGGGACGAGATAATCTTAGATGGGCCCCCACGCACCCGGATCTCTCCTTTTCCCTTGCTCTTCCTCTCCTCTGCTCTTCCTCTCCTCTCGTCAGTGTTGGGGAAGCTACTTTGCAAGCATAGCTTGTAAAACTACATGTAGTTCAGCCTGGCAGCTAAAAAAAGTAGCTTTAGCAACTACTTATACTCATTATACTCATTTAACTCAGCGTTAAATAAATCAACATGTGGTGTATATGAAACTAAATATAATAGCCTACAAAAAATTCACATGCCAGCAGAAATATGCCTCTCAACTCAGTTTTATTTTTTTAAAGAAAAAAAGCTGGTCAACATACTGTAGGTTCACCATAGACATGTTGGGTAATCTATAGATATGTTGAGTAATATAAAGAGAAAATGAAAAGCCTACCCCAATACCCACATGTAAATCAGAAATGTAAATCAATCAACAAAAAATGTAATAAAAAACCCAAAGAGGTAGACATATTCTAGATCGGTGTGTCTTCAACAACAATGTTGGCATGTCATGACATGATTCATGCCTTTTTTCAAAAAAAATGTTTAATTAACATTTATATTATATAGGTCTTTTTTTAATAAAAAATATTTCATGTGCAGGTGGTCGAGTGGTTAGAGCACATGCCATATACGTTGCTAAATAAAGGCGTCCATGCCAACAAAATCTTTAAAAAATAAAATAATAATATTTCATGTTATTGACCAAAATTGTAGTTTGTAAATTGAGTTTAACTACAAAAAATGACCCAAAAAGTAGTTGAAATACTTGACGCAGCACAACATATGAATGTAGCTTAACTACCAGCAAGTTACAGCATATTGTAGTTAAGCTATGTAGTTCAACTACATGTAGTTTAAGTCTCCCCAACACTGACTCTCCTCTGCTCTTCCTACTCCTACTCTATCAGACTCGGTCATTTTAGTTGGCCATAATGCAGGATCGCTGAAATTAAATGTCGGATCAGTCTCTGATCCATCCTGCTCAGACTCTCTGACGGGGCAGCGAGCCCCTCCCGCTCCACTGTGACTCTCTTCTCTCTCACCGGTAGCCTGACTCTGTCCCTCCGTTGCGGGGCAGCTCTCCCGCATCACTCTCTCGGTCACCTGACTGCAGCTGGATCTCTCTCCTCTCTGACGGAGCTACCAAACTCAACTGTTTCTGTCAAAGATAACGTGTTGTGTCAGGCTTTTATACAAGCTAATGGACGTTAACATGGCCAGTTAGGTTACGTTACAAGGCTGCCGGTAAACGTTGGCTGCGCTGTTTCTTACCTTGCTCTACGTTGACTTTATTAGTTCCAGCTTCACCGTCACCACCTTTTTTTAAATATTTGTTTAGAAAATCTCTAAGGCCTCTATTTTCTTTTTCTTCTCTTCTTCTCTTTTCTTTACTTTTCTGAGCACCGGACTTGGGCTGGCCGGACATTTTTAGCGTACTGAACTTCAAATGACAACATCAAATTTTGATCAGTGGCCAAACCATTTTTGTGTTGGGGGTGGGGGGGTTCTTGACCACTATTTCAAGAGCGATTAGGAAGAAAACAATTAAAAGCTTTTATGTAACTCAAATATTACAATTTTTTTTCCACAAATAGGCCTATTTTGAAAAAATTATTCCATAATTTAATGTGGGGCCAGTTCTGGGCCCCCCCCTATCCTGGGCCCGGGACAACAGACCCGTTTGTCCCCCCCTATCGGCGGGCGTGGCTACATGTATAGCAGGAATTAGCTGCGGCAGCTATACAGATGTATTCCTTGCTGATCTTCTCTCATCCAGCAGGGCTTACATACCTTTTGTGTTTCATAAAGCAGTTTGAGTTCTGTCTTTTCACACTGGCTTTGCAACAAGTCAGTAATCTGTGAAAAAAAAAAAAAAGTTTTAATGTTTGCTTTGTAGTGGGCCTCAAATGACATGTCACCTCTGCACGTTTATGCATGTGTGTAGTTGTTGGTTTTCTATGGCAGTGTATCAGAGTAATGCATTCTTTCATGGCTGTGACACTGGCTCCTCTGATCCAGTCCTGTGAGAAGCCAAAGCCTCCTTTTATCCATCTGTTCCATTTACACTTGTCAGTACTGTGTGTGTGTGTGTGTGTGTGTGTGTGTGTGTGTGTGTGTGTGTGTGTGTGTGTGTGTGTGTGTGTGTGTGTGTGTGTGTGTGTGTGTGTGTGTGTGTGTGTGTGTGTGTGTCTCTGTGAATCTGCATGTGTGTGTGTGCTGCATCAGAGACACACAGGGATATAACATGTTCATATCAGCCCTAAAGAGTTAGTTTTCTGAATGAATTCATTTTTTATGGTTACTTCATTTCATCCATCATCCTGCCAACTGCACCTCACTTAAACTGATGAGTTTAATAATCGATGTCACTCCACTGATTAACTGCTATCAAATTAAATGTCTATAAATGTTATTCAGGTCTGAAAGTACAATTTCAGAACAAACTTCTGTCTTGAGCCATTGGCTGTGAACACAAATCGTTCTCCTAGAAATGTACAGCCCAGAAATAATGACTATCCTTCTTCTTGAGAAAATATTATAGAAAATTATCCAAAGTTTCATCTGCTCCAGCTTTGGTTGTTGCGGTTCTGTTCTTTTATGTTTCATGAGTTTGCACCTTATCCACAATGCATCAGTGAGACTTCTGACTAAAATGTAGAGAGCTTTCCACCTCAATTTTCACCTTCACACACACATTCACTCTTAATTGATTCATCACTCCTAATTTAGCATCAATTAACAGCACTGCACCATCAGATCCACTGACTTGAAGCTGTTCAGCACAAAACTATTTATGGATGTTTCTATCCCTTATTATCAGACTCTGTGCATCTTTAAAACCTTATTGCACCGTCTTTTTAGTAGACAATTTGTTGGCTTTCTACTCTATTTGTTTTAATTAGACATTATTTTGTCACTGATTATAAGGCAGATTGAAAACCCCCAAACTTGCTAACTTTGAAAGGAGCTTCACCATTTTTTAATCATTGTGTTAGTGGGTGTGTGCTACCCAGGTTTCAGTGACTAATGCTACTAAGTATTGCATGTTAATCCTGTTCTAGGTGCAGCCAAGGGGAAAAGCCTCCAGTGACTGACAACCAGCAAAGCTATCACTTGGTTCCTTCTCACACATAATTTCATGCCATGTATATAAAGAATATATACATGGCACACAGAAATGCATTCACAGTCCCAGAAATGGAGGAACAGGATGGATGCAATGAGGAAAAGTTAGGATGAGACGAAAAGAGAAAGCTTTTCAGTCAGTCACTGCTGCAATGGTGATGATCATTCAACCATCAATGTGTGCATGTGATAAGATAACATAGACTTTATTAGTGCCCTAAGTGTTTTGGCACGTAGTGTGACATGGTTGCATAGAATTATACACAATGGACATCAGTACAATTACAATTACACAGAGACATACTGGTAGACAACACAAGACAGGGTTACATCGGTTACATGTAGCCAGTCGTATGATAATAAGACTTTTGAGCGAAGTATATTGACTGAATACAACTACATGATATTGCACAACCCAGAATATAACTAAGATAGTAACAGTGACAGTAATCACAGTGGTCTGGTGGTCTTAGTAGCAGCTGGTTCTGAGAGAGACACAACAGGGCCAGCAGATGCAATACACTGGTAGTGGGCAGTAAATGAAGTTTAGGGCTCAGGGATGTGGGGTGTGCCGCAGCTTTGATTTATGCAACGTGGCATGGCTAAAGGAAAGGTGCGCCTAGTTGACATCAACATCATAAGAATCATAAAGGAAATAAATCAAAGAATGAGATGTGATTAGACAAGACAGGATAGATAATTGATTACTTGAGATATCTGATGCCAAACTGTGTGGATTTTTATACCTATTACTGGCGTATACTAACATGTTTATTACCAGTGCTAAGTAAGTGATCAGTGTTTCTGTCATAAACCTACCTTTCAATGCACATCTGAAATCCTGTTATCTGTGTAGCATTTCCATTGGTTTAATGATGCTGACTAGTAAAAAATGAACACGCTGCAGTGAAATACAAGAAATATAGTATTAACTATAGTTTAATACATTTTTGTTGCAAATGTTAGTGAAAAAGAGTAGTCATTTAAGCTGTGAATTTTTTAACGACTTTCCTTGATTGCATGATGACACCTTGAGGAGTTTTATGGACACAATGTAGTTTCACTCCGAAAACAAGAGACAGAAGTAAATGAAGTGAACAGAAACACTTCCCCCTGCTTTTCAGTGAGTTTATATTTTTGCCTCATCTTAAAAGAATGAGATCAGTTGAACTCTCTAGTTGCACAATTTTGGCAGTCACTCATGGGACTGAAATAGTAACCAGGAGTTACAATTGGACAGGACCAAAATGCAGTCTTGATTGTGCATTATGCAGTGCATGTACTGTACATGTGTCATCGAGATCATGATCACTTAGAGAGAAAAAGGCTTGTAATAGTGACACTACATCCTTGTCTTTTTAGAGAGGGTGCATGTTACCTGCAGTAACACAGGAGTAATACAAGTTTCTGCCTCCTGCTGCTTGATGCAGTTTATATTAGCAGTGAAAAGAACAAACGCATTAAAGAAAATCTCTTGTTAGAATTGCCATGCTGATTTTTTGTGTGTTTTACAAGCACATTGAATACAATTTTAGACCCTCTTAATGATTAATGTGGTAATAAAAACTTTGAGGTTGTACTTGGCTTGTTTTAATGACAGTGCACAGGAAGTTGTCTTCTTTTTTTAACCTGTATTTCCTGAATATTAGGACATTTTTTTTGGGTAAAGTAAACTGTAGCACTTTACCTCCAGCTTCATAGCCTTTGGAGGAGAAATGACAAAACAAGTATGATAAAGTGGTTTTGCTATATGTCCATAAAGACAAAGTCAATAGCTAATGGAATGACTCATTAATTATTAACTTTAAGTCGATAAATATTGGCGTTTATATTAATTCATAAATGATTTTCATGCTTCAGAGACACAGCCTGCTTCATCAAGACTATAATCTCCTCGTAGAGATAGCAGGATGATAAAAGAGAGAGGGAGAGACACTCAGACGCCCCTGTGGATATTTGTACACTACTGGAGACAATTGGCCATTATAGCCAGTCACACCAGAACCGGACCATGACACAGCTGCGTCAAGGGAACATTAGTGGTTACAGACTTCATTGTGGTGCATAATTATGACTGCTATCAATTGCAAACATGTGACCATCATGATAAAGAATGCACAACAACAAACAACATGCCATGAAAGCAGGATGTGCTCAGCTTCTCAGCCTCTAAAATCCCAAATCAGGATCAGAGGAATTTATTTGATACACTCATACACTATTTTTGTGTAATTAAACAACAAATCTGATGTTATTTTATCTTCCTTATTATCAGATCCCATAAAACGACCAAAACAGTTCATTTATCCTATTAAATTAAGTGCCATTTGTGTCGAAATAGCCTCATGCAGCTTATGAATCCATGCCATAAAACTCCATTGTTGTACAAATACTATTTAAAGAGTCTTACTGATGCACTGTAGCAGCTGAGCTATAAGGGGGAAAAAACTACACTGGTACAGCTTTTCTGTTGTTACAGAAATAGTTTTTGGATGATAATGGAGTTCTGTGGCACTGAGGGATAATCCATCAACACAGACAATACTTGTTAGTTGGAGAAATGCATTGTTGGTTTGGCCTTTTGTGGAATTTATAGATATTTATAAAAAGTTGAAATGACACCAGCTCTAAAAAAAAAAAAAAAAACTGTCTTCCTAAACTTGTATTCTTGTTTGTATGTTTGTGTGTGTGTGCTTAAATGAAATATTGACATCCTTTTTGCTAGTTCCTGTGGGTATCAAGGTGAGTGACGAAGTGGAAGATTGACTAGAGAGTGGAACAAGATGGGGAGGGAAATAGAAATGAGAAGGCTGGAAAGGGAGTAGTGAGTGCGTGAGTGCAGGAATATACTGTGACTGTGTGGGCGTATAGCAGAAGCAAGAAATACAGAGATGGATTGTGATACGGCCAGAAATTGGAAAGGGAGAGATGGCTAAACTCTTAAGAGAGAAAGTAGATTTCACGAAAGCCAGTGTGGAGAATGAAGGAGGAGAGCAAGATAGAGGAAATGGGGAGAACGTGTTGGTGTTTAATGGAGGGTGAAGAAAGGTGAAAGGCAGAGAACGTCCATGGAGGAAAAGACTGCTGGAGGCTATGAGTACCCATTGTTCACACACATTCTGATAATGCACAAATTCACACCTTCAATAGCATTTAGTGCAAAACCTCCCCCCCAAAAAAACAACACAGCACCACATACCAAGTGAGGCATGCTGACAGAGAAAACCAATAGATGTTTTATTAGCCTCTTTTTCTCCAAATTTAAACTTAATTTAATCGGGCATCTCATTTTAAAACAACAGCTGCTGTTTAGGGTGACATTCTCAAATAAGACCAACATATTTTTGGTAGTTATTTGGCTATTTGGCTTGAAATAAAAACAACAGATCAATAGCAGATGGTAGTAATAAATATTAAGGGGACACAAAGATATTATGAGAAAATAGCTCAAGAGAGCTTGAATTGTTTCATTTTGTCCAAAGCATCAAGCTTCAGGGTTACTGGTTCCAGGTAGACGGAGTACAAAATCTAAACACAGTCTTTCCTAAATCAGCACTAATGGAAAAACCTGGAGCACTGATAATCCCTAAGAGACAGTCTTATGAAATCTCATAGCTTGAACCAACACAAGCTGGTGCATTTCATACTCACTGGGAATGAACCTCTTCATCATCATCATCACAGTCATCATTATAATATAGGTTGTAACACACTCGTGATTATTTACATCAGCAGTGACGCAGAAAATGAATGAATAGGTGGAAATATCTGCTTACAGTTAATAGAAAACAGGCTGATGTGTAGTATCATTTACAGTTGCTGTCACAATAGTATAAGCCAACAACATTTTGGTGCAATATTTCACACTGCCTTTACCATGTGTGTATTTCACAAGAGCAAGTAGCTTTGATGTTCCTACTCTGATCCACATCAGTGTTTCCGTCAATGGAAATATAATCTATGCAGCACAGCAATACTTTGAATCTTGGTTAGATTCAGTAGTACAGGAATACATAGGAATGAAAAAGTCTTGCTCTGATCACTGGCAAATAAATGCTGTTGCTTGGTAAAGAAGCAAAAATAAACACTGGAATCAACCTGCCAACTTCAAGAAGTCTTTACTCATTTCAGTCAATGACAGCAGCCAAGTGAAAAGTGAATGCAGTTTCCTGTAGGGGGGGATCAGGTTGTGTAAGGAGTAAATCATACTTGTAAAAAGCTGTGAACACATTGAAATGGCTTTAAAATCTAAACCAATTGTAGAATAAATGTGGTATCCCACTCATTACAGTCCTAGAGAAGTACACAGTGTTCAATTTTTGGTCGTTAACCACCTGAAACTACCGGATCATCCTATCTATTTGATTCCCACTAAAGGTAAGACATTCACGGAAAAGCGAGCCTGTGAATACACAATGAGAAAAAGAAATCCACATCCATGTGGAAATCTGATGGCAGATGGGCACAGAATTGCCAAACAAGAGCAACAACTCCCACCTGATCTGTGTATAATTCAACACATCATGTAGGAGATGATCCTTTCAATCAGAGTGTATTTACCAGAGGAACCAAAGAAGAAGTAAAGGCAATATTAAAGGTGTTTTTGTGTCGAAGGTTAACACGTGTAAGAGTTTGTTGGTTGTTGTTGCGGTTTTGTTATTTGTGTTATGCCTGTGAATAGTAAAGAAAAATCTTCGTTTATTACAACTTTGGTTTTATTTTTGTTTGTCTCTATTGGCTATGATATAATTGAACTCACCAATCAGTTATTGCTGAATTCTGACATGATTACATTGCTACAATGAAGCCAGATGGGGGAAGAAATATAAACAATTAGGCTGCAAACAAGCCAACATATTAGCTAGATTATCCACTTTATTTGGAGGTCAAATTAATACATTTTAGTATAATTCTTCATAGCAGAATTCATTCATTCAGTAACAATAATCAAATCTTGCATTAAGTGATAATGTGTTGTTCAATCTTACTATCTTAGTCAGAGCAGACGGTCACACTGAGCCTGATAGCAGCTGGCTACACAACACAAGAGCCACAGACTCAGATTAGCTTTTCCTGCTAAAGTTTTGTTATCCGACTTACAAACATGAACACATGACTTGTCCTGCACTTCAGTTTGTTGAATGAGCCACTACACACACATTCACAGAGGAAAAGTGCACCACTAGCGTTAGTTAGCAGGCTAGATAGCTAATTAGCTATTCAGCTGCAGCACATCAAACAGCACATAAACACATCTGCAATATCACTTCAGACTTGTTAAACGCTGGTTTGGTCGTTGCTCTGTTTCTTTTTGTATGTTTCACGTTCTGATATTTCTCCAAATACTTTTTTTCTTCATTTCTCGTATTACAAAAATAGAAATTAGAAAACGTAAACATTAATTTTCATTACAAAGAGGGTTGATGACATTTCAGTTGGACTTTAATAGTACCAACAGACATTTTGCTACTTGTCTTCATTAGGCAAAAGGTATAATGCAAATAATTATAGTGTGTAGAAGACAACCTAGAATATTTGTGAACTTCTCAGTGGATAGTAGGCTTAACACAATTTAAAATCTTTTGGATAGTGGATCTAATGTTGTTCTAATCACAAAAGATTTAAAACTAGTTCTACTTTTTAGTGTTGTATATATGTTATCAAATTTCACCACTTTGATCATTACATTGTCACTATTACTGGTTCTGAATGATGGTCAAAACCACAAAATGAGGCACAACTATGAAACTAGGGATTCCCCTTTCATGTACATACAGGAACGTAATACTACATATTTGAATATGTGTCTGTGTTTTCATATCATTCAGCTCTTACAGTGTCTGTTCTGTGATCTTGTTTCCAGGTTTTGCTCTCTGGACTGATCGGAGTGGTGTCATGGAAGAGGCCGCTCTCTCTTGTGGTGAGTGTCCTCTAAACACCCACACTCAGCTGCTAATCTGTCAATCCTGAACGAAACATGAACATAAAAGTGGGAGCCTTTTATTGTGATGATGTGAGTGACGCTAATGTGACAACTCATGAGGCACATACTTGTCTGAAACAGATGCTTTTGTTTTTTTTGTCTGTTATAATCCCCACATGTTGAAAATACAACACTACAGGAGAATGCCAATCATGTCGAGGCATAAGACATGGCTAATACTGTACCTGATTACCATAACATGTGTAGATTAGTCCCATATTAAATAACAACAGGAAATAACAGTAGGTTGGAAGAAGACTTCACCTTTCTTTAATTTGCTGTGTTAATGAAAATACAGGATTAAATAATACATTGAGTTAACAAACATCACCATATTCTTCTTGCTATAACAAAACTTTGCACAATCATTGCTTATTTACAATGAAAATCAATCACTTTTTTAATGCATGCATTTCTAAGCCTGCAAACAGTACTGGAGATGTTATCTCAGCATACTAACACAATGTGACAAAGTGCTGAGAATCCCAAACCCAGTTGCTGGTTATACTTTAACTGTCTTTGAACGCAGTTTCAACTTTTGGGGCATGTTCACGTTGTGTTAAAATCCCTGGATCACAGCTTCAGTGTTGTATGTTTTCACAACTGCTGACCTGGAAACCACAAGACCAAACTCAGTCAGAAGTCTTAGCAATTTTCAGTTTTCTTGTGTCTGCTTGCACAGATGAAAAATCAATGAACTGTGTTGCTCAAGTTCAAACACATGTAATATCACCTGGATAGAAACCTTTTTTGCCACTTTTGTCAGCAACACTCACTGAGCAAAGATCACAGGTGGGGGATCTGGGTTTGTATTTATCAAACTTCTAAAATGTACATTTTTGTAACTTAAGTGACAAACTTAAGATAAAACTTATGATTAGAGATGATCTCTCTCTCTCTCTCTCTCTCTCTCTCTCTCTCTCTCTCTCTCTCTCTCTCTCTCTCTCTCTCTCTCTCTCTCTCTCTCTCTGTCTACACATCGTTCACTCTTTTCTGTTCTTTAAAGTACAGATCAGTGTTGGGGTGAGGCATTAACTACAAGTCCCTGCCCAATTCTATTTCATGCTCTCTTAATGCCATAAATAATCTCATCTCATTTCTGCAGCTTTACCACAGCGTGTTGTACCCCTCCCCTCTCACTGCGTATCATTTGTCTCGCTCTCTTTACTTTTATCACCTTGCTTCCCTGCTACACATATTAGCATCTTCTCCCTGCACATTTCTTTCCCCCATCCCATCCCCTCCCCCCTCTTTCTTTTCCCCTTTGTGTAACGTTAGACCAGAGAAAGAGATTTGAATCATACCAGTTCTTGGGGATCAAAGGAAATTTCCCATCATTGAGGTGTGAGTAGAAATTGGACACACATTGTGCACAGTACAAGAGTTAAATCATCTTACCTCCTTTTCCTTAAAAAGCATGACTAATTTACTGGAGTAATCTATGCCAGCTATTACACAGAGATGTCAATCCATGGCCACTGCTTCCTGTCTTTAGAGGGGTCTAACAAGTAATATCTGGCAAGGTTTCTGTGACTTTTGCTGTAGCTTGTAATGTTTGGTCCTAACAGGCGAGCGTTTTCATTTCTGGCTTTGACCCAGCACTGACTGGCAGGTGACTAATACACCGGCTGGAATCTTTCAGTCTTGGCAACGCTGCACCAACCCATTTGCCAAATATGGGTGGCCATTATGGGACTTTTTTCCTATCTTTATTCAAGAGCGTGGTCTTTCAATTTGAGAGTATGATTTATTGATTTCACGTTCAGATTTCGTAATGCTTTCCCCCAAAATGCTGCCCTCGCACTCACAAAGCCCCTGCTTGTGCTTAGATCTGTTCAGCTTCTGCTCAGAACTGTTGTATGTTTGTTGTATTGTTGCTTGCATAATTTTCCTGCTCCAGCTTCTCCTCGTACTCAGGCTGCTTCTGTGCGCTTATGAAACATCTGCTCTCACATTTCTGCTCTGCTCTGGGATTGTTTGTGCAAGAACCCTCTCAAAATCCCCCAACCAATAGAATGGCAGGTGTAGTGTTACCAATGAAATGATTGCTGTCTTCTTGCAAGCATGTTTGTTTGACCTTTTAGGGCATCCTGTATGGGTGATTACTCCTCCAGGGCTTTATTAACTGTATCTCCCTTGCTTTCTGTTATGACTTTTGAAATTAAAGGACAGTTCATATTTATATACCAATGTCCATACTTTTTATTATAATACCTATAGTAGCTTTATAGCACTCCAGCCACATGGAGGATTGTCACAAAATGAAGGACTTTGGCTCTAAAAAGACTGTAACTTGATTAGATTAATTTTGGACTTGGATTTGTCCCCCATCACTTACATTGAAAATGCATCATGAAGGGATTTCTTAGTGGTGCGTATGTACAGGAGGAATAACTTCACAAAGACAAACGTGCCTAACTGTTTTCTTAAGAGAAACTTGAAAAATGCAGTAAAACTTGCAGTAACACAATATCTGATATTATAATTAACTTAATATGGTACATTTATCAGCAAATATCTACTCACCTTTTTACTCGGCTCTGCTCTGCTCTGCTCTCCAGGGACTCCTGAGGGAAATATCTGGCTCTTTTACTGCTAAATGTTCCACTAAGCTCACCACCTAGTCCTAGCTTTGTCTTACTGCTGTTTGCTGCAGGGCATCTGCATACGGTGGCTTTTTAGGGATTTTCCCACAAAAATGAGCTGTCTGCTGCGTACAAAGTGTGTGTGGATAAAAAATAGTACATTTTACTACAAGCGACCCCTTTCAAGTACATACAAGTAATAATGAGATCCATTATTGAAATAAAAATATTTATAGTTAAATTTACAGGTTTAAGTTCATAGAAATTGTGATGGTCTTCTTTTTTAATCACTTAATGACATTCTAGACTAATTGATAAATTGATTAATCAATAACAATACCAGTAATGATAATGATCAACAGACTGATCAATTATGAAAAAGAATAGGTTCAAAATATTAAAATAAAATGTATTTTAATTGAAATGATCTTTAAGTATATTCAGACATTTAGAAATGTAGCAGCATTTTTAGTTCTTTGTATTTGCATTGAAGTATTAGGGAGGCAGATATGAGGTATAAATAGAAAAGGCAAGACAGAATTTAAAAGAAAGCTTGTGTAACATCTTTGGCTCTGACACATTGCAGTCAAGTCAGCGCACGACACTGAGTGCAATGTTCAGATGGTTGGAGACGGGATGTTTGAATGCCAGAGTTGAAAAAGAAGTGCATCATTGTGGAGAAAGTTGACGTGTCGAATATAAAATCATGTGTGCTCCAAACTTTCCTTGTAAACTCAAACGCAGTAAAGATATATTTTTATATTTAGCTCAGTGGAATGAGAAAACACAGCGCGTCCGTGTTTGAGGGAAATCCTCCTCTTCCCCCTGAAATAGCTAATAAACATTGTTGTTTTCTACCAATCTGGTCTGTGGCATTAGTGCCACAGCAGATTTACTGTGTATCACTGAGAGCCAGAAGACAGACAAGACTACCTGCAGTCTTCTGCTGTTTGTGACTGTGATGGATTATGTGTTCAGAGTGAGACAAAGACAGAGAGAGAGTTTAAGGGCAGTAAGTCCTTGTTTGCCCTGTCAGGAAACAAGACAGGGATTGTCTGCAGAAGGGATGAGCAGAGAGCCCAGTATTTGTATTTGTATCTTTATTTGTTGAGGCAGCAAAATTATGTGTATTTGTATATATTCTCAAATCGAGGTGGAAGTTTAACAATCCTTCTTTGTTTTTGTTACACTTTTAATTTTAGCATACGAAAGTTTTAAAATAAACTATTCAATAAACTATTATAATAATTATGAACACTTAAATGTAATATTGGTTTGTGGTTGTCATAAACACATATAACCATAAACATAATTGAAAATAAAATCATTTTAAAACTAACATTCAGCTCTTTATCCACATTCAAACCAATAAACCAAACTCTAAACTAATAATGCCTATGTAAGCACTAGGTATATGTGCAATGCATAGGATAAAATGTAATGTTACTGCACAGCACACACACACATGCAACACACACACACGCACACACACACGCACACACGCACACACCCACTACACTCAAATGAGGAAAACAAGCTATTTTACATGTTTTTTTCTTCCCTGAAAACAAATAATTCAAAAATATTTGTATTAAATAAATATTCATAAAAACCCAATATTTGTGCTTTGCCGGCTGCCATATTCAGATTTGACTCCACCTCTAGTCTGTAGCTCACAGTGTCTGTCACAGGAGACCTCAGCTGTTGTTGCTTTGTTGTTTGTTTTGTTACTTGTTTGTTTAAAGTATTCACAGTACACAGGATACGCACCTCTACATACTTTTATATACTGAATATTTAATGAGAAGTTAATTCCATTTTCCGACCATGAACTACACCATCCCAGGTTCAAGTCATACTACAGACCCTCATTTCTTGTTATTTTTCCACTATCTAATATAGGCCCAAAACATTTGTTTTAAAAAGATAGTGATTACATTTATTTTCCAAAATATCATTTATCTTCCAGATGTATTCACACACTATAACACTATTTATACTATAGTGACCTGATACTCTTGTTTCAACCATGGAGAGATTTAAATAATGGAGAGGCACAGCTGTCTTGAGGTGAAACAGTCATTGCACTTGTGAGGTGTCTAACATTTGAGTCTAACATGTGCAGCTATGTTAACAGTCCACAGTGATGGAAGTGCAAGTTATCCATTAGTGACGGAGTTCAGGGTTAGGGCAAGGATGTGTAGCCGAACCCACGGGCTGAGGGCTTCCCTTGGCATCTACTACATTTACATGGACCTTAATAGTAGGACTACAGAGCTTGTAACATAATAGTTTTCTGCTACATTGCTACTGTGGGTTACTCTCAATGCAATTTTAGTAAAATATATTTTTTAAATGTGCTGTTATGCCTTATATTGTAGTAAACTACAGCCATATATAGCACTTCAACAAGCAAAACCATTACATTCCAAAATACCATGAAAAGTCAGACAATAAGTCATATAAACCCCATTTACATCTAGTATTCCGTTAATGAGAGATGTAACTGCACACAGAATTTACTGATAAAGGAGGTGGTCGGACTCACATTGTGATCAGCTCTCAGCCAGGTGTAAATGCATTCCATACAACGTGACCACATTCATTAAAAAAAATTACCCAGCAAATTGAAAGGTCACTTAAACCCAGCTTTTCCTGCCATCTCAAGCAAACCAGGCAAAAGCTATGAGTAAAACGAGAAAACAAGAGTGCATTTTAATACTGGATGTACATGCAAAGAGCAAAAGATCGGATATCGTTATTTAGGTAATTTATCCAGATACAGATTGCCAGTTAATTCCAGATGTAAATGGGGCCTTGAAATGTTTGGACATCCAAAATGTCTCAATTTCGAAATTACAAGTCTCTATTTCGTTATGTTTACTCTGGATTTGATTGAAATTTAAATTCATTGTATTATAAAGTGTAACAGTATCATCTTCGTCAGGTTAAGGTAATACTGTAACATTCTGTGTAACAAGCAGATTAAATGTCTGTTTAGCACGCTCTCTTTAGAAGTATTTCAATTTGCATTGAATTACTGTCAGAAAATCCACTATAATAAATTAATCATCTGTACAACAAAGGTGTATCTCGACGTCAGTGGCTGCTTGACCTATACTACTGTATGCCCAGAGAATATTAAGGATGTATCCCTGGTGGGGGAAATCTCTTTTTAGGGCTGGCCTGCTTTTCTCATTGTTTTCAATGTGAATGAGACTCTGCTATACATTCCTAAGTGTGCTTAAAGCTAAACATGTTTCTGGCTCTCATAAAACTGCCCTCCTGGCCAGCACTTATTGAACTAAGAACTGCTACTGTGGCTAAACAAAACAACAACAAAAAAAAGAAGAGGCATCCAGTAATCAGAGAGAGTAAATGTTTTATCTCCATCATTGTGGCTTTTCAATGCATCCATTAACCTTTAAAGTGACAGGTTGAAATTGGAGCATGTGTCTTTCCTGATCTGAGGGATATACTTATCTATGTGGTGCGAGCCCTAACATGCCTGGGACACTAAGAACAATCAAAGTTTCATCTGTAAAGATATCACTGATCTGATTCTGCCATCATATTCTGACAGCTCCATATTTGTTAAACCATTCATCACTATTCCTGCGGCTTTTTTCAACTTTACTCCTATTGGACACTGTACATACAGCCCCGTAGCTATACCATCGAGGATACAGAGGCCACTGTGAATTTGGAGGTTTTTAGGAACCTGGAGGGTTATTTACACTCTACAATTACAAAACTATCACTTGGTGGGTGTTTTATAGACTAACTCCAGTATTTCTATACTGTATGTATATCCAGCACATTCAATTACTTTTAGGCAAATAAATAAATCAGTATTTCCCCAACAGAGTTTTACTTCTGGCAGTGTGGAGATGAAACAGTGTTTAGAGCGTTTTAGGAAATACATTTACAGGCATAATTGAAGATTTAACAGATAATAAAACGTTTATTTTTGTTGTCTGGTGTAAATGTTCTTGGATAGGGGTGGCTCAGACTCATTGCCTCATTGTTTCTAAAACCCCTGCCATGGCCCTGTGTGCCTATACATGTTAACACACGTGCACACATGCACTCTTATGTCAAGCAGCCAAGTTTCATTGCAATGGTTGCTGAACACTCATTCATGCGTTGGTGTATGTGTTTGACAATACTTTCATGCATCAATACTCATGCACAAGCACAATTGTGCACATTTCATCACTAAAAAAGGAGCAAAAAGATGAAAGCACTGGGGTACTTTTGCAGATAGGAGATATGCTGCTCCTCTAACACTGCTGCAGCGTCTGTCAGGTAACAGCTCGTTGTCACCAAGGCAACCCTTAGGCAGTGAGGAGTTATTCTCACAGACTCCCAGTTATGATTCAAGCGTGAGGAATCCCAAAATAGTGCCTGAATCGTTCAGTGGAGCTCACAGCTTGAGACAAACAAGACAATTAAAGAGGTAGGCTAATTATTATTATTTGTGTTTTTATCAAAAGGTAATTTGGTATAACTTTGAATTTTACCTTTGCATTTTAGTTCTATTTTAGTGTTTTAAATTCCATCATGTTAGCTCTCCAAATTTGCAACAGAAAATACCTTCCTTTACTGTCTTTTCCTTTCCAATTATTACCATACTTTCTTCATTTGAGTATATGAGAGCCTTATAAAACTTTAGCAACTGTATCTGCAATTTATGATTGACATTTGTGAAACAAAATTGCGTTTTTGAAATGGGACCCCTAGATAAACCATGCAGAATGTATATTATTGATAGCAACGTGACTGGTTTGGAGAAAATGGCAGAAACAAGATTGGATGAAAGGTTGGCGTAAGTAGAGTGTGAAAATTGTGCTGTGGAGAAATATTAGGTGTGTTTGAGGAGTGCCAGGGCCTGTAGGCCCTCCCTCAAACTTCCAGCACAGCTTAATTTGACAAATGTGTGTCTGTTCATCTTCATTCAGATACAGAAAGTACTTTGCATGATTTATTGGACCATTTCAGTGGCATGATGATGGTGAAGTAAATTTGAGTCCAGGACTTCAGCACTCCACATTGATGCTGCTCCTTACATACACACAAACCTCATGCTCACTGCAAGGTCATGAGAGCATAAAATTCTCACTTTTTTTAGCTATCTGACACAAACACACTCACACACACATACCCACGCTTGCCCCATCTCCAAATATTGGACTAACGATGCACACAAATCACCAACACACATCATAACCATAGACTTTCCATTATGATCACTTAACTACAGTAGGGCCAGCAGGACAGCGGTGAAAGGGTTTATGAGGTACTCTCTGTGACAGCCTGTGACCCTGACAGGCCATAAATATTACTGTAGTGGATGAAAGAGGGAGGAAGAGAGAGAGAAAGATGGCTCACTGACTGATTGCGACGGAGGAAATGGACATCTCCACACTGGTGAAATAAAGATTTGTAGTCAAACAACCACAACAACAAAAAATCAAAACTGCACAGTTTGTGAGATTCATTTTGAAAAATCATCCAATTAATGAAATCATTAAAAAGATAATCCAAGCAGTATAGGCAGAGGCAGTGCATCTGTCCAGCGGAGTTCTGCCCTCCAATAGTTGAGCATTTTTCGTGCAGACCTAAATGGACAAATTAATCCTCTAATTAGGAATGAAATTAGCCCATTAGCAGCCTCTGTTCCTGGCTCTGTGGCCAGCAGGGAATGGGTTGCATGTGTTTGTGATCCTGCACTATAGCTCTGAGTCTGCCTCAACTATAAACGGACTAACTTATTGCTTTGGGCCCCTGGTCTTTGGCCCCAGACAGACAATGCTGGACTCTGCCTGAATCCTAAATCATTTGGATGTCATTTCCTTTTTCTCTAAGCTGCTTCTTTGAAACCACACAGCCAATTTACTGTTTGGTGACTTCTAGAAATCTCTTTGCAACAAAATTACGACTGAAATGTTGTTTGATGTAAACAGATGTGAGTTAGACACAAGACACATGATATCAGGGGATATTTTAAAAAGTCTTTCTCTGTTGGATGTTTGTGGAGATAAACAAAGGGATGTTCTCTGGTTTATACACCCACTGCTATCTTGCCCTCTGAGGCTGGTGTTATATCTTTAATTCATGAATAGCTAATGAAAAAACAAAAGCACAATGATGAGAAACTGCTGCTTTTAGTCTTCAGTGGTTTGGTTGTCTTTTGATCATAATGATCCCACAGCGGATTATTTATAGTGGTGTTGTACATAGTGTGCTGTAAATATAAATACAGTGGTGGGGGGGTGACATGGTTGTAATGCTGTCCATGTGTGAACATTTTGCAGCTATATTCCTTTTTTTCTGCACATGTATAAGTTTAATTAATGGAAAAATTATCATTACTGCAGATTTGTTGTACAGAAGCTATCCATCTTCGAACATTAGCAAATATCAGCTTTTCTAAAATAATAAACCTCGTGTCCACAAGGTAGACTACTGAAAGCAGCACCATCTGGTACAGCTAATCCCCCAACACATACACATACACACACACACACACACACACACACACACACATACACATACACATACACATACACATACACACACACGCACACGCACACGCACACACTTTCCCACCTCCACACACACTAACACAAACACGTCGACAGCTTTCTGCCATGCACATAAAAACAAGCAAACAAACAAGTTATTGTCTTCATACGAAGCTGATAATCTTGAATTTATTAATGTCATTATGTGTTTACTCGTCATCTGCACATGTTTCATATGTCAGGCTGATGAGCTGAGTTTTGCAGAGTTTCAGCACGCAGCAGGATAATTAGCAGAGTTTGTTTCCTTCTCTCCTGGAGAGCCTCAGTGATAAAGCCCATAAATCTGTCCCAGCAGTCTCTTCTGTTGTCTGCCTTTATGGCCTCTCCAGACTTTATTTGGCCATGTAAATTGTGATTTTTGATGGGTTTGTAAAGCACAATTTATTCTATAAGGCTACTATCAATATTCTTATTCAATAATGGGTCAATTGATACAGTTGTAAGTGGGATTTTAAAGAGGTTGTAAAGAGGTTGCTTGTAGTGATTAACCTTTAGAAAATTATTACCCGACTGCAGTTCTGCATGGCTTTATAGAGTTTCATTGTGCCTTTCAACTTATTGTTTTTTGTTTTTACTGGCCTGCAACTTTACTAGTTCACCCTCTCAGCTCTCATGGTGTTGTTTCCAGATGCATCAGGAAGCTGATATCAGATATGACTGTAGATGAAAGAAAGTATTTCTCAGTATCCGCTGGATGTGTAAATAAGCTGCTGTTTGCTCACTAGTTTGCCATACCAAATTAAAAGATGAGAGGTCAGTTTTTTGTTCACAGCATATGTCTACCACACCAATAGACTGTATAAAAATAGCCGTAATGAGATGTGATGTCACCAACAGAGCAGTAGTTTAATGTGAACACTAGCTTAATGAGAGCGGTGCACACTTGGGGTAATGTCAGTTACTTCAGCTAAATCTCATTGAAAACATTATTGACTTAGCATTTTTAGAGAAATGTTGACACCTTTTGAATGGGAGTAATCTGGGACTAGTGAATTTTTGGAGTCAGCATCTAGTGACCATCAGTGGCATTGCACTTTGAGGTACTTCTGCATTGGCTTCAGCCTCAAGCCGTGGTAGCTGTAGGTTTGAATAAGGAAAATAATAAAATAAGCCATCAAATGCTGATTCAAATTCTCATCATTGTGATGAAGTAAAATATCCCCTCAAACAACTAAATAAAGAATGAGAGTTAGCTTAAAATTAAATTCTAGGTTCATTTGAAGGAACGTAAGACAGTCATGCACCTGCAATACTGCACGGAGGTGAATGTGAACATTAAAATAGGTGAACTAACACAGTGACAGGACACTGTGTCCTGAAATCTATTGTGTTACCATAGATAAATCCAACTCCAGTCAGCAACAAGGTAAAATGACTCACTTATCTGTCAAAACATCTCATAGGTTCATGAAACATTCTGATTGTCACAAACGCATGACACATAAAGACGTACAAACAATTTGTATTGAATGACGAAGAAGGAAAAGAAGACTCCTCTGCTCATACTGGCATTCAACCCACAAGCACAAACAAAAAATGGCGCTTGCACTCTTCTTTCAGCTATTGTTAAACAGCACAAATAGCTTCCACTCTCTGCTGTCACATTGGTGCCAATCTCTTTCTGCAGCAAATGGTTAGAACTGTGTGTGACATTGCAGTGATTGTGTTTTGGGCAAATAAAGACATTACAGGCAGGGTCCACCAGTTCATATTCCACAGTTGACTGAACAACTAGTGCTCTGTGGTCACTTGTCAGGGACTCAAGTCATGTAATTGTGGTTTGCACACAATCATGTAAGCCATATTTCACAGCTGAGTGAGCTGACTGCAGCCACAGCTGACAGTAGCTACTGAGGACTCACTTGCTTACTCTGACCACTACTTTTGTGTCAGGAGGAAGCACATGAATGAAGTGAAGAGACAATAAATGATATAACTGTGCAACTCTCCAAAAACATGAATGTTATCTAATCTTATCACAGGTTATTATATAACAGTGACTAAATGTGCAGTAGTCATCAGCCTCTCATTTTCTCTGCTACTGGTATTGACATCAGAAGATCAGAAATTTAGGTACAATACTCCTATACTATACTCCTATATTTTATTTCAAAGGTCATAATACTTTCTCATGTTTTATGATACTTGTTGTGTTATATATAATTATTTACAGATTGTACTTATTCTGGAGAACATTTGGAGCTGTGGAGGATTCCCTAACACATGAGGGATAATTAAAATAGACCTCAACCTCTCCTTTGAAAATGTAAACAGATTAATGTGATGGGAGGGGAGCTGGTCACAACACACCTTTCAAAAATAAAATGTATTCAGTCCCATTTGGCTGGATTAATTAATGCGTCTGAGTGCAGGATGGCTCATTAAGCTAAAGAGAGCGAGAGCCCCACGGCACCCATCATGTGCACCTTTCTACCCAGGTATCATTGAGAGCTTTCTGACCAGCTGCATCACTATGTGGTTTGGGAGCTGCGTTGCCTCCAACCCCAGCTCAATTTGCACTCCATTTATCTTCTTCACTGTACTTATCATCACTGTTTTTTTTGTTCTGTTCATTCCTTTAAATTCTGAGTTATTTTATTAGTAGTTTTATCATAGTATTTTTTGGCTGTTGGGTTGTAGTACTTGTATATTATAACTTTGGGATCTGATAGCAACAGTATTTTGATCCTCTATGTCCTGTACAAATGGCAGAATTGACAATAAAGTTGTCTTTCACTTGGACTTTGAGGCGAAAAGAAATATAATATATGAATAACATATTCATATATGAACATTATGACATTTTTGACATACTGTAGTTAACACAGTATTTAACACAGTATTTTCTTTAAAATAAATTGTACAGAAATTTGCCCAGATATAAAAAAAAATATATATGTTCCAGTCCAGGATAAAATAAAATAATCATGATCAAAATTATTTTAAAGATTATTATTTGAAATATAAAATCCATATCCAGGCACTCAAGTGGATGATTAGAAATAAAATGCCTCAATTACATTCAAAAATTATTTAAAAAATCATCAAGATTATTTGTCTATCATAATATATGGTATGGTGTATAGGCAGACAGCTCATAATTCACAGTTGTAATGGAGATGACTTCTGTTTTCTGTTTTCCCTTTATTGTTGCGATGGTAAAATGTGGAGATAGAGATCAGAGAGTAGCTTGTGTGCTGTGTAGATTGAAGTGTTTGGCTATGACTGTGCACGTGAATGTGTGTGTGCAGGGTTCAGTTTATGGGTGACTGAATCAGTGTTTGGCTGCAGTGGTAGCCGGTCAGATTCAGAAGAACATTTAGTTTGAGAGTGTTGGACATTTCTCAGGGTAGACATAGAAATAAAGAAACACTCTCTACTCTCAGGATGCAGCGCACTATGATTAGCAACATCAACTTTCACTGACTCTGTCTCATTGATGGGAGAAAATGAAAGCTGAGTGTGAATGAATGTTATTAGAACTGAAGTTTGTTTTTGTCTTGCATGAATTGATTGTTCATGATGAATACAGAAGAGCTCCCATGAGACTGGTAGGAATAAAGTACAAACACTGATTTTCTCCTGAAGCCACTGCAAACATTAGTATCAGAGCAACTAATAAACATTTCCCGAACTATCACATGCCAAAACTAAAGTGATAAAGTCACAACAGTTTCTCAATTATGTCCCATATTTCAGAACATCATACCTTTAAAAAAAACAAAAAACATCCTGACATAAGCTGTTCATGTAAATAGTTTGTTTTGCTTTGCAGGATTCAACAGACTTGTATGTGCATGATGGAAACCCAGGTCTAAGCTGGTGTCCAGGAATAATTCAACCAAACAATGATTTTGGTGGAAGGAGCTCTCAAAACCTTTGACTTAACCTCTATAACTATTATTTTCACAGCTCCTTGTCATGGGTTATTGTTAATTTAAGTGAAAACAAATCGTTTTCACACCGATATTTAGATTATTGAGTTTTGAGAACAACTGAGGAATTAAATGCTTCTTTATGGGTTGAGGAAATTTTCTCATCTTAGGCTACTGAAACTCCTTTAAAACATTTAATTATCTAAAATATATGTTGATATGTAGCTTAAAAGGGCTGTTTCATGTTTATCAGTAGCTGGAGATATCCAGTTTATTTTATGCTCTTTTGTGGCTAGCACAACCTCATCATCAATTAAAATGTCAAAGCAGCTGAATATTTTTGGAAGTTACTTTATAATACAGAAAACACAAAATCACAACTCCTGACTTGGACCACTGCATATTGTGTAACAAACTTCCTGTGTCAAAAATATAACCTCACAAGGCCAAAACTCAATTTTCACCCCTCAGAAAAACAAGAATAAGAAGGACGCTGTGTCAGGCTGGATAATAAAGTGGTAACAAAATTGCCATTCAGGATAAATGTCAGGCCTAAATGGTTGAATAAATTCAGAATTCAGAAGGATTCTCATTCACCCACATACACACACAAAAACACGAAAGTACTTCAGCCACTGGTCATAATGATTTTTGTTTTAGTTTTTTCTGACAGTTACTATTCACTAGTTTCTACTACTAGTGTGACAAACCATGTAGTGTAAAATTTGGTGATAATTACTAACAATGAGCAATGTTGTATCTGCTAAAAGGGTATTTGATTGTTGACTATTATTTGCTGAAGATGTTCAAATTTGAAGGCATTATGTTAAACGAAGAAGGAGTATGTGATTCTGCAACTACTGAGTGAATAAGTACTTTATGATTGAATAAGTATGAGAAACCACAATATATGTGATTATATATACCACACTTTTATATTAGTAGCATTAGTACTATAGAAAAGAATGCAGTAATAAGAGTAATTGTGTAATATTGTACTCAAAGAAATCTGTGATAAACATTGCCCACACAGCTAATACCAGCTGTGGAGGATAGGGGGCAGCACCCAGTAAGTGGAAAAGTACAGAACTGGAGGCCTAGAATGATGTAATCCAAAATCTCCTATAGCGAAACACCTGCTAGCATAGAAACGGAAGGAAGAGCCATAAAAGGTGTTTTAGGGCGTCTTTAGGATAGGCGCCAAGAACGTGAGTTCAAGTTGAGGTGAAAGAGGGTGCGAAGAACGTGAGTACATGTTGGGGGCGAAAGAAGCGGATTGGTTGAAACTCACTCCACCGAGGGAGGGGGTCGAAACTTTTCTGCAAGGGTCAGCAATATAGACAGTATAAAAGAGGCCCCAGGTTTTAGCTCTTTGTGTCATTTATGCATAGAGTCGCATAGTCTGTGTATTTTGACTCCGGGTTTTGCTGTCGACAATAAAACTCTAACTGCATTCAGCTGGACGACTCGTGGTGACTTTTTGATATAGTCTTTTTTGGAACTTCAGACATTCTCCGAACAACGAAGTACTTAAAGTGATTTAGAGACGAAATAATTAGAGATAAGACTCATCAACCAGTATGGCTCAATTAATTCAAACTGGCTTTAAAATGGAGCGTGGTATGGAAGGGAAGATTGTGTGCAACATTTCGGGGGAATCATTTGCTGTATGAAAATGGTTTAAATGCTGCCACTGCTACCTGCCATCATGTGTAATTAGGGTGCTATGAAGAGACTCTGTTGTAGCTGCGGGCTCTAGGTTTTTATTACGACTGTTTGTGCGCTTGTAGACACACAAATGTACAACGCATTCAGACATACAGTACACTCACAGACACATACACCATGATGCACACATGCATGCACATTTACAGACACAAAAAGAATTCATGTGCACTCACATACACACTTTCAGATCTGCCTTTTGCGTTTGTATTTTGTGTGTGTGCGTGCGTGTGTGTGTCTGTGTGTATGTGTGTATGTGTGCATCCTCTGTCTCCTTCTTCCTCAGAGGCCTGTTATTCTCTGACTTGACCCAGATGGAGAGGCTTTAGAGGGAGATGTTGCCTACCGCCAACTGAGATGGGCCCCGCAGGACCACCTGTCAGGAGCTGCTAAAGGAAAACAGAGAGACAGGAAGTGTGTGTGTGTCAGACAGATAGAAAAAGAGAGAAGAGGAGGTGAAAACCAAAGTGTGTAAGTGTGCGCATGTGTGAGCTGTGGCAGAGTTGTGTTGTGGGCTGGAGAGGCGGCGAACAAAGAAGAAATCTGCAGGAAACACTAAACTACTTCAAATAAAGGGAAAGCACTTGAAAATAGCATTGGGAGGGGATTACTCCCATTGACATGTTCTCTTTAGGATTTCATGATTTTATGGTCAAATTTTATTTTTTGTTCTTTTTAGTTATTTCACTGAGCTGGCAGGGTACCAGAAGGAAGAGAAGCCCCTGAAACGATAGCTAGCCTGGTGTGCTGCATTATGAAGTTAAACCTTTGCACAGAAATAAGGGAAAGCTCAACCAGTGGGAGGTATCCCAGCACACCTGTAGACAGAAGCTTACTTCTTTCATTTTAAATACACAGGTCAACTGAATCAATAATGGAACAAGATAGAAGCCACCCCCATCTCTCTGCTTCTTCAATAATGCAATTCTTTCAACTCATTTTTTTTTTTTTTACAGTTTACAAGTTCTACATGATGTGAGCCCTTAAAAACCTCTTTCGGTGGGTCACATACAAACACGGTTTTTATGCTTTTATCCGCTTTGGTAAGCTTGGTGTCTGTATATCACAACAAAGCTTTGAATAACAAATTGATGGCTAGCCACACAGTGTAAGTACCAAACATGTGATCTAATAGTGTGTGTGCATTTTTGACTTGTGACTCCAGCAAATGAAACACAACATTACCAATGAATTCAAAGCTGTAGTTTCATCTACAGTATTGAGTCATGTAAAGCTGCAGCAGAAAATCATCAAAACAGACTGACTGATAAAGAGCCAACCTGGCCTATGACCTTTTTTTTTATGCGAGCAAACCGTTGCACATTATCACATCTAGCAGGCACAGACCAACATTAGGATTCAGTTGGGAGTCGTATTTCTCTCTTGGTCTTCAAACAAAAGGCTCCTTTGCAAAAAAATATCTGGGTCTTTAGCTTGCCAGATACTAGATTATATTCACGGCCATTTGGTTCTGGGCAGGCAGCATACATTAGGATTCATCACAATGTTTTTGTTAGAAATGGCAACTTACAGGGGTTGATGTAAGGCCATAAACCAAAACAATGGGCTAACATAGGCTAAAAGATCTTGCATTTCTGAAACCATTTGGAGTGTTTGAGTCATGCGATGTTTACTGAAATTATCACCAGCCCTCGTTTACAGTATTTATTACTGTGACAACAACTCTGATCTTTTATTCATGACCAACCCAAAAGCTAAGCAACTGTATATTTCAGTGGATTTAAACAGAATTACTGTGGAATGAGTTGGTTGAGCTCAGCTGTCACTCTAACCTCCCTCCATATTTAAATCCCCTACAGTATTTCACTCAGGTTTCACGAGCAAGGATAACCACAACTGTGTGATTGGTGTTTCAGGCACTTCCATTTATCCCTGTCCCTGTCAAATTTGAAATGGTTTAGGAAAAATAAGTGCTGACATACAAGAAAGAGATTTATACCATGAGATAGTGGCTCTACTGCAATGTGGCCATACGCACAAGGACAAAGGCAGAGACCGAAGATTTGGGTTTGTTTTGATACATTTTCTTTGGTCCTCTGCCAAGAAAATACATCCTCCCGTTGCCAAGCAACATCCCTCCAGCATCCTTTGTTAAATCTTAAAATTCATTTTGGCTTTAGTGTGGTTGTTTATCTGAATGTGTTCAAGTTGATCTAACTTCCACTGTGCTTCTAGGAAAACAAATGTTAAGTAAAAGGCTGACAAATCTCGTTCTGCATTTGGCTCATCCATTCATCAATTTTCATATCAGGACCAGGAAATCTAAATTTACATGCTAACAAATGTTATCTGCAGACAAAAAAGCAATTGTGGTTGTTTCTTTGTTGCAATGACAGTTGAATGGCAGGTGCAATTGCTATGAATTTGGTAAATGAAATGTACAAAAGCAAAGAGACCTTTCTTGAGTAGTCAGGTACAAGTACTATTTGTTATTATAAGCACTTGTCTCCCATCCAATCACAATACAGGATCAGAAGTAAATGTTTAAAAAGAGCAGCTGTTAATTTGATCTGTGTTAACTTGATGCAGAGCTTAAGTGTCTTGCTCGGGGACACTTAAGCAGCATGGATGTCTGCCAACATGGAGGCTTCACCCTGAGTACTCCTGTTGAAGAGTAGCCTTTCTAAAGCCACCTCAGTGCCAGCTCTATATACCAGGCAAGCTGAAACTACAAGAACGTGTATGTGTGTGTTTTCCCTCAGGTCACAGTTTGCCTGTCACTTCTGGTCAGTTTGCATTAGCACTGCCACTCTATGTCTCCCACTGCTCCTCAGATCACCCCTCTCCTGTGGCTCTGTCTCAGGCGATTTGATGCTACTTATTCTTTGTTGTTATATATGTATAGGTGAGTGTCTGTATATATATATGTGTGTGTGTGTGTGTGTGTGTGTGTGTGTGTGTGTGTGTGTGTGTGTGTGTGTGTGTGTGTGTGTGTGTGTGTGTGTGTGTGTGTGTGTGTGTGTTTGATTTACAGCTCACATTTTTATTATGAAGCCCCTCAGTTCAGTCTCTGTCTGAAACATGGCATTTTAGCTCCTGACTCTTTAAGGCCCCTTCACTTTGTTCTGATTGGCGAGCTCCCAGAAGCAGCCCTTGACAGACGGCTCTGGAAGCTACATAAAGAGAAAGTATTAGTCAGATTTTTTTTCCCCCTATTATTTTCTCAAAATATAAATTCTCAAATACATCTATTCAAGCCTGAATCCAATCAGAAATATACTTGTGGGCAATGTGAACAGCTCTTTGAATGACTTTAGCAACATCCTTCACAACAAAGATTAAGGAACAGGCAGCCGTACGAACAATACGATGTCAGTTTAATGACGAAGTAGAGGTAACTTTGTAAAAAAAGTGTTCAGACAAAGCTTTCCAGGAGCATTTTAAGTACGTTCACCTCATATTTTGTGAATTTGACCACGATTAACAGAGACATCTATCATCCCTTTAGGTGTAGTCTACATGGTGACATCGGGTCTTTTTTCTCCACATTTTCGAAATGTCAACTTTGTTTAATAAACCAATGTAGAAGTTTTAACTGTGTGCAGGAGTTAACTTTTTTCTTCAGAATTGGATCTTCAGGGAAATTGATTCCCTGCACAACTCCACCACTCCACCACCCGCCTTTTACTCATCTTTCTTACCAAATTTGCAATAATTATTTTGCACAGTTCATTTCACTTTGGCTTAACTCCCTTAGGACTGATAGGATGAGTAGTAGGCTCATGTGATTAGGCTTACATTACCCATTTCTTTCCATGTTTTGGCTGGCTGCTAATGGGCAGGGCTTATCAATTTACTCAGATACCCACATTGTATCACACGCTCTTGCATACTGTAGCAGCATTCAGTGTGTTGACATTGTTGAGCTACTGTTGGAATTAGAGAAAGCCTACACCTGCTTGCCCACTCGTCTCTTGCTGAAAACTGTTAAGCCAATTACCTACAGATTTGTTTCCTTTTCGGATCAACATCAAAACACCAAAACACATACAATAAAATCCTCAAATAACCCACTGTCAGCCAGTTTTCATTCTCTTTCATTTCATTGCTATTTTCTTTCTGATATACTGTATGTACACTTTATGCTAGAGAGTGACCTCAGACTAGACACTACAAAGTTACTATTGTAACAGAACATACATTTAAATATCACATTTGACAGCACTAATATTTCTGCATTTTTAAACTAACATTAACTGTAAATTTAAGTCCAATTTCCTTACATATTTTAACATTAAATATTATTTGTTTTAGATGTTAAGACTCATAATTCCCTTACTGCAGGGTGAAGTTTGACTGCAGGGGGGGCACAGCAGGGTACAACTTCAAACCAACACCTGCACCTCTCTTCCCTTCTAGTCAGTTTTTAGAGACACAGGAGGATAAAACACAATTTGTTAAATCTAAATGAAAGTTGAAAACCCTTGCTTTATTTCTTGTTCTTTTACAGATCCAGAAGGCTATTTAGACCAATGATTGTAAACAGACAAACCAATTTACAAATCCAACTATATGGTGCAGAGACTATAATCTGATTAGATTTTTTAATGCTTCTTTCAGCTTTTGTAATCACACAATTTGAGAAAATGAAAAAGTGCTTTCTGAGCATTGTGTGAGGACACTGCCCTCTTCATGCACCCCCCAAGCCTATGATACACTTCTGTTTTAAACTTAATTTTGTGTTTATTTTGTTTTACATCAAACTCAGGTTGTTGCAAACCTAATTTTATTCTGCTCACACAATGACGATGAAGGGAACTGAATTGAATTTATCAACAAAAGGAAGCAGATATGAGATGTGGTTTGATCCACAGAGTGAAAAAAGAAAAAGGATCCAGACTGCTGTTTCCCACATAGACTAGAAAACGTCTCCCTCGAGGCAATTTGGAGAGCTTTTAGAATCCCGCTGTCTCCTTTCTGTCTCTTGATTCCTCTCTCTTGCATTTTATCACATTGTTTCTCAAAGCATATGCCTGCACAAACAGACAGTAACCATCTTTTATTCCCTATTTCTATCTTCCGTATGCTCGTATTATGTGTAAAATGACAGGAAGTGACAGGTAGGGATCGGACAAAGGGAAGAGCAGAGTGTGAGAGGAAGCCAGGGCAGAGAGTGAAAGAGCACGGTTGGCTGGGTGAACAGGAACCTTTCGGCTTGAGATAATGCCTGATGAATGATGTCTTCCCCTAAGGCCCTGAGAAGCAGGAAGTGTGGCTCCATATTAATTAAAATATAAATTAGATAGACCTCCTTATCTGATGGCTCAAAGGAGCGAGAGCAGCCATGATCCAGGCAGTGACAGCAGTAGAGGTGTTTCAGCAAATAGTTACAGCTTAGGTCACGTTGCTCTCCTGCAGTCATTATGAGTATAACCAGACAAAACCAAAAGATCAAAGACTAGTCAGGTGTAATTTATGTTAGCTTGAAACCCTCTTGAAACATGAAAATATATACTCTGCTATAGAATAATAATAGAGCAATATTTTCTTTAAGTCTAGTGCCTCAGTATGATAATTTAAAAAAAAAAAAAAAGGAACAGTTTGACGTTTTGGCAAATATGCTTGTTTGCTTTTTTGTCGGGTATTAGATAAGAATACATGAGACGACTCTCATGTCTGAGAGTGGTATCAGTCTTCTCATCTAACTCTGGGAAAGAAGTGCTTTATTTCAGAGAGTGAGATGAAAAGATTGAATTCAGTCGTGTGTGTGTGTGTGTGTGTGTGTGTGTGTGTGTGTGTGTGTGTGTGTGTGTGTGTGTGTGTGTGTGTGTGTGTGTGTGTGTGTGTGTGTGTGTGTGTGTGTGTATGGAGCTGGACCCCCTGTCCTGACTGGTTTTTTTGGTAACATTAAACCATTATTGTGTTGGTTCTATATTGACCCAAACTAACTCAATTTTAAACCAGTGATTTGGAGTGTGTAACATTTTCTGAATTGAAAGTCATTCCTATTTTATCCCTTTTAAGCATATTCTATCAGCATGTTTACAACAGCAAACCATAGTCTGCACTTTGTTTTGTGTGTGATGTAATGCGTGTTTTACATCATATCAGTCACTTAATGGAGACATCATCATCATTTCAATGTACTGCCAGAAGCAAGAAGCATCTTTTACAAAGTTCCTGCTGTAGTCCTGTGTGATGTGAGTGTCTGCTGGGAAAAGGGTTATTATAGGCACGTCTCATACAGCAGCCGCCCACCAGGAGCTCAGGGGGGAGCAGAGAAGTCAGAACCTCCTTGTTTTAGCTCTTTAGAGGTCAGTGGTTGATTAAAATGTTTAGAAGTGGAGATTAATCAGCTGCTGACCCAAAGGGTGATAGTGTCTTTCACAGTCTGTTTTAATCAATACATGTGAGTGCTGGCACAGAAATGAACTCCTCTCCCTCCTTAGAGTTTATTTCCCTTACACGCCCAAGTACTGCCAGTCTGATTACCCATTTATCTCATATGGGTGTTTGGAGGTTGGAGGCTATGCCTGAATTATGAATAAACATGTTTGAAAAGTAGAAAGGTCAAATTCAAAAATACTAGTAGTATTTAGTACTCTCGATGCCCACATTTCACGTCTCATCTGCCAATAAAAGGTGTTGGACTGCAACTTCCACATGATGTCTCTAACCACAGGAACTAATCCATCATATCGTGTGGAGATGCAGTCTGACATGCTGTCAACATGACTACACATCAAAGCCTGCAGTCAAGTCAAGAGGAGAGGTGTTGGGGTTTTTTTTCTCCTGGGAAAAAAAATCTTATAGTACATCTGCTGTTCTTATCTGACTAGAACAATTAGATATAGCCAGCAGGTAAATGAAAAACAACCTTACTACTAATTTAATGCTGTGATCTCGCTCTAATGTCTGACAAAAGTCTGACAGTGTGAGTCTATTATGTTCCTTTTCACATCTTATCATGCCCTCCATAAACCCAGTGTCCTGTTTAAGGGAAAATAAATGAAAATTAAAGCTGCAAGCAGCGATGAACGGGCCCTCGCCCCCCCATGCATGTCGGGGCTGTGGTGCAGTCGGAGGGCGCGCAGGTAGACGTCTTCATACGCAGGCTTTTATTTGACGTTGCATGATGTGGTGAAATATCACTGCCTGTTTCCACTATGTGGCACTAGAGAGCACCCACCAATTATATGTCATGTTGTAGTGTGTGATGTGGAGAATACATCCTGCAAATTTCATATAAATCGGATAATGTTTGTCATATGAGGCAGACTTCCTGTGTCCAGTAGGTGGCGCTAGAGATCACCCACCAATTATATGTCATGTTGTATTATGTGATGTGGAGAAGACATCCTGTACATTTCATATGAATCGGGTAATGTTTGTCATATGAGGCTGACTTCCTGTGTCCAGTAGGTGGCGCTGTGTATATGACACAGTATTGATGCATAGACGTGTTCGGGGCGAGACCCTCTACATGCGTGATTAATTTGGTGTAGATCGGACGATGTGTGTAGTAGTTATAAGGATTTCCTGCTTTTTGGCGAAGGATCGAATGGCGAAGGAAATTGTCGGCACCGCCACGCCCAAACCGAATCCCTAATCAGAAAGTTTTTGATAACTTTTCATCTCCAATGTCTCAAGATGATTCTGTGCAAATTTGAAGGTGGTCGGATTAAATCCCTAGGACAAGTTCGTTAAAGTACGAGGCGTGGAAAATGGCCAAAATGGCACATATTTTTCAAAATGGCCGACTTCCTGTTGGAGTGACGTCATGGGTCCATGAGACTTTTTAGTGCGTCTTTACACAATACATGTGTTTACCGAATTTCGTTTGTCTACGTCAATCTGGGTCGAGGGGCTCGATTTTTAAAGATTTTTAGGGGGCGCTATTGAGCCATTTTGCGACCGCCTTTGGCGAACACTATGAAATATAAAATCTTTCGCCAGGCCTGGCTTGCGTGCAGACTATGGTGACTTTTGGGGCACGTTTAAGGGGGCAAAAAGACCGTCGAACTCATAGAAAAAGTATAATAATTAAAGCTGCAATCAGCGATGAACGAGCCCTCGTCCCCCCAATGCATGTCGGGGCTGTGGTGCAGTCGGAGGGCGCGCACGTAGAAGTCTTCATACGCAGGCTTTTATTTGACGTTGCATGATGTGGTGAAATATCACTGCCTGTGTCCACTATGTGGCGCTAGAGATCTCCCACCAATTATATGTCATGTTGTAGTGTATGATGTGGAGAACACATCCTGTAAATTTCATATAAATCGGATAATGTTTGTCATATGAGGCTGACTTCCTGTGTCCAGTAGGTGGCGCTGTGTATATGACACAGTATTGATGCATAGACGTGTTCGGGGCGAGACCCTCTACATGCGTGATTAATTTGGTGTAGATCGGACGATGTCTGTAGTAGTTATAAGGATTTCCTGCTTTTTGGCGAAGGATCGAATGGCGAAGGAAATTGTCGGCACCGCCACGCCCAAACCGAATCCCTAATCAGAAAGTTTTTGATAACTTTTCATCTCCAATGTCTCAAGATGTTTCTGTGCAAATTTGAAGTTGATGTGATAAAATCCCTAGGACTAGTTTGTTAAAGTACGAGGTGTGGAAATCGCCAAAATCGCACATATTTTTTCAAAATGGCCGACTTCCTGTTGGAGTGACGTCATGAGTACCCTAGACTTTTTTGTGCGTCTTTACACGATACATGTGTTTACCGAATTTTGTTTGTTTACGTCAATCTGAGTCGAGGGGCTCGATTTTTTTAATTTTCGAGGGGGCGCTATTGAGCCATTTTGCCACGCCCATTACCGCGATCCTTAAAATATCAAATTTTTCGCCAGGCCTGGCTTCCATGCAGAATTTGGTGAGTTTTGGGGAACATTTAAGGGGGGGAAAAGGCCGTCGAACTCGTAGAAAAAGTATAATAATAATCTCTACAGATACAATAGGGCCTCGCACTGGTCAGTGCTCGGGCCCTAATAAAAATCAACTTAAATAAGCTAAATGTTCCCACAATGCCACTTCTTTGTGAATTTAATCTTATCATCAATGTTTTTGCAGCTTTAGGATGGTTCCCTCAAATGTAGAAAATGCAGAATGTGTGTCCTGGCATCCCTAAACACATAGCAGGACACAAATTAGGGTTTAAAGTGATGTGTGTTCCTGGACTGAAGGTATTCCCCAGCAGGATTAGGGGGCCTGTGGAAGTCGTTATACGTCTGGTTTAGTGTGATATCCCCTGGGTTTGGCTGCCGAGAGTTAGTATCAACACCTTCTCTGTTTATTTGGACCGGCACTGAACTCAGGGTCACTCAAACTCCTATCACAAGTAATCCTGATGATGAGGCCTGAACACACTCTCTCTCTCTCTCACACACACACACACACACACACACACACACACACACACACACACACACACACACACACACTCAGGGGTACATAAATATACACCACATCACCCAGCGGGGTTAGAGAGCAAGGCAGAAAGGTAGAAAGTTAACTCAGTTATTAGTGGGAATCAATGACAACCAGCTGTTGCAGCCCTGGATTAGCTTTCTCTTGTGTGTTTGTAAAGGCAAAAGGACAGCCACAAGGAGAAACCAATTGTTTTCTTTGCTGATTGTTGCTTAACCCTCAAGTTGTAAATATGTTAAAATTTTTAGTATACAGACTATTTAAAAGATTTGGAAGCTTCAGTATATCCCTATTGTAATACATAATATCATTGGTTCCTCTTCTATGATCATCCTTTGTTGGCCTTGAAGTGTCTTGGATACAGATGTTTTTAGCTCTGCAGGGGCCTAAGGATTGATATAGTATCAGAAGGGGACTGAATCAAAGTGTTTGTGATATGCTGAGCAGCAGCAAAAACAAAACAACATTGCTGGCATCTCTTGTGGCTTAGGGATAATTGAAAATAAATAGTGTCTTGTTGCAGTGCTGCTGCAGACTAAATACTAATTTGTGCTGCAGTCAGAGGATGCTACTTTGCAATGAGACACATTCAAAGGGTTAAACCCCAGATATAGGTTATTGTGTTTTTTAGAAAAATAGGCTCATTTGAATGTATGTGCTACTCAGTCCATGTCTCATTGCTGCCACGATAACAAGCTCTACTCCTGTTGATGAGCAGATTTTGTTCCTCTCTGGTACTGTAGTTATTTAGCTATACTAATATTAGCTTCCTTAAACCAGGTTTGTGGGGATCATTGGACCTGGAAACATCTTGCTTCTAGTGAATACAAAAAAAAAGTATATAGCCTAAATTACAAGTCTGTGTCATAACAAATGGTAATGTTATTATGTGTAAGGTTATTTTTACGCATTTGAATTTCAACAAGAGTTTGATGATTGTATTATCACCATAATTCCACAAGAAACAATACATGTAAATCTTTGCCCATCTCTGTCACGTGAGTGTTCATACGTTATTTTTGCATTAGTATTTGAGTGTATGAATAAATGTCTCGGGGACTTGTTTTTGCACATACACTACATTATGTGCTGTCATCCATAAATATATCATCATTGTAATAGTAAAAGCAGACATTGCACTCACACCTTGCACATTGTCACTTTTGCTTTAGACACGATGCCTCCGGCTGAAGTGTTTTATAACTTGAAAAGCTAGTAAACATCATCGTCTAGTCTGCATTTTCCAGACATAAATATATGTGAAATGTTTGTCTTATTATACTTACTAGGTGTCAGCACAATACTTCTGTGCATGTGTGCAAGTAAAAAAATAAAATATTTATAGGTTTCTGCTTAAAATACTGCTGAAATTGTCAGTTGATGATATATGACCTCCCAATTTCCTCTGTTCTTATTTCTATTAAATTTCTGTATGTTTCTTATTAGTTGGCTTATACTGAAACGTTGGCAGCATATTACTGTTTTCCGCCACGGTTTCCCTACTGAGATTCTTATCTTATCTGCCACTCTTCAAATAAACAGAGGTGATGAATGAGCTTGTTTTTTCTTTCTTTCTTTCTTTCTTTTTTGGGTGACAGCACTGACAGATGTGTGGGGGGGAATGCAGATGTATTTGAATTATGGGAAAGCATCTATCTTTGCCTGAGATCTGTGATGTGTTTGTTTAGTCACACTATTGTATCCCTATAGTTGCAGCTTTCCAAACTGCTGGGTATCTACACACAAAACCATAACTCTTGACAAGTTTTTTGCCATCACTTTGATTTATCTAATATCTACACATATGACCAGTCCAAAACTCAAAATCATTGAAGAAATGTATGAGGGTTAGGAAGTGGCAAAGCTAAAGCCAAATGATATTCCCCTCAGTGACAGTTATGGAGAATAACAATGATGCACCTTAACCTCGGGTCTTATGTTGTAATCTATGAGTGTGTGTTATGGAGATGAATGGTGATTGTATTGTGGTGTATTGTCCTCTGCAGTGAGTGCTAAACGATGTGATGATGACATGCAGCGTAAATCTACCACAGGGACTGAGTGGTGTGTGCGTGGCCTTTTGTGTGTGTGTGTGTGTGTCTTGTGTGTGTGTTTGTCTGTTTTTTTCTCTTTGGAACAGAGAGGGCAGCACAGCAGTAATTAATGACTCACTGCTAAATAGCGCTATGTGATCCTACATGGTAATGAGAAGGCATTGGTGTGGGGCCAGGCGTGACAATCCGCTCAGCAGACAGAAAGCACAGGGGAGACACAGGTGACACTCAGGTCACACATGCCTTGAGCGGACTGTTTGTTTGGATATCAAAATCAGATTAATTACGGAACTTTTTACCATTGTTGTATAAAAACACAATTTGGTCGATGTGTCCTAGTTGAGAATTGATTCAAATAAGTTTGAAGCATCAGCTTTGTGGTGTCATAGTTATGTGCTTTTTATTGAAGCTGTGCATTTTGCTAAAGGGTACAGTAATTGTAAGATCTCACCCAAGAGTTATACAAATGCACACAACATAAAAGTTAAATATCCTTTTATAGCAGCATGATATTATAGCAGCACTCCAGCAATCATTGGAGCTTTCATTTAGAGCGATTGTTTTCTCCCCAAGTCAGAATTGCAGCTGGTTATTATTTGAGAGAGCATCATATTGGACTGACTCAGCTGGCAACAAGGCAAACCCGGAGAGTTGTCATTAAAATGCAACTTTCTGGTCTTTGTGTTGGGGAAGGAGTTGGTTTGTGCATTACAAATCCTTACCATGATGGATATTGTCATAGCGTCATTCAAGTTGGGCCCTGAGCTCATGTGAACTAATGAAGATGCCTCCTGCCTGTTGTTAATATCCTGCAGATTAGAATTCTGAAAATGTTAACAATCACCTGGTAATCAGATAGATCTCATTCCCATGAACATCCCTCTCTGAATATTATGGGGCCAAGTGTATTCTTCTTCTGCAAGACCAAACTGATTTCCATATTGCGTTGTACTCAGTAAGACATAAATAATTGTCTGCAGTAAGTGACTTTTCATGGTTTCTGATCGTCACAAATCTCATTATTAATATTAAATCATCAGAGGTGATGCCACATCATTGGTGCGCAGTGTATACAGGAGGAGGAACATATAGTCATTACTAATTGGCAGTACAAGCAAGATTATTTGCCTGGATAGTTATTCTTTAAGGTTACAACTTATTAAATATCACAGAGCCCCATAAAGCCTGTTTATATGCAAATGAAAGTCATAGAGCATGACACAAGTGATACAGTAATCTATGATCACATACTGTATATATGTATCTTAGCCACATTATTTTATTATTATTATTACAAGCGTAGTCTGGTGGCATTTCATAATTAAGCAACTGTACAACAATGTTTTGATATTATTTGAAATTGCTTAAAAGCTACTGATTTGCTACTTCCAAAGAGGAGGCAAAGTGATCTGAACTCCCATTTAAATCATTTTATTATGTAAATTGTGAGAACCACACTCAAGTCTACAAGTCATGTATCAGCTGGATGAGAGGTGCAATTTTGTGTCTTAATGTTGGCTACATACCTGAAAACAGCTTTAATTTGAGTGAAACAACATTATCAGTTGGAGCAAAAAGAAGGCTATTTCAGGATAATGTGTTTCTAGATTGGTGCCTATTCATTCCTGTGACTGGAATATTACACACTGGGTGCATATTTTGAAAAAATGCTGATAGTGTGTACATCCAACCCTGGCTGGGTATACAGGACAAAAAGCAGCAACAAAGGAGAAGGAGATGCTGTCTGCACACTGAAATTTGTAAACACCCACGTTTTTGTTGCAGCATCTTGACTTGCAAGGTCTTCTGGCAAACAAATTGTGAATCAGAAACAAATTATGTATAATTTTTGTCTCTATATATATCTTTTTTCTTGTTTGCTGAACACCTTGCAGGTTGAAACATTGCATTGTCGCATTTATGCACATATATTATATGAGTACATCAGTGTTTCTCTAGCAGCTGAACTGACTGACTGATGGCAAGTAATGAATATGCTGATCTGCTTCTCAGTGCCTTTTAGATATGTATTGATCCTTATTGCTTCGACTCAGTACATTTCATTATGACTGTATGTTGACTATATGACTGTGGCCACTGTGGCCTCTCTACCAAATCACAGCACAGCCTATGGTGTCTGCAAGCTTGATTGCCTTCTAAACAGGGAATCAGACAGCTGATATCATATTCAAATGAAATGCTAATTGAGAGACCTACACATCATCACCACCACCAATGCACCACAAGACTGCAGAATCTTGTTCTTGTCTGTCTCCTCTTCCTTATTCTCTGCATGCCTCTGTCACTTTCTATTAATGATTGTCTCATTCCTTTTTGCTTTCTGCTTTTCTATACCTCTTCTGTTTTTCAAATTTTTCAATTTGCCATCCAAACAGGTGCTCCTCAAGCTCGCTCCATCAGTCTCTCAATCTTTAAATTTTCTGCCATGGTGAAAAGCACTTAAACTTATCGCTCCATCTGTTTATTACATGCCACCTCCAGCGCCTTCCCTACTCCACCCCCTTGCCACTCTCTCCTCCTCTCCATCTGTGTATGCGTGTTCTCAACAACCTTTTATATCCCTCAAACTCCTTGTGCTATAGTGAGCTCCCTCCAACAACACTGTTCCTGTTTTTGTAAAGGTTAACCATGAAAAAAGTCTGTTGTAGTGATTTTTAATTAAATCAGTCAATTATGAGCTTGTAAAATCTGGATTAACTGTGCTGCAATCGTGGTACCACAAAAGCGAGAGTTGACGAGGACCAAGTCAGTTTTGATACACAACAATAATGCCTGGTTTCCAATTTACAGGACAGTGAAGACTGGTTGTCTGCTGCCAATTTAAAACTATTTCCGTTACGCTTGACCTGTAATTTTAAGTACCAGAAATGGAAGCCATATTTCTGCTAACAGGATTTATATCCACAGGGCTGTCAGCTTTGAAATAAAAAGAAGCCTTTCACCCTGAGATAAAGAGAGGCCAAGGGAAAGTTTGGAGTGAAAGTATATTAGACCACACCAGAGAGCTAAACTGCCAGCTATGTCAATGTGAAGTATGGAGAAGTACAGTATTAGCTCTGTTGAGACTGTGTGTCTGTATTTTATAGAGACTGCTACAGAACTGTTCAGATATCGAGGAATACATAAAAAAGATCACTATGGGTCGAGAACCTTCATTCAGTCAGTCAGTTTTTTTCTTGTCACTGGGTAAAAACCTTTTCTGTGATTATGATTCTTCTTGCCTTCAAACTCTGGTGGACTGAAACAGGTTATTGATTCCACTTGACATCAGTGCTAATTTCCTCTTTGGTGATCTGTTGAAAATCATTGTGAGCATTGTGCCATTGTTGATTAGCAAAGTGTGCTGTGCCTCTGATAACACAGCAGCTTTCAAACACAATATCAGAAAGATGTAAGTGTTGAATCAAGGGCTAGTGGTTCAAACAACACTTTGACATTATGTTTGCTGTCTCTTTTTTTCTTCATTTTTCTCTCTCTCGCCTCTTTCTCTGTCACAGATCACATTCTTCATGCTGCTGTCAGCAGTTTGTGTGATGCTCAACCTGGCAGGCTCCATCCTCTCCTGCCAGAACGCTCAGCTGGTCAACTCGCTGGAGGACTGTCAGCTGGTGAGACCACATGGACCTTAACCCTTCATCAAAAACAAAAAGATGGCCATCTTAACCAGTCATTTAATCTGGCTATCAAATTATTGAGTCCCGAGAGCTTTTTCTAATTCATGTTAGTGGAATAAATTTAAATTGGACATTTTCTAGAAAGTTTCTAGAATTAATCAGTGCATAGTGCTTAAGGTGGATATTTGATTGGGTGACTAACTCTATTGCAGTGACAAAATTAATTAAAAAGTGCTTATTTATTTAGTTTTTCACTCTCAGTAGAATAGCACAGAATGTCCTCTCAACATGGTTGTTATATTGCTGCAACAATGACTGCTATGTCTGCTATGAGAAATAGGCATGTGTTTATCAATGACTGCATGTGAAAACGTGTAAATATTTAAAAACAAAAATGTCAGCACGTGGCCGGTTGACAAGTAGCACTTCTGCTCTGGACATGCTGTAGAATTGAGTCAGCACCAAAAGTTAAACAAACTGATCGTCTGTTTGTGACTAATACCTCATGACTATCACATCCAGCCTAGCCAAAATCCAAGATTGCTAAAATACAGATAAACAACTTTAAGAGGACTCCAGTCATTTTGTTTTGCACCATGAAACCTCTGCACCTGTGGGAAAAGAGTTAAACATTTTTAAAAGAATATTCTGTTCTTTTAGATGCTGGTTTGGTCACTGCTCATCAAATTCGATGTTACAACACGCCGTCTGTCCATGACTTGTAGCTACAGCAGTTTGTTTACAAAAATGAACATATCTGTATTTTTCTTCTAATAATACAAAACTATTATCAATACATTTAAAAACATGATGACATTATCAGACATCCCAACTCTCCCGGAAGTTTCGGGATTCTCCTGCTGTTGATAGTGGCTCCCTGATGCGCGCAAATGAGATACAATATCCCGGAATCTAGAGCGAGTCACTGAAATGACTTTTTGTAGGTTGGGATGTCTGCATTATTTTTGACTGCAAAAAGGGATGATTCAGTTGGATTTTAAATCATCCCTTACCTTGCAAAATGTGTATGTATTTCAAACTCCATGCCCCCAGTTTGAAACAGGCTTTCTGTTACAAAATGTCAGTCTCAAAAACAAAGTGGAGTTAACCCTGATGATATCAATAGGGTTATTTGACATCATAAAGCTCCTTCAGTGCCACAGATGATATTATACAACTGTTTTAACAGCTTGAGTAGGCTAATACTTCCCACTGGCATTGATGTGTGATGTCTTTAGCTCCTCTTTTCTTTTTTCTTTTTTTATAATTAGTTGATAGCACACAAATTTTGTTTTTTCATCAGCCATTTTAACAACTTGGAGAAAGAGCAGGGTTTAGCACACTTCTAAATAAGTGTATTAAGTATTTTTCCTTGTAGCTGGTGATCAGGAATAGTTGGACACAGAATACTCTTCACATTTTCATAATGAGATGTTAAGCTGATTTTTTTAAGCCAAATTAATAGTGCCAGTGGTTCCTATCATTTTCATGACTGAAGAAACCCCTTGTGATTTAACCAGCACCCATCCCACTAACCCCACCACTTCCACATTAGAGGCAGCATTTCTCCTTATGCATGTGGGATCAACTGAGTAGACCAACTACACTGCTTTATGTTGATCCCCAGAGACCCTCCCCCAGTCGTGACTGAAATATTAACGTTCCTCATCCCCTCTCCCCAATGTAATTAACCCACACTTGTTGGGTTCATGTCCTGCTTTCTCTCAATCTGGGACACATAGCAGAGGTATGCTCTTCCTCCATCCCTCCCTGGGTAGCTCCTCATATCTCATAGCCTTTCTTTTGTTGTACACTTTTGATGAGCCATGTGCGACTGCCTTTCTCAATAACAATATGTCACAATATATATCATATTCTATATCTAATGTGTTTTTTTTACACACATTGTCTCTCCTTGCATAAGTAAATAAATCATTCATTACAGTAGTTTTACAGACTAAATACATCAGAATACCAAGCCCAGGTCTGATCTGTGCATTTGTCTTTGTGTGTGTGTGTGTTTGTGTGTGTATGCATGTGTATGTGTATGTGTTTGTTAATGTGTATGTGGCGTGCATGCATGAGTGTGGATGTGTGTTCTCCCCTCCTCCCCCCCAGCTAAAGTTTGACAGCGATGGAGTGTGTGTATGCTGCGAGCTGCAAAAACAGAGTTTGAGTTGCAACAACCTCGGAGACACACTGAAACTCAATCCTCTGAGGGACTGCAATACCATACGCCTGCGTCTCAAGGTGGGTGGGAGTGAGACTGTATTTGTATAGTACTGCTGGTGAGAGTTTTTATGTTTTCACGTAGAAAAAACATTCAATATAAGATAGATTTTGTTCAGGCTGCAGGTAAACTGGATGCATTTCTCAAATAAATAATACTGTTATTTGCAACTGATCACATTGGATTTGTATTCAGGGATCTATCCTGTCTGCACACTACCATGTTTACATTGACTGGTGATGTGTTTTTCCAGTTTAAGGAAAACAATGGCAATGTAACCTCTTGGTTTTCTCATTGTGGTCATATCTTTTATTGCTGTACAAACTTTACTGTTGCACACATTATGAATGGTAGATGGTTATTTATGCGGCCATGTTTGACCCTGCTATCATGACTGACTTTAAACGCACTCTGTGATGTCACTGTTGCGAGTGACACTTTGAAATACATTTGTGTGGCCAGACTAAGATCTAATTTCATTTTTAAAAAAGGGCTTCATGGTTCTACTTATTTACTTAATTATTCATTTTTTGTGGGCTACATTTGAATCTAAAAACATAATCTGCCTTCAAGTTTGATTTGCAATCAGCTTTAACATGATAGCAATCATTTGAATTATTATCACTATAGTCTTGCATAAATCATTATATTTAAATTGTTATCATACCAGTTAAAATGTCATCAAGTTTCCTTCCTCGTTGTGTAACAAATGCCATGTGGGAACAGTCAAATGGTGTACAATGCAAAACAAAGTAAATGTTCGGTCTCAGACTAATTGAACAGGAAGCAGAGAATGGCAACAGCATTTGTCTTTCTCTGAGAGGCAGAGTTCTTAGTATGTGGTGTGTATCTAGACTGGGTTGGCTGTAGTTTGTGAGCACATGATCTTTGTAGATTATCTTGACTCTGGGTGTCTGCAGAAATAATATACAGTATGTGCTACTGTGCCTTTATTGGATAACGACAATCATATCCATTCATTGCTATGTCCCTGGTTGATTATAAAACATTGATAACCAAATAAAAGACTTCCCAGGATGAAGCATGCTTATGAAAAGACAAAAGATCAAGCACATTTTTCATTTTGATCATAGCTCATTAAAAGAGATATGGGAATTGGTGCAATAAACCTTTATTAAGTGCCAAAGTAGTCAGATGTGTTGAGTTATGTCTAAGAGGAAGCTGTCAAACCCTGTTCCCCAGAGTCCTCGGCCATTTCAGATGGCTAGACTGTTGCTGGTCCTAATGAACTCGTGATGCAGCTGACCTACTGTATAGTTCCTCGGGTACTGAAACGGCATATGTGGAGTACTGAATTATAACAGCAGGAAGATTAGGTAGCATATCACCTGTAGTTCCTAATTCACTCATCTCTCAGCAGCATCTCTTCGTTTGGCTTTTATAGCTCTTCACTCTTCGCAGACATATTCATTTCCATCCCGTTGTTCTTTTCATTACTTTGCCCAAGGCTGTAAATCATCAGTGGGAGGGAGTATAAAGATAATTTGTGATTTCCTGCAAGGGGGTGGATGTGCAACCTTGCTGTGTAATTCACTAACCTGATTGGCTTGGGGTAAGTGGTATCTACTAAAGGTCAAATGTCTGGTGAGGAGGCATGTGAAAGAGTTTCTCTATTGCATTTCTTAGCCTGGCAGGATTTATTATGTCATTGTGTACATTGGTCACAAGAGAAATCACAGAAATGCATCATCTTACATCTGCATGCATTAGCTTACTTAAATTGAGAGGTCGGTTTAATTAATCTCAGCTTTAGCTCAGGAAAGAAAGAGCTCACTCAAAGCTGCACAACACAATGAATGATTGACAATTACCTCCACGTCTGCATGCATTTTTCAGTTTTAGGGATTTATTACATGAATACAGACTATATCCAGAGTTGATATTTGGCATCTGGGCTTTGATCGCTCCCTGCAAGCATGCATACTGGACAAACCTCTAACTGCTTTGGTATAGACTTTGTTTTGGCTGCAAGAGGCTGGTCTCAGGGATGAACGTGTCAGTTGGCTGTTACACCGTTGGGGCATGCATGTTCGATGGTTGCCTGTAGTTTTTGTAGTGTGTTTGGCACCATTGACTCTGGTTGTCCCTTATCAGCAGCTGCTCTGCCAATTGAATATGCTGAATCAGTAAACTGGGTTATGCTAGAAAATAACTAGTTTGTTCCAGGCAGAGTGAAAAGCTGGCCATCATAGAGGGGAAAGACACAACAATTTTTAAATATGGGGATAACAGGGAACATTTTCAGACATTCTTTCCTTTAGGCCATTGATAGCACTGTACTTGGTTGTTCACATGAAAAGTGTCAGAAATAGTTATGTAACTAATGGAAAAAAGAGAGATTGAGGGAGAAGGTCTGGCCAATTACTGTGCAATACGAAGTATGGGTATATTCTTAATTATATTCTGTATAAGCATTCAAAACATATGTAGTCAGATTCCAGGCACAACACATACATGCATGTCAGCATGTCATCAGCCATAGTCTTTGAGCATGCTACAAGGGAATTTTGAATAGAAGACATGAGTTGATGTGAGGAGATCCATCAGTTGGTCTTTGCTGGCATGAATTGTGAGATTCTCTTGGTGTGTTAAAGACTTAGTTTTACCTAACTTTAAAGAGATACATCTTTTCTTTTGAGGGAGTATTAGCCTTTCATGATGGCTTTTAGGAAATCCAGAAGAAATTTGTATTTGCTTAAAACCACTGGATGAGTTGTTGTCGTTCACCAGTCCGTCTCAGGTAGACAGTAGTGTTTTTCAGCTGTCACCAGACACCACACCCGAAGCTTTTCAGCACTGGGAAACAAAAAATAAAGAAAACAGATGATCGTATTTGCATGTGCTACAACAAGACTGATAATGGTCTGTAGGCCTGAGTGGCACCACAGAGCGGCAACATCTGCTGCTTCCTGTCATTGGAGGTTTGAAAATCTCTGAAGGGCTTTGCCAACAGACTGGACTGACCTCTGTGAAACTGCTGTAGGACTTCCTGAGGGAAGACCTGGGTTTTCTGTCAGATGCTGTAAAAAGCTGCTTGGGGAGGCCAAAGAAGGAGAGGTCAGTGAATTTACCTGTACTGCAGCTATCAACAAATGTTGGCTTGATGAAAGCAGGGTGCTGTCTTATGGTACTGCTGGGAGTCAGCGAGAGGAGTCCTGTGTGTAGTTTGTGTTCAGTGAATAACTCTACGATTCAAGAAACAAAAGTCGAGTCCCAGCTATGTTAAGAACCAATTAAGAAGGACTTTGCAAAGTCTAAAGGGCTAAACAAGCTGAAAACAAACAGAAATGACAGGTACTTCACTCGCACAATCATTAAAACTTTATAGCCACATAAGCTCATTATCACCTTTGCTGATCTGCAGTCTCAGACTCCTTTCTATTATTGACTGACTGTGATCATCTATATTTTGAAATGTCAAACAGATTTCTTCTCTGTCCACAATCCTCCAGATTTTCCTCCATAACAAAGCATGTCCCAAAACTGTTGGCTTCCAACACAAACATGTATTGGTTATATTTTATACTTGGCGCTACACAATTTAAGCTTCATTGATTTCAGTTGGCATCATTTCTGCTTTGCTTCCAGTTGACACAGGCTTGATCTGTGGCAACTCGTTACTGGATATCAAACATGTTGCAAGGCTGGCAGCTCTGAACATCTCAGTTGCCAGCTTCATTCATTTTACATGACATACTTCAAATGAGATCTGCTAAAAAAAACCCCATCTAACCTGAACCTCCCTTAAAAAGTCAAGGCACCTTCACCTGGACAACAAGCAACAAGCAATGGTTCTTTCTGCAGATTATTAAAACCCTCGCACACATGTTGTTTTTTTAATGTCACAGATAATTGTGTGTTATGAATATTGTGAAAAATCTGTGCGGCAGGCTGGAAAACAGTTTGTGTGGCAACCAGGGAGCTTCATTTTTGGGCCTGTGTCTACAGAATAATTCCAGTGCTGAATGTCTGTCTATGGGTATATGTTTAAAATAAAACAGTACTGAATTCAGTACTGTTTCAATTTTTCATGAACAGTAGAATTCACCAGTTTTATTTCTTGTTGTTTTGCTGCAAGGTATTTTTAAATTTAAAACAGCTAAAAGTCAAAGTGTCTGTCACACATTCAATCTCATATCCCTTCTTCCATCCCACTCTGTCACCATACACCTTCTTACACTATGATAATAATTGTATGTGTAACAGTATTATTAGAGTGACCATGTAGCTTAATTGTGACAGATAAACCCTGTGAACACCCTAGGAAAGAACTGCACATATTGTGTGGTGGGTATTCAAATATCTCAGAAGACAAATCACCTAGACCTTTTTTTTTTTTAAATGATACTATAATTTTGCTCATTCTGAAGCAATCATACAAGCTGCTACTGTTGCTATTCCTAGAGCCAATATCCAGGCAGGTGGTATTGTTTTTCCTGTGCTGTTTGCCAGGAAATTAATTTATGTAGTACAGTTATTATAGATTAATTTGTTAGAACATACAAACTCGATATGGTTTTAAAATTGACCAACTTAGAGACAGTTTTATACCTTTCAGAAGAAAAGCAGAAACAGCAACATAAAAGAGCCGCAGTCATAAGTCTTTTCTCTGATTCACTTTTCTGGGCTAGCATTTCACAAGCATGCACATTTATTTTTGCTGACAGATTCAATACTAATTTGTCCTCTTGCTGTTAGCTGCATTGCCAAAGTGTAATGGTGTGTGTGCTCATGTTTAACTTTCGGTGTTTATGGGGATTTTACCCCAATAAGTGACTATTTCTGTGTGTATATATGTATTTTTATGATATGCTAACAATGCAGACGAGCTTCTTATTAGCGCCGTGTGGTTGCCTTGTTGTGCTAAAGCAGATATCTGTAAAGTGACACACTCTCTGCAGTGCCACCCTGCTGTGTTTTTCTAAACTTGGTTACATTACTGATGACGTCAACACTGTTTGTGTCACCTTCACTCCTTTTTGTGTTATCACCTTCTGTTCCTCTCTTCTCCTCTCTTGCCACCTTCTTTCCTGCTTCGTTACTTTCCTTATTTTACCCATCTTCTCCCCCCTCTTTTGTCCCTGTTCCTCTAATAGTCTCCCCCTTTCCCTCCTCTCCTTTAGGAGCTGCTGTTCAGCGTATGTGCTCTTAACGTCATCTCCACCATTGTGTGTGCTCTAGCCACTGCCATGTGCTGTATGCAGATGGTCTCAACTGATGTGCTGCAGATGGTGAGTGTGATGGAAGAGCAGACAGCAACAATGGCTGACTTTTTTTTCTTCTAGTGAATACCCTGTGGTTAAAAAATATATAGCTTTTAGTCTGAAGATCACTATCATCAGGTCAGGTAAACACAAGCGGCTCAGGAGAGATGTGCCACCTATTCTCTGTTTCCAAGATAGTGGAGAGTAATATTTAAATGTTCGGTTGAATCATCCAGCTTGATAAATACAAGTTAGTGTAAAACAGACACAGTCAAAGTCAATTGACCTCGCTCTTCGTCATCCTGCATCTGAAAAATATGTGATTTGGAGATAACCTAGCGCAACATCTCACTGGACTTTGATCCTCAGGATGACCCTCTTTCATCATTTTATGAAACTATTAGCAACAGCTAGATGCTTTTAGCCATGAAGGAAATTAACAAGGCTAAGCACCCTTTGTTTTTCTCACCAACAATGGTTATTTAATGCTTCTCGACAGCTGACTGAGAGAGGGACACTACCAACTTTTTGTAAAATGTTGCAGTTATATTGAATCTGAGAGCCATTTACATATTTGATGAACAATGCTGTACATTTTGTGCTAAAATGCTACAAGGAGTCTGTATTAAAACTGGTGCTCTGGACTGATTTTAAGGCCCGATTTGATAACAAGTTTAATATTATATCAAGTAACACACATTCAGCAGAACTCAAACACTGCATTAGTTTAATCTCCTTGTCGTATAAGTCGTTAGTCAATAAAAAGCTATAGATGCAAACTGCAAATCAGACTTGTTTGGATTTTGTGCTTAATTTTTTGAAATCTGCAATGTCTGACTCCACTTTAAATATTAACATCTGCTATAAAACATGATGATAACTGATCACCACAGTGAAAACAATATATTAACCCAATATTCATTTTCTTAGTTGTGTTATGTCATTCTTTAAACAGTGAAAATTAAATTAATATTTTTCTTATCCCTTGGATGGGACTGTAGAAATAAGATTGTAATGAGAATTATATCAGCTCCAATTAAAGACAGAGACAAACAAAGATAAGGGGGCAGACATAACATTATCAGAGGCAGTCTGAATTAAATACCAATTGAAAAATTTACTCAAGATTAATTTTCACCTTGAGATAAGGTTTTTGTATTTAAATGATAAAAACTTATTCTCAGAGCATCCTTTCAGTGAAAATCTGTACAAATGTATTTGTGAATTGTTCAATGACTTACTGTTGAATTACTGGGGGCACTTGTTTTATGTTCAAGTAGCAAATGTATATTTTATTATATATGCCATGCAGACACTCAGTAACTGAAAATTATAGTATTGTATTTGCAAAAGCAAACACCAAAGCAGACATGCACAACTACAGGAAAACCTCTATAGATTAAAGTGGCAGACAATGGTGGCATTTAACTAAGGATACACAGAAAAGTGAAGGACATAAGAGCTCTGTCTTATCTCCAACAGTCTCGCCAAGTTTCCAACAGTGGCCTCATTTCCCATTTACCACGAGAGGTGTTAACCTTTTATTTAGCTCAGTAAATTTAGCCAAGTCAATAGCAGCAGTGGCAGCCTGGAGATTAGAAAAGCAGGCTGGGCTGCGACAGGAAAGTTGTCCTACTTAGAAATGTCTGAGTGTGGAAAGAGAATGAGCAACACTTTACCCACCCTTACAAGCTGCTGTTGAGGTGCCTTTGAGCAAAGCACTTGAGTTTCAGGTGCTTCAGTGGAGCTTTGAAGTGAAACAACAACTGGACTTTAATAACAGGGGGGAGGTGCTGTAAACTCAGTCATTTTCACTGGGTACATTATGGTTTAAAATGATGAATGAGGACTCTGTAATAGCGTCCTGATGATGTCTCTCATTACGATGTGTTTCAGTTCATGCCACACAGAGCACGAGCCCTAAATGCCGACTGTATGACCCCACATGGAACCATCCTGCACCAAACGCTGGACTTTGATGAATTTATTCCTCCCATTCCCCCACCGCCATACTACCCCCCAGAGTACACATGCACCCCCTCAATGGATGGACAGAGGTGAGAAGCAAAATACTGCTCACTAGCATCACACTTTTTTTCAGTGTTCACTGTTCACCAAACTCTAGTTCAGAAGTATCTCCTGTAACATTTGTTATGTGTGTTATTTATATTATGTATGTTAGTAGGATAGTATTCATGGTATATTCCCTGGATATACTATATGAAGCAAGACATTGACAAGGCATTTGTAATTTCTTCCTAATGTTAGAGAAGATTAATAACTCTATGGTGATAAGACATAGAAATTATGCACATTTGTCTGCTGGCCTGCCAAACCCCACAGTTACTAGAATACAATACATAGCAACACAATCCAACTTTATTATCTGCCATGGTGGATATCAACACATTAATGACATCACATTAATGCCCCAAAGGGGCAGCGTTTCAAATTGGGTACAAAGGCATGTGTTTCTTTCAAATATATTGGGCATTGTTTCTAGGTTTTGATTTTTATGAACTTGAAAATACAAAAGGAGCTTTGCTAAGGAGAGCTTCATGAGAATTCTTGGTGGTTGGTACAGATAGAGTTGAGGATACTGTACCTGTATCAGTGCCCTGTCCTATCAGGGCCCATTGTATCCATCTATAGAATTAATAAGAATGATAGAAGTGATTTATCTTACTTTTTCACAATATGATACATATATTTAAGATTATTATGATTCCTCTTTTTTTGTATCCTATGGTCTTTTCTCCATATATTAGGCTACAATATACAGTAGGTCCTATGTGTGTCATTAAAAAGGGGGTTATAAGACTGACAGGAAGCACTGAAGGAAAGTTTGGAGCACAACACACAGCACCCTAAGAGGACCAACACCAAAGAGATGAAACAAGACGTGTAGTTTGTTAGTTGTGAAGGAGCTAAAAGAATGATATCCGTTACTTCTTCTTGCTCAGTGATTGTCAGCAGAGGAACTTTGTTGGGATCAAAACTGCTCTAAATGTTTTATGTAAGGTAGGCTGCAGTAAACCTAAAGAATCTAATGAACTGAATATTGTGTTGCCAAAGATTTGCACCCAGATTACAATCAAAACCCATCATATTAAGCAGCAGTGGCATGTCTCTGTTTAGAAAGAAATGTCTCACTGTGATCATCACATGTGGTATTATCATCCATGGCCACCACGGAGCATTTCCCTCCATAAAGCAGATGTGACATCCATGACTCTCGGCTGTAGTGAAAGATCTGTTGACCCCTCCCTCATCACTCCCTCCATTTCCTCAGTCTTGCCAGAAAGAGTGCTGCTGATGTAGCCATTTGGCAGGAAGCCACATCTGTTTGCCCATTATGCCATAAATATAAACAAGGCAGAGGAAGCATTTATAGTGTCCCTGCCCGGGGCCAGGGATGTGTCATGACATCATCATGCCGCCAATGATTAGTGGAAACTCAGGTTGTATTTCATGCTCTGCCACTTTAGAGGAGAATGGGGTTGTAATTAAAAGATATGACAGTGCGCAGTGCTGCTCATTCTTAATTGGCACCATATGAAACAGTGGTGCACATGGAATGTTATGGAATGATAATGTAGGAAAGAAGACTATTTTTCATCCTGTCTCTCAATGTTTTAATAGAGAATGTACTGCCAGTTGAACGAAGACTTGTGCCAGCCCTTAAGACACTGGTCTTTGTGTCATTTTGTTACTGGCCCAGTATATTCTCTATCATTTTCTGTATACTCTTTTTAAATGCTTGGTTAAAACTCTTGCTGTTATGTCCCTGACAGAGGCCTGCATCTGGACTTCCCCCATTCTCCTTTCAGTGCCATCTATGGGGTGTCCATCAACAGCCCAGGGACTCTGTACCCAACTGACCTGCCCCCTCCATATGAGTCTGTGGTGGGGCAGACCCCTGCAAGCCAGGTGAGAAAAATCATCTATCTATGTCCTTAAACAATGTCTACAGAGGGCTTCAGTGTGGGCATTTGAGCTAATGTCTTTTTTCTTGTACAGAGGAAGTGATAATGGAGGTTAGTTACCTTCTTCATTTAATACTTATATTGATATTACATATATTTATGTGCGATAGCAGTAAAAACCTTAAGCAAACCTGATCCTTTCTTTTAGATGGAATATTCTTTAACCTGTATTTTTGTTAAAAAAAACTATCATTTGCATAGTTTTAAGCAGATCATCATAAATGTATTGCATTCAAAATGTAGTCCTTTAGTTAAAATTTCAAATTTTGTCAATTTTAATAAGATATACTTAAAAAACAAGGGTGTTTCAAGACCACAGGTCTGAAATTTGGCCAAGCTAAGAAACTTTCAGGTCAGGTTTTCTCCTCTAAATGGATGGTATTTTTTACTTGTGTCAAAATGGTATTACTTCTGAATTCAGCTTGTGTCTGCATGTTGAGATGTTGCCTGACAGGTCTGTGGGTCAAGAATCACTGCCAATTTCATCTAAGTATATCTGCTGTTTCAAACTCACTACTTACTCAGGCAATCTCTCTTGACTGTCATATTAACTGAACTTTTTTCTTGCTGCAGAAAGGCCTCACTGCAACTCACTGTTCACAGCTAAAAATAAAAGTCTCATGTGCAAGCAGATCCTTTTATCTTTTACAATCTTCTCAATATCATTTAACACCTTTGCCTTTTAATCTCTCATTTCTATTACACCTATCAACTCTGCAATTTGTTCCAATTCCACATCCAATTTGAACAGTGTCCTTCAAAAAGGAATCAGCAGAGGGTTTTCTCTGGAATCGATTGCACTGGTTGCTGTAAATAACTAATGGAAGTGCGCAGCAATCGATTGATTGTGTGAGAGAACTGGTAGAAGGCCGATATATGAAGAAAAATAAGAAAAAAGCAGCTGATGATTTCAGTCTTAAGACACTACATGATTTGACAAGCCAAGTAACATAATTGTCATGTACCTTGAGAATCATATTACTGAATCGAATTCAACTCTAGAATCAGTTGGTAGCCTTTACCACTAGTACACCTGTCCATTTCTGTTTGTGTGTTGTGGTCTTACAGAGCCCCCTATTGACCAACTTGTGGCAATGAAGGATAGGTGCCACACAACTGTTAGTTTAAGTTACACATACAAAATATCATGTATGAAGTGATAAAAATGTGCTGTTACTTTTCCTCTCTGCAGTGTGTCCCCTAATAAGTTACTCTTTACAGGTCACCACCAGCATAGAGCAGCAGGCCACTGAGTCCAGTCTATGTGACAGAAACACCACTGCAGGAATTAGTACTCAAGGTAAAATCTCTTCTTAATAATGCAGAGGATGGCTGGATGCCTTCTACCAGTCATACTGATAATACTTGTATTCCATATTTATAGCCTCGGTGGACAGTGCATCCCTGATGGTGTCAGAGGTGGCTGACCAGGACCAGACTTGCTCCTCGGAGGACTTGTGTTCCCTAGAGGTCCAGGGCTCTGACTCCTCTCCCTATGGCACACTCCACACTGCGCCCACTGATGGAAGCTGCAACAGCCTGGAAATGTGTACACGTGACTCCACACGCTGCCATCGTGGCCGGCTTAACACTGATGCTCGCCCCAGTGACACTGGATACAGTGAGTCCTCCAACACCCAGGAGTCTCTCGAACGCTCTCCGGACTGGTCCTCAGAGAACTACAGCAATCTGGACCAAGAGGATTCTACAGACAATACACATGCATGTGAGGAACACAGGGCTGCGATGCACATATGTGATGAGCTTGCATCAGCCAAACAGTTGCCAGAGGAGCCACCTAAAGCGCCAACGCACTCCCTCATTAAAGCCCGAATGATGAGCCGGAAGCTCACTCTCCCAGTCACTATCCCCCCACCACCTCAGCCCTGCTCCCCCACCTCTGTTGCCTCCTCTGGTGGAACTTCAGCCATCAGCCCCATGGCTCCTTCTCCTTCTCCATCCCCTCCTAGCAGGCTAAGAGGCCCCAGGCTGTGCTTCAGTGTTTGGTCACCCTCATCTGCATCACAACCCCCCTCTACCTCAGCCCAAACTGGTTATGTGCCGTCAGAAAGGCCTCGGGGCTTCCGTGCAGCCAAGAGGTACCGCAAGCTGGCACGCATTGTCCGCTCCACCAGTGACCCTATCTCCTGCTCTTCTACATCAGGAAGTATGTGGTTTAAGATTTATACATCTTAAACATCTTAAATATTACCTTTCAGTTTCTATCTGTCCTTAAGGTGGCTCTCTTGTCTAAGTCTCTTGTCTCCCTCTACAGGAGAAAATAGTGTCTGCGCCTCTGCAAACAACCCTGCTGCTGAAGATTCAGCTCATACATCCCCAGAGCAAGGTAATACTGTCATAAGAATTTATACAACGGTGTTAAAACTAGGCACCCAGAATGTGCATGTCTGCTGCTGAAGAGCATCCACATACTATTGTATAAAAAACCCCTGAAGGACGAACCATAAATAATTCAGCATAACAACCCAATTTGTCAAACTTTACTAAACCAAATGTTAGCAATTTGATGATTTGATGCAGGGACATGCAAAAACATTTTGAGGGGCTGTTGCTCTAACCGAAAAAAGGGCACTGCCCACCCTGATTTTAGGTATCACCTGTCAGCATGTATCTGAAATGGTGTAAAATGTGGTAATTTAACTTACCACAAATCAATTTTAAATTTGTAAATAGTTTTAAATTCTAAAGATTAATGAAATAATAAAAGTAGCATACTATTTGTGCAAGCTAGCATATTATTGCTCATAAAGTTTATTGAAACTAGTTTAAGCAGCAATATGATTTTGCTTCTTGAGCTTAACACTGCCATGGTCCTAACGTGGTATTAAGGTACAAGCTTGGCAAAGAATTGTGAGGATGGAGCTGTCCTCGAAAGAAACATGTCACTATAATTCTGCAGAAGTTACATAATGTAGGCCTACCCATGTTGTCCATAGCGTCTAATAATAATAATAATATTAATAATGAGGCAACTTCTATCAGCTACATTTACTTGTTGGTTGATAATGAATTACAATCTGAATGAATCAAGCTAGAAATAAGCTTAACACATCACACTGCTTCATATTGACTGTAAACAATCTTTAATTGAGCATGATTCAACAGTCACACTTGATCTAATGGTCGTAACAGAGCTGAAGAATTATCCTTCTATATCCAACAACTAAAGCTAAGTGATACCATAGTGAGAGCATAATATTAGGTAATATTGTGCGACCGCGATGTAATGCAAATGTGACAAAGTCAGAAGTATATGAGGAACTGTTTATTCACAGAGCATTCCACAGGTTATACCATCCATCGTTAATCATTTCCACAACTTCAACATTCACCTTGTGCCCTCATAACGGCAACATTTTCCTGATAGCAGCTTTTGATTGTTTTTTGGCCCTGGGCCAGATTAAGTGGCTCTGCCATGGGCCCTTCCCACCTCCAACTGTTACACACAGAGGTATGTCAATCAAAAAGCAATAAAAATTGGTTATATGGTTTTAAATTGATTTGGTCAAATTTCAGCAATTGCCACTTGTATTTAGGCTATTTATACAACAGCTAAATTAATAGATTTTTAAAAAATGTTTTCCCCCTCCAGAGAAGCAGCTCAGCCAAAGAAGGCAAAAAGGCTATTGCCTGGGCAACAATAGCCCTTACCTGTGCAAGTCCTTGATCTGATGTACAATCACCTGCATGCAGTTTGACAAATGAAAATGAGCTGCGACAAAGCTGACAGTGTGTTACACTGCTGACACAGAAAACAGAAATTTCACATAATCTAAAATACTAATTTGAATGGCATTAGCCTTGATTTTAGTAAAGTGTCTAAATCATTGTGGTGAAAAATTAATTATCTGCTTTATTTTCAGAGTCAACAGATGTTGCAACAGAAGGAGTCGGAGCTAAACCCAGTCACATATGTGTCAGGAAGCAGCAAAAGGAGGGCAGAAAAGTTGATATCCACCTTAAACCCCGAGCTGTGCACACACACTCCTCCCATGAACGGCCACACTCCCTGGCTGACCTTAAAATGTACAAAGACACCAAAATATTGGTGGCCAAGTTTCTGGAGCACTCAAGCTGCAGTCTACCTCCTGAAGTCCAACAGGTTGTCAACAACATCAAGTGTGTCATCAAGTCGGATGAGAAACACATGGAGGAGGCCATTTTTAGTGCCAACGTTATAGATCAGGTAACTGAATTGGACAGTTGATAGCGTTATGCAAATTGGCAGTTTGTTTGTCTAAGGCTGGTTTTAATGGTTATTGGTGAGCATCAATGCACAAGACAAGAGGTCAATATCATGGTAGTCCCTGTGAAACTGTAATGCTCATCACAGAGATCCTTAACAGAGGAAAGTCCATGTTGTTACCAAAACAAATATGTTGTGCCTACATTGTCAGCACTCAGTTTCAGCTGTACTTTGACATGGCTGCATTATCATGTTGACATACAGTTTGCATGCTAATCCATGTTACACAGTTATTTGAATATGATGTTAACACCTAAAACTAGCACAAGTGTTAGGAGATGTGGTTAGTGTAGTGGTGAGATACTCTTCGTTTTGAGTAGAAAATTCAGTTACATTTATAGAAAATAACAGAGTAGTCTTGTCTTTATGATAACAACACAGATACTACAATGGTAGGCAAAAAACATTTGATTGTTTACTATTACCTTATGTTACATGGGTGCTGAGGTTGGTAGGTTTGAGAAAAAAGAATGTGGTGTGTGTTTTTTAATCCTCACAGCACCACTAGGGTGTATTTTTTCTAGAGCAGCTTCGGCTTGCACCAACACAGTGAGGTTAAACCTGTGGGAAGATGTTCTAGAGTAGGCTGAAAGTGGCTTGTTTTGTTTAACCAAGACCAGTGGTAAGACTGTGTCCGTTGGGAATGGGGAGGTTCTGTTTGCTTATGGCTTCAGAGACCAAGGTGTCAATTTACAGATTGTGTACAAAGAGCGAAATACTTTCTGAGTTTTCACTTTTATTTTCCATCTTATGTTGCATTAATGTTTTTTTCATTTTTTTTTTTTAACATAATCATGTTAAAAAAACAACAACTGAATATTCATGTGCAGCTCTTGTATGAAAGGCGCTATACAAATAAAGTTATTATTATTAAGTTATCTTCAAGTAATGTTGATTATCAGATATTTCCCTCTTATTTAGAATTAAATATTTCTACTGTTAAATTCAGCACTTTCATCTATTGTAAAATGCAGTAGCATATATTTAATTTTAATTTTGCATAGCAACATTGCTGGCCTTTTTGGGGAGTTATAATGACCAAAGCAGTGGATTTCAGTGCACTTTTATCACACTCATTTCCTAATGGCTTTTATGAATATGTAAAAAATAACAGGTGACAATAAGTGTCTCTCTTAAATGTTCCCATTTTATGCTGCACAGATGATGACCCAGCGCATTGTAGGCAGTCCCAGGAAGCGTGGCCATGAGGATCTTCACCTCCAGAGCTGCGGTGCTTTGAGTTCATCCCCGTCCCCTTCCGTGCGCCGTCCAAAACACCTTCCACAAACAACCAGTGGCTCTACCGACCCACTGGACTCCCCCTCCTCTGAACAAAGCGTTGAGTACAGAGAAACTATTCTCTGACCTCTCTCTGAACAAGGACTCGGGTCAAAACTATGAGGGTATATCAGGATGCTAGTGCTGCAGCCACGCTGTGCTGTGCTGTGCTGTGCTGTGCTGTGCTGTGCTGTGCTGTGCAGTGCAGTGCTGTGCAGTGCCGTGCAGCACGTCTGTACAGCAAGTAATACAACTTCCGGCTTTGTTGTATCACTAATTTGCACAGTGTGACTGCAGCACAGGTACACTGAAATGGTCTCATATTATCATATCTCCTAGTGCCCTGTGAGACCGTGCCAAGTCATCAGCAGAAATGGTAGCAAACTCAGACTGAGCCTGCCAGTGTCTGTAGTGGCTTCTTTCTCATCAGAAAAACAAAAGAATGTTTCTCCCTCAGGGGATCTTTTCTACTGAGATTCATCTCTTAAAAAAAGAAACAAATACTCAGCTGGTAAGTTGGAATCTGTGACTCGAAGACGAAGGAGATTGTGTTATCAGTATTCTTCTTGTCCTTATAAGAAACAGGGAGAAATATGTTTGTATTAAACTGTGAACTAAACCGACTTGGCAATATCAGTCACTGTTTGCAGATTTTGTGGAACTGTTACTGATAGGCTGGTGAATATTTTGTGGTGCCGCTGGTTCAAGAACATCGCAGACATTTTAACTTACCTCATTGTGTTACAATTCTTATCAGTGTTACAATAAAATATGACTTTGTATGTTGTGGTTTGTGTTGTTCTTTCAATTAATGTTACACACGTATATTAATAACAGGAACACTTGAAAATATAATGGTGATGTAGTGGTTGTTGCTATTTAATCGATTATACTGTAAAATGTATTTTAGTCAGTATTGGTGAGTGTCTACTTTCCATATGCCAGTGCTGTTTTCTGGTGTTTGGCGTAGGTCGTCATGACTCTGTAACTAGATCACAGTTACAAAGGCAGGATGACTCATATTAGGTGATTATCTTAAGCTAAAAATAAATTAAAACAAGTCATGACCTTTAATAGAGCTTTGACAACTTTTCATTCTTGGGTAAGTTTTAAGGCAACTTACTCGGGTGGAAAGAATTCAGTTATTCCCACCTGAATGTCTTGGTGCATATCTAGGATTGGTATCCAAAATCTTAGCTTTCCACTTAGTCAATGTACAGAATACCTCTAGATTTCTGATACTGAGAGTAATATGGAGAGTTGTGTTGGTAATAAGTAGCTTTAAGTAAATGGCAAAGGATTACATGAGTGTTAAAAAGATACATAGATTTAGAATTGGGTAACAAGTCCTAACAGGAGGGAGGACAGGAGGATTTGTGTTTGATTTACCAAACCTGATTTTCTAGGCACTGATCAAAAGTCAAGGGTAACTTAAAAGAAGCTATGTGCATCAGGTTTGAATGAATTGTAGCAATGAATTTGCAGGGTTTGTATTAAGACTGACAGGCAACACCACCTTGTATGAAAAATATGAATATACAGGGTGTCCATAAAGTCTCTTTACAATTTAACAAATGTATTACAAAAGCATATGAATAGACAGATAGACTGTGGAAATTTAATCATTTAATACACCTCTATATGGGCACCATTAGTTGCACGAAGCACATCAAGACGGTACTCGATTTCTTACCATGTTCACTGTAGCATAGCCTCATCAATGGTGGCAATGGCATCAGTGATCTTTTGCTTGTGTACTATCCTGATAGGAGAGAACGGGGTTGGTAGTCACACTTTCTACTTCCATTTGAATCTTTGATAGATTCGCTTTCACTGTGCAATGTTAATCTAAAGTGTCAGTTAGGAATGAAGTAACATTACTCTCTTTAAGCTTACTTTGTTCAAAACATGTGGTCTGTCAAATAAGTCTTGTGCTCTTCTGACAACCATCCATATTGTGGGGTTGGTAGTCACACTCTATGGGGCACACTATGTTTTTTTAATGGTGAAAATTTCAAAATTGAGGCAATCTTAAAAATGAATTTAGAAAGTTAATTTCATGTTGAATGTTCATGAATGTGACACCAACCCTGGAGAGAATGTGACAAGCATCCCTAACTGGGATTTTGCTACTGGCAAAGCTAACAACCACATGTTGTAGCGTAGCCAAGAAAATAAAATCTAAACTATAGCTCTCCCTTTATATTTTTAGTGGTAATAATTGTTTTATTGTAAACCATTTGTGTGAAAGCCTAGAGGAGAAACGCAGAGGAGCTGAATATTTACATTTTGACATGAAAAACACTAAACTCCTCTCACCTCAGTTTTAAGTGTTGATCTCGATATGCCCTTGTTGGTGATCTCTGGCTTCAATTTTGAAAATGTCAGTATTAACATTTTTTAACAGCGCCCTCTAGGGAGCTACATCAAATGAATGAGACAACCATGGATGTATAAAGAGAATTGGATACAGCTTGGAGGTGGGACGCTGTTCATTCCTGTGAAAGTTGTGGCTCCTCTATACTGAAATGTGATTGATCGGACCGAATGTATCAAATTGTGATAGTGAAAGTCATTCTGGATGGTTGTTGTGACCCTTAAAAAAAATTGAGAGATTTACACATTTCTCTTTCACAATGTAAGTCTATGGGGAAAAGTCTTTTGTGAGCCCAATTGCATCACGTGACTTAATTACTGGGTTTAGCCATCATATCAAATTGGCTCCAATGCCCAGTGCTCTTCCTGGAGGTTTGGTGACAACCAGCCCTGCTCTCCCCTATCTGAGTCGTTATCACACCAGCCTTCATTGTGTACCAGTTTTTAACACATTAGTGAACTTTTGCACATCAGCAAACAAAGTGGCCTTTAGGCGTCAAACAGAGGAGAAGAGAGTGCCATAAAGAGACCAGTCCCACGCCTCCTTACTGCAGCTCAACTTGGACTCTTATTTTAAGCACAGAGCGGAAACTGGTGTCGCCTGTTGCGGCCAGCTTCACACAGCAGAGACATCAGATTGGGACGGCTCCGGTTTGCAGAGTGTGACACAAAGCCTCTGTTCTCAGTGATTTTCAGGGTATATTTTGTTTCATTTTAGGGGTTAAATCCGTCCTCCGAAAGAAGAGACGATACTTTTTTTTGCCTGACTGTCTCCTCGCATCTATCGCTGCTAGCTAGTGTGAAAGTAGCTAATATCTGGACAGCGTTGAGTCCAATTGGAGCTAATACGCCAGCTTCGGTTCGAAAGGCATCAGTGGTGCTGGTTTGACGGTAAATTTGTGATTTAAGGAGCTCAGACGCCGGTATATTAAGTCTTACGAGGGCTCATAGGCTCGCATGAAAAATAAGTAGCTGTGGGCTAATGTTATACTGCTCGCTAGATGGTTTGTATCTGCTCACTGCCACGGAGCCGTGTAGCTGTCCACGTCTAGTCTCGTCTGCTGTGTTTAACGTCGCCAGCTGAGCTAGGCCACGTCCCTGCGGGCGTATTTCAGCTACTGACATTGGACGAATTGCAGAGAAGATGCCCAGTGTGCGGAAGGAGGAAGGAGAGTAAAGATCAGAAGAAATGTGACAAGTCTTGAGCATACATGACTCTCTCTGTCCGTAGCGGTGGTTGCATTTCTTGAGCGGTTGCCGCATATATCCGACATGTCACGTAGACGGATGCTTTTTGCTCCGGGAGATCAGTAGGTTGCAGTAACAACCTCAAGTAGCGTTGTCATTTTCTTTTTGTGTGTGTGTGTGTGTGTGTGTGTGTGAAATGGTTGGTTTTGGTGCAAACCGACGGGGAGGCCGCCTCCCGTCCTTTATCCTCATCTTCTTGATGGTGATCATCGCCATACTGTCTTTCAACTACTGGACAGTGTCCAACAAGCACGGCCGCTTGCTGGATGAGCTGGCCGAGGTACAGACGCAGGTGAAGCGCACGGACGCCGCACGTAGCCGGCTGGAGAAGAGGAACTCAGAGCTGATGGTGCAGGTGGACACGCACAGGAAGCAGATAGACCAGAAGGATGGAGACTACAGCGTCCTGGAGGGCAAGCTGCAGGCCCGAGAGGGGCTCATCAAAAAGTGCACTGATGATAAGGTAAAAAAAGAAGAAGAATTTAAAGAAAAAAAAGACTGCTGGAGTTTAGTTTCATACCATTATTCTGTACTGTGCTAAATCAGGAAGGAAACGTTTTTTCACAGAGGGATGAATATCTTTGTATTAATTTTGGATGGTGGCTGTTAATGCTGTCATACAATATTTAATCTAATGGTTTGTGCACTGTTCTGTGAGAAAGTAATGCAGATATGATGGCCAAGCAAGTTGAGACAGTGTTTCTGCATCTCTTTGAGCTAGTCATATAAGTTTAAATTACTTTATTTCACGTAACTTTAAAGCAGCTTTTTAAAACCAGGGAAAACAAATACATTTCCATACCATTACAATATTGCAATAACATAAATCATCCCAATACGTAGTCCTGTATCATGGTATTTGCTCAGTATTATATTCATGCATTAAATGGAGCATTTAGCCTAATATGAACCATATTTGTAGGTCATGTTAGAAGGAGATGGATGTTTTACCTTTAGCAATGTAAAGGACGAATTCTAAAGAGGAGAATGGTGTCAATTAAATGGTCAAATCATCCTTGTTCAGAGTTTAATTCATAACTTGAATTATTCTATACCACCATACTATTCTTCTATAAAAAAAAATCATAGCCCATGGCTCTCAAGTGTTTGATATCCCTAAGATTTTGGAGAAAATGTGCTTCTGAAGATCCCTACAAGCCACTAATAATGTGTTTTATACTGGTCGACAGGGCAGAGGTCAGGTAAAAGTGAGGGTGACATTATCCTTTTTAAGTTATGGGTTTCCTTACGATTTATACCACAAGCCTTTTGTAAGGTAGACGTAGTTGGTCCTCTTTTCTAAATTCTGAAAATAACAGAAAGTCTGCATTCATTCACTGAGGGCAGAGATGAAAGGATTAGTTGATTAATTAATGAATCGATTGGCAGAACATTACCATATTATTGTCAACATCAAGCAAAACTGCTTCTCAAGTTCCAGCTTCTTAAATGTGACATTTTTCTGCTTTCTTTGTTTAGACTAAACAAAAAATATGTTCACTTTTCCAAACAGAAAAACAAATTTACCTCAATCTGTGTATACTGTGTTGATATTGCATATTATCAGCACATTTTCAGAACTTTGTCGGGCTTATTGTTTTCACCATCAGTGGCCCCTCAATGTTCTCCACCAGGCTGTCCCCACTTCTTGTCCTGCCCAGGGGCACAGCCAGCAGTTTGGTGTCTTTTGTGTCCCGACACCCTCTCAACATTGCTGTGTGTCCAGCTGCCCCGGGAAACGTTTAGACAACAGATGAGGGGGAGGTTTCCTGTAATTTGCATCCAGTCTGCGTCTCTTACTTCACATGCATACATTTGTTTAACTTATGTTTGTCCTATGTGCGGTTTAGCATCCTAGTCAAAACACTGGGGAGTTGTTATGGGACCATGAGAGCCACTCTTCCACTGGGAAGTCAAACTAGAACACATGAGACAGTGTATCAGTGTTGTTATTTAGGATACATGAGACATGATGGCACCACTTTAACCATATGATGACGTTCTGCTTGATGTTAGTCCCTGAGCTGGAAAATATTTCACTACTTGTTGATAATTAATGACCTTTACACGTACGCTTATTTGGAGTAAGGCCAAGAGTAACAGTGTTCTTTTGCTCAACTTCAGTACAGCAGAACAAACTTCCTCATTGCGTTTAGTTAGTTATTTTGTGAACAGTGAGATAACACTGCTTTAAATGGGCCACCTCCCGGTATGATTTATATGCAGCTGAATAAATGCAGTGCAGACTTTCACAGGGGAAGGGCGTACATGCTTGACAAACCAGATCTAAAATTGAAATGCAATGTAAAAACGGAAACCTGTTTGTCTATTAAATTAAATTTTTCTCTGGCCAAATCAAGCCAGACCAAAACAATGGCCCAGTAACAGTTAGCATTCTGCTTAGTTGCCTTTTATGCTGCACGGTCTCATTTTCTACAAACTGACATATTTTACTGAACATTTTACGATTTTATTCCAAATGTGTGTCTTCATAATTTTTGACTCTACAATCCCTCTTGGCAGGTTAACTATAAAGCAGTGATTCTGTAAGAAAATAAAAAATGTAACCAGAGCTTAAATTATGTCTTGTTGGGGTAGATAAAGTGGCGAAGGGTAGACTACAAAGGAGCCTAAGCTCTGTGGTTTCTTGTTAGTACCTTCAGTATCCGGCTCCCTATGTTGGTAATAAAGATAAAAGTAGGCATTGTATTGTAGTTGCTCCACTCCTTACTTTTGTCAACAGCCCCACCCTGTTTCAACAGGGATGTATGCTACATACACAGAGAAGAGGCCTCTAATGCAGTGATGAAAGGGACATTGAAACCTAAATGACTTTGACACGCAAATAAAGGATAAAACAGAACTGAGTACATCCCTGTGCAAATATCACTAAAATGTTAAATCATCTTACAATAATTGCAGCATTATTAGGGTCAATTGTAAGGTAATTGATCTCATTTGGAATTAAAAAGAAACGGGTTGGATAAGACTAAATTGAAAACGCAAGACTCAAAGCACAACCTCAATGCAACAAAACTGAGTACACCGGATCCAAAAGAACCTGTGAACACCACAACTTTCTCAGTTTTGGCCTATGTCTGATGCAGCATGGCTCCACATGGTAAGGCATTGTCACAACAAGTTAGAAAACCAGTTTGTAAGACTTCATGAAGATGGGAGAGGGTACAAAATCATAAGTAAGCTACTGAACAGAAGCAAAAACACAGTCGCAGCAGTGGTTAGGAGGTACGGGAAAACCCATACCACCAATAATAGTATGTGGCTGTCCTCAAAAAATGATGATATGCACAATGCAGTTTATGCAGCCTTGCACTGAAAAACAGACAGGCAAGTGCTTCTGATTTGGCACAATGTAAATTGGTGTTTCATTGACTGCTCAGACAGTCTGAAGGACATTGCATGAAGTCAACATCAACGGACGACGTCCAAAAAGAAAGCTGTTGCTCGGCACAAAACAGCAAGATCAAATTTGGCCAAAGAACATGAAAAAAGCTTGATGAATACTGGTAGCACATTCTTCGGTTAGATGAAACCAAAATAAATTTGTTTGGATCAGATGGAGTCCAGCATGTTTGGTGTGGACGTGGACAGGACTACCACTGTGCCTCCATAGTGCCGACTGTGAAACATGGAGGTAGAAGTGTGCTGATATGGAGCTGCATGAGTTCAAAAGGTGCTATTAATGAAAAGATGACTCCCAGTTTAAGGAGACAATTTTTTAAAGAAGAAAAAAGTAAAAACTATGACCTGGCCAATTATGTCCCTTCATCTGAATCCCATAGAACACATTTAGAGTATTTTAAAGAGGATGGTAGAGCAACGAAACCCCTCCAGCAAAGAGCAGCTGAAAACAACGATCCATGAAAAATAGCAGAACAAGAATCTTTTCACAGATTTGGGTGAAACTGGTATCATCCATGCCCAGGGGGATTGAATCTGTTATGAAAAATAAAGTCAGGCATACAAATTATTCAAAAATATATGAATTTAGCCTCACTAATGAAGGTTGTGCTGATTTTTGCTGCAGTTTGTTCTTAAATATGGACCTTTTAATTATAGTTTAGTCAAATATTCTGTTTTCCCTCCAGTTTCCACCTGGTGCACTGTCTCTGTGTTTGCAGCACACACTGAGGGCTCAGCTCCACCCGAGGTGAACCAAACGGCTCTTTTAATACAGAGATCCCGCATCATAGCCGTAAATAAAATCCCTCATTAAGCCTTTGTTTTTTTACACTGAACCAACCAAAACCAGCATAATGTTGCTGCTGTGTGCTTTTAAATTGCACGCCAGTGTTTCTGATTCAAAAGTTTGAGGTGGAGGTATGTGGGGAAGTTTATTTGTGCTGTTGAACATAACAGCTGTGAAACAATCAGAAAATAACATTTTATTGATCTGATTAACCGGCTTTCTTACTGTCAGCACTCCCCTCACTTCATTCACTCTATACCTCACTGGACCATGGCTAACTCAACAGCGTCCTGTAGCTGCTACCTCTGTAGCCGCTTACTGATGGAGAAACTCTGTCCCCTCATTCCGTGTCTGGACCTTTTACACAGAACAGCTAAGGGGAATAAAGTAGCAGCAGAACAGACTCTCTGAGAGCAGAGGAGAGCTGCGACCATTAATGAAGGCAAACTGCAGCAGAGGCTAACTTCCGCTGCTAGTGTCCTCTCTGTCTAGCGGGGGGTGGAGCTGAGCCCTCCGTGTGCACACAGAAAGAGGTGGAGAGTTCCCGCAACTCAGTAATTTAACAATGTAATCCGCACAAAAGACATCTTCAAATGACAAAAATATTGCTGTAAAGAATGTGAATAAACTATATCGATATTAACAATAACGTCTCGTCTAGGGCTGGGCTAAACGATCATTTTTTAAACGATTAATCAAGCGATTATTTTTTCGATTCATCTAACGATTATTTTTTCGATTATCGATTATTTTCCTATTATTTGATTACTATAGCAATTTACACATTATGAATATCAAAAAACATTGATTTCTTATAACATTTCAATATTTATTTAACATTTCTTTAATACATCCCTTCAGAGTATTGCTCCCAAAATCTCTCCAGATAGATGACACAAACTGACTTTGAACTGCCTGTGGAAGCATTTCCTTCATTTTACGCGCTTAGCTACTGTCTTAAAATCTTTAAAAAATCGATATATCACCCAGCCCTACTGTATTGTCATCTATACAGCCAATTACAGCAGGCTGCAGGAGGAAGCTGTTAACCACCTGTTTGTGGTGTAACAGTAAGAAGCTTTAGTCTTGACAACAGCTGATGCTGCATTTCCTGTCCACTCCTTCCTCACTGCCCTCTTAATCACTCAGTTGTAGCTCATTCAAGAACACAGTCAGTATAAATTATTCAGAAATTGAAGTTTCTTAAAACTACTCCAGTGGCATAATTCACTTCTTCACTGCTGATTGATATGCTCAGTATGTTGTTTTTTTGATCAGAATATGGCTAAATGCAGTTGCTTTCCTTAAGGCTCAACCAGAAGCTGTTTATATCTGTAGTTTAACACAACAATGTATTATTTTTTAATATACTGAGTATATAGATGCACAGCCTCGGTGGACTTTTTGTCCACTTTAAAACTTGACACCCTTGTAACATTATTTGTGGACATGACTGAAGATAAGAACTGTTTCTGTTGTTTGTAAAGGATGAAACAAACTAGGGCTGCAACTAACGATTATTTTCATTATTGATTAATCTGCAGATTTTTTGATTAATTGATTGGTTTATAAGATGTTTCCATCACATTTATCCAGAGTCCTTGTTGGCGTCATCATATGATGACATCATATGTCTTGTGTTGTTCAAAACTGAAAGATATTTGGATTATGATTCAGATCCTCACATTAGAGAAGCTACAACCAGATAGTTTTTTAAATATGTTGTCCAAAAAATGGCTTCATTGATGAATTGATTATCAAGGCGCTTAATAAAACAGCATTTTAACATCCACTTCTCAAACCTATAGGGAGTTACTATTTGGTACTCAATAGATATATGTGGGATATCACTGTCAAGTCCAGGATACAAGTCTCCCTTCCCTCTTCCTCCCACCTTAACTTGCCTCCTTCCCTCAATAGTTCATGCATATAACTTTGAGTTTTGTTAATTCTTAAAATAAAGAGAAGCAAACAGTTTCAATTAATAATTTCACAGCAGGTGTCTCTGTTGCATGGAGTTATAAGTTTCACAACTGTACAGGACTTTTGGATGGCATTACGGTGTGCGTGGGTTTTGTCTCCCTGGTCACTCACAATTAAGCTAAGCAGAGTTCAGTTAAGTTTAATAAGATGCTCAGTTTTTCAGCCACCAATACAAATCCTAAAGTATTCTTTTTCAGCAGATCAGTGACTGAACTCATACGGTATTAGGTTCATGTCTAACACCCCATACTGGATTTGATGGGCAGGAACTTATTGCTTTTTAGCAGTAAGTAATACAGTTTCACAATGAATGTCATCTGTGCTGTGAATCCTCGTTACGCTGAAAAACAGGACAGACCTGTTCACCTTTGTTTTCCTCTTGTGAAAGGCAGCATTTTCCACTATTACAGAACATGTTGCACAGTTCAGTTATTGAAGGCTCAGTGAACTGTTGTTTTAGATAAAGAACACAGACAAAATGTGTTAATGAGCCTGCTTTTTCTCTTTCGTACAGATGAAGCTGCAGAATGATGTCACATCCCAAATGACAGAAATCCAGAGGCTGAAAGGTAGGACACATTAACAAAACCTTTCATCAGTACATTTGAAATTACTGAAGTGATTTTTCTTTACCAAGTCAAGAACTAAAGCTGTGAAAAATATTTTGTTTTGTGTGTGTGTGGGGGGTGCTGCAAGCAGAACAGCTAAAGGATATGAAGCAGGAGTTCTTGAAACAGGAAGAACAGCTAAGAGAGGTGAAGAAAAATAGCACCACCTTGGAGAGGAAGCTGGAGTATGAAAGGTATGTAAACTCCTCATTAACCTTCCAGTCTTAATGACTGCTTTTAGAGGGTTTTTTTCCACTCCGAGGAACTGTTACATAATATTTAAAACACTTCCCAAAATGTGAATTAATGCCTCTCTAATCATCCATTGTTATGGCGGTGATTGGTTTTCTAATAAATCATCCCCTATAATCTGATAGAAGGTGATATTAGGTGATTGGACATCTTAATTTTCCTATTTCCTTGTCATATTTTCAGGCTTAAAACTAAATCTTGGTTTTTAGAAATCAGTTTTGTGGTATGGTGACCCCTTGAAAATGTGGATGACACTGACACTGTAATGTATATTGACCAGTTTACAGTGTGGACGTCAGATTGCACAATTAAAAAACGAGTATGAAGAAACAAAGAAGACCCTGGAGGAAGAAGCTTCAAAGCTAAGACGGGTTAGTATTCATTAAAATCTTAGTAGTCATTCTCTTGACTCCTAAGTAAATGATGAAAAGTTAGACCTAATTCCCCCTCCCCTCTGCTACTCACAGCATATAATTAACACATTTTAATACAGACGTATGGGTGGTATCTTCTAAACTCTAAACGTCTTTAGTCCTATTTAAGCTTCCCTGATCATTAAACATTAAACATTTTCCAAATGCTCCTCTTCCTGATTCCCTTCTGATTATTCTTCAGAGTGTAATGGATGGACAAAAGGGTGTAGCAACAGGAAGACATGCAGATGGAGCTCCTGGTTTGGAATTGGCTGGAGAGCGCCATACTATGGCTACTCACCAGCATGACAGTCCAGATTTAAAAGGTACAGTGGCTGTGACTATGCTGACCAAGGCGTATACTATCTTGACTGTTCTTCCTTACATTGCTAGGAACTTGCACCCATGTAGTATGTTACTATGTGCTGTCCTAGTTGTAGAAAATGCACATGCACCAGTTGCTCATGCTGCGTGTCTTATTCCTGTTTATGTAACTGTGTAACTAGGAACTCGTTTAACTATTTTAATGTCAGCTTACCCTCTACCTAAGTCACATTCCTCCTGCTCTCTTACAGAAGAGATGGGTAAGCCTGGCAGTGATGCTGGCATGCCTGGAATTGAAGACAGTGAGGTGGGAAAAATCGATGATGTGCAATTTGGTAAGTAACTTGCAATTTCAAAGGCAATTTTTTGGTTGGCAAATCCAGTGAGCTACTGTGTGGGGGAATTTATACAATACTATTATATTGACATGTGGACTCATTTGTAGGGCAGTAGGGGGCAGACTAAGGTCAAGGAAATTAATAAGAAAGACGGATGCCAGTGCTAGTGTATACACCAGTTAGACTTTCAATATATATTCATACATATTTACTGGACTATAGTCTTAGATAGATTTTGAAACTGCGACTTGTCAAGGGGGATATGCTTGATGAAGGTCGGATAGACTGCAACGTTATGATTCAATAAACATATGGCAGTGCGCGTGACAGTGTGCGGGAACTTTTTTCATTTTATGATAGGAGGAAAGTGCCAGATATTTCTTTTATACATTTTTGGAGAAAAACTGTGAAGTTCAAACCACAACTGGAGACCACAATAAACTTCTACTCTACAAAGCAGGGTCAGGGAGTGCCTTTCCCTGCTTATCTAATTGAATGTAATGTTTAAAAAAGTATTTTTTTGAGTATGCATTCACCAAGTTGTCTTACTTTTTTAACTTTATTACTTTGCTACTCCATTTATCCACAGCCTTAAAGAAACCAGCCATCACTCAGAAGCATGATGAGGCCCCTGATGTGGTTGTGGGCGCTGGTGCTGGACCTGGAGTTGGGGCAGCTGACGGTCCTGGGGGCCAGGGCCTGTCTCTAGACCAGCCCAGGCTCCAGCAGGACAGAGTGGAGGGCCGAGCAGCATTGCTTGCACCTCCAGATGTCAACAAACAGGCAGACAAACCAATAGTCTTTGAAGAAGACAACAAGGCAGGTATCAAGACAGACGAGCTAGGAGAACAACAAAGACAACTTCAAGGTACATTATGCAGTGAACCACATCCATATAATCACTATTAATTACAAAGGTTTTAGCTTTTGAGTCATAGGCGTGTGATAATTTAGTCTTCATAAATTATATTTCTATTACTTTACATTTAGTAAAGACAGCTAGAGAGATTTGGTATCTTGGTACAGGACTTGAATCTATTTCTCATTGTCAGCTCCTGATAATGCCAAGGGTGATGGTGAACACTTGAAGGGGATTCCACTGCCACCCAACCCTGCCCAGGTACCTAACCCCATCCAGCCTCATCGCGCCAAAGACCAAGTACCAGCAGAGCCAGCACATCACCGCCAAAGTGAGTATCTCCTCCAAACTCTGAAAAGGGGAATGCTGCAGTATTCAAGGGAGATTGTGTGTGAGTGGGGGGGAGGGGGGGGGGGGGTTATGAGATGGTTTTGAGGGGATAGGGAAAAACAATGTTTCACATGTAAACTGATTAATAAGCTATTTTTCTTGTCAGCTCTGCCTTTGTGTTTAGCTGATGCCTCCTAGCTCTCTGTGATGTCTGTCAGTGCAGAGAGTTACATACAGTTTGGTGTGATATCATCTGGATGAATTTTGCCCATTGCTAACCTGTTACACCCCTACTTCTACATCACACATTTCCATGAGACTTTGTTTAAAAAATGTAAGTCATGTCTGAATATGGGTATGAGTGCTGTCAGGGAGTAAAGAGAGGGCTCAGTTGCAGAGGAGAGGAGACATATGACACACACCTGGCTCCCAGATGATCCTTTCCTGCTGCTTGGCTTCTGCTCTGCTGCCTTCTCTCCCGTCTTCTCCTGTATTCAAATGTTCTGTTCTTCTGTCTCGCTTTCACATCCATCTCACCGTCTGCAGCTCTGCTGCTTGAAACACTGACTGTATTAAGTTCACATCTTCAGTTTGTTTTTCCTTTTATCTACTATCTCTGATCTCTTTATACTTGCATCTAATTATGGCAAATTAACACCGGACACCCATCAGATGTCTGTCTTGTGGTCACTAGATTGATGATGGATGATTGATCAGGCTGTAGGAAAAACCGTTTACATCAAATTTATTTATATTATGTACATATTTTGATCTTTTTTTCTGAGACACTAAGAAAACTGCTCATAGAATTTTGAATATTGCCCAATTGTGTTCCCAGCTGTTTCAGTTGGAACGTCTGTAGTTTTCACAGTAAAAAAAATACAAGTCTTGTAAAAGACATATAATGTATACAACAGATATAAAAACACATTTTTACTTACATACCCTCAGCCATGCATGAATTTAAAGTAGGCAAATGCTTGAGCAGGAGAGGTAAGAAGCCTCTCAAAGTCTTCTCCTAAAAATTCAAGATAAGATAAACAAAATTACATTAAATGAATACAATGAGGGATGGAAAGGCTGCTAAAAAAACAAAGAAAAAAAGCAGATACCAAGTCATTTTTACGAAAATAAAGTTGATGAGTAATGGACAATATCTAAGTTTGATTTCCACCAAACAGCACGTCTGTATCTAAATAAAAACTCACTGGAACACAAGATGAATATAATATTCTGTCCCCAGCCTCTTGAAGACTCAAAATAATGCAGTTGAGTACAACACCAGCTTTATCTTCAGGCTTAAAAACTACCATTGAGTTGAATAAACATAAGATAGGATTTATAGCAGGGCTATTGTTTTGGATTGATTGATTTAGATTGTACAGATGATTAAACCAGTAACTCAAATAGCTCTCAGTGCTTTCAAATACTTTAAACAGTCCCTCATTACAAGGGCACCCCATTTGTTTCCACTTGATAGTCTGTGTCCAATTCCATGATTGGATTTGCTTTACACAGTGTCTACACAGCCTATTAGCAGAGCAGCAGCAGCCTCAGTCCTCCGTCAGTGTTTACATAGGTCACCTGCGTTTTGCCAGCACCCAGCACACAATCAGTGTAGTTATGTGACGCGTAAAAATACACTTCAAGTCTTGGTTATGTGCATCAAGTGTGAGCTGGCACACGTAGATAGATGTATTGATTAAAATGGGAGTGCATCTATTCTGTTGGACGCATGTGAGACGACACAAGAAACACTTTCTGTCTAGACTCCGTGTTGCTCTTAAGAATCTCTCGTCTAATAAACATCCACCAACGTGTATCCATTCACCTGATCTGACTTCTCTTTTGACATCTTCTTCATGCAATCACTTATTTCGTCATGCATTCATTATGTAGTATTTCATCCATTCCTCCCTGTCTTCCTACAACTGCCTCCGCTTCCCTCCTTTCCTGATGAGGCCCTTCTCTGCCTCCTGCAGGCCGGTTCTTTGATGAGAACGAGTCCCCAGTAGATCCGCAACACGGCTCTAAGCTAGCGGACTACAATGGGGATGATGGGAACGTGGGTGAGTATGAGGCCGACAAGCAGGCCGAGCTGGCCTACAATGAGGAAGAGGATGGTGATGGTGGGGAGGAAGACGTTCAAGGTGAGCCAGGCCGGGGGACTGGACTGGCTGTCCAGATGTGTATCCACCATTCCTCCCTTGCTTCTTCCCTCCACCCCTGTCGTGCTACCGCCTCCCCTGCATCTGTCCAATCAGTTCATACAGTTAGAGTAGCTCACAGTACCATGAGTTTGGTCTTTGAATCCATCATAAACTATAGATATCTAATAATTATGACAAAAAACTTCCAGGGTCAAAGCAAGACTGCTTTGTAAGCAGTTCAGGATGAGCATTTCTCACCGTACAGGCACAGTTGCGATTTTAACATCTTATTTTCTCGTGTATAGAGATAACCTGACCGAGGAACTTACGGTTCTGTGAGTGCAATTCAGTTGCCATCTAGTATTTTCTGTCCTGCCTGTGCTTCTTTTTAGCTATACCACCTGTCTGTGCCTACCAAACATCTGACCCACATCTAGACCAGTAGTTAAATATAGCTCACTGTGTTCGTGAATGTGTCTGTGTTCTCCTTGAAATATTGAAATGCATGCCCTTTTTTTTCTTTATTATTGTTTGATGTCATTAATTTCTGATTGTCTAACTATTGGATCAACATTGTAATAATTGATTGGAGTGCTACAGTACAGTTTTTGAAATGCTCTATTTTTATTTTAGTCCATCTGAAACAAACAATTTCAGACATGTCAGCCCTGTGATTAGAGTATAGCTGTGATTTTTCTCATTTTCATTACATCTATGTTAAATTGTACAGTTTTGTATACAGTGAATTCAATTCAAGGGTGTCCTTGTCATAATGATGACCAACAGGGATAGTAATGTTATACTAATAGACAAAAATCAGTCATAAAACTTGGAATCACTTCAGGTTCAGTGTGCTGAAGTATAGTCAAAATAAAGAACATCATACAGTAAATACTGATGAATACAGAAATACTTTTTGACTGCATATGTGACCATTTTAATGGATGTGTATCTGATTGGAACTAATCTACTGGTGTGTCTGAACTGCTGACTGGGACATAGTTGAGATACTAAATATGTGATAGCCTTTAGAAAAGCTATCAGTTTTCTTATGGGATAATTAAGTATGGTTACAATACTCAATCAGGTTTCATCTAATACTTTATTCTAATTTCTTTTGCTTTCTTTTTTTCAGATGATGATGATCGAGACATGCAGGGAGATCGGGCTGTGGATTATGGGAAAAGACATCAAGCCATTGACATTCTCTGAATGGGACCTCATACAGCTGTGTCTCATTAAAATATTCAGACCTTCCTCTACAACCAAGCTCTTAAAACATCAACATGTTTAAGAATTTATAGGGTGCATCCTCAATGTCATGGACTACTTTGAAAAAAAGACATTGCAACTAATGAATTAGAATAACATAACAATACAAGAAAAATCATGGCATTGTCCTGAGCTGCTGTTGATTTGCTAATGGTCCTAAATTATGACAGTTGAAATGATGTATTGTACATTGACTGTTTAGTTTTGTTACTGGATTATCGACTGGCTCGGTTCATAACTAAGTGGTCTGATAAGACCCTGTTGACACATCTGAACTTCAAGATCAATCTGTTTTTGTTTTTGGTACTTTTCTTTTCAGGTTTCTCTTGCTTGATCTAAACAAACTCTTCACCTGAGATGTTTATCAAAAAGACTAATTTGGCATTCTGCCCCTCTTAACATAATTTTGGGACTCTTAACTGGATGACTTTTTTGTTGTTTTTTGTTTACAGAAGTGGAAATGCATTACAAATGCAAAGGACTTTTGCTTATGGGCCATTAAATCAATGTCTTTTCTTTGTGACAGACTCTCAGAAGTGCTCCTCATTCTATTTTCTAAATGATGCCATTGCATGCATTTGAGATTTTTTTAAAATAATCAAACTGAGCAAAATACTGAAGCTTAAGCAATACTTAGAGCAATGTTAGTATCCTCAACAATGTGCAAAGACTAACCAAGCACATATGGGACTGACGTACTTGTACACATGCTTCCATTAATAAGGTATCTTGTACATAATGTAGTCAATCTGTTGCTATTTGTACTGAGGAAACCTAATTCCTCACCTTTAGGGGAATCCGTGAACATGAATCGGTTCTCTTTGTGCGGCCAGGAAAATGTATTTCTCATGGAAAGGCACATTGAATGTAATTTAATTTTATTAAAGGTGATGCTTCATGTCATTTGTCAACTGTGATAGTGCTTAAGAGTCAATGCAGATGTTTTATTTGATTAAGAATTATAAATGAATAATTCAGGTGATACAGGCGTTTTATTGTAAATGCAAGTCAGGTTGATAATGTCCTTCGTTAATAATTGTGATCATATCCTGTTATTTTCAATAATGCAAACATCTGTTGAATGTATGCAGCAAAAAACTAATGTCAGATTAATTGTTGACATTCAATTTTCTCAAAATACTGACACCTGTGTGTATTCAGTCATTTACGGCTTGTTTTAAAAAGAGGACTGTGTGCCTTTCTGGTTCATGTACCTCAATCAAAGCTGTGTGGAGGGGGGACAGGCGAGTGGTAATCTTCGCTGCAGACATGGCTGGTGTTTTTGAGAGGTAAGGGGGTGTGTCTGTGTCCCATACGGGTATCTGCCTCGGAGAGACTGAGCAGAGGCGGGAAATGGCGCCTGTAACACAACGGTGTGTCATTTCTACAGCCCTTGAGTAGATATAAAAACTCGCATCAGATCACGAAAACAACCACTGCCTCTGTTGTGATGGTAAATCGGTCTTGAGTCCTTATCTCCAGATACTGCAGGATCACTGTAAAGTAAGTATGAAGCGTTAACCAGCCTCGTACGTGTGTTTGTCTTTGGCTTGCGATTTATGAAATGTTGGTTAGCGACAGGATAAATATTTTCCTTCCCCTTGCCTGTGCACATCTGTTAGCCCGGAGCAGTGTTTCTAGACGGGGCTAGGTTGTGTTAATGCTAAGCTAAGCTACATGGCTAATGTTAACGGTAGCTAAACACGGCCTTCAGGGGACTCGGCTAATTCCTGGCCTGCTTTACTATGTGCTACTTTTCACCTCCTTTTATTCTCCATAACCTACTAATTCAGTAAAAATGCTAACCCCAGTAGCTACGTGTTACTACTCGCATCTTTAAACATTACAGTTTTAAGCCCTTTAGCTTACATGCTAACGCGCTGCTAAATTAGCTAAAATTAATTTTTTTTTTTTTTTTACCGAATTCAGTGTTAATATTTTTTCAGTGGACATTGAGCCAGGCGTGTCAACAATTAATAAACTTAATCCCATCAAGCATTGTTAGCTCAAGATAGTGTTAATTAGACTGACTGCTGACTTTAAACCTTCGTAGTTTAGCATTAGCTGTTTTGATCACCGATGTTACCAACAACCAGCATAAACGTAGATGAATGTAGATATTTCGCAGAGACACTCAAAGCAAACTACACTCCACATTGTTATATAGTTAACCCAACTAACAAACAACGCTAATGCTCCTCGCGTAAGTTAAATAGTAATTTTAACATCATTTCGCTCAATTTACGATGCCGTACTGGCTTGCTAGCGATAAGTTAGCCCGTTTTTGGGCTCGCCAAACTCTCCACTTGAAAGCCAACCTGTAACACTGCAACTCTGCCTATACGTGCCTCTTTTAAAATCTGACCATGTTTAAAAAGAAAGCTGATTCATCCACAATTATCTTGGCATGTTAACATACGAGCCATATCTGTTGGTGTATGTTAAATTAGCTAGTCGCTCGATTAGCTGCAGAGCTTGGTCGTTGTGATTAATTTGTTCACCTTTTTTTTTTTTTTTTAATGAAAACGTTTTGGGCATGATTGGGGCAACTGCACCGGGTGTGTCATGTGTTTAAATGATCTGGGGGTTTCACATATAATTTAGCTACATTTTTATAGTAGTCTCCTACGCCAGATAACTTGGCTACCCTTAGCTTGAGTTTATTTCCTGCAGAGAGGACGAGCAGTCTGCAGGGCCTCAGTAGTTGAGACGGTCTGTGGCATGCATGTTCTTATTTCCCGCTCAGTCGCTCCTACCTAGCTCTGTATGAGCCTCGGTTAGTGGGGGAGATGATGAAAGGTGGATGTTCAGCAGCTATATTGTCGCTGTCATGTCAGCCTTATGTGTAGCTTTGATTCTACAATAAAATAAATAAGACATTTGTATTTCTATTTGATTCTTTATGTAGGAACAGCAGGAAAACGTGTTGTGCTTCACATGTTAACATATACAAGTCCAGGAAATGAAAGAAAGAGATGATTACTTAATAACAGTTAAGTTAATGTAATTATTGTAATTTCAGTCACATTTCCCCCCTACAATACAACCAATGTCTTTTTGATAGGGTGCATCCTCAATGTCAAGGCATTGGGGGGGGGTTGCAATAAACATTGCAACTAATGAATTAGAATAACAACAATAAAAGGTGCTGTTGATTGTGAAAAGTTACAACATAAAGAAAATATATACTGTACACTGAATGTTATTTGGTTATCAACTGGTTCAGTTCATAACTGAGTGGTTTAATAGGACTGAGTTTTTGCTACTTTTCAGGTTTATGTTGCTTGACAAACTCGTCACCTGAGTTGACAAGTATGTTTGTCAAAGTATTTTGCATTCTGCCTTGAATTTGATAACATCTATAAAGTGCCCTTTATATGACGGACTATATTTAATAAATTCAGTAGCAATTACATAGAGTAGTGAGTCGGTACATTTGTTAGCAGCATGTGTCAGTTTCAGTAGTGGATTGACAGTAAAGTATAGAGGAACATAGATGCCAAGTAGTTTATGCTTGAACTGTTGGTGCATTAGTTTTAAAACGTAATGTAAAATGACAAGGGGAATGTGTTAGGAATGATAAATTAATTTACCAAACACTCACATATGAGGCATTTGAAAAGAAAGACATTGGCAGTGTTCACGAGTTGGACCATCAGCAGTAATGGCCTGAGGACAACCTGTGTCCTTCTAAAGCAAGTACATTAATATAAATTAACTCTCTAGATTCTGATTTATTTGGTGTTTAAACCCCTTTTTTGTTTGTTTGAGCATTTAAAACATTTTTATTTCATAAGCCGAGCTGTAAAAGGTATGGCTTTTCATGCTGCTCCTGCTTGCCTGGTACTCCATGTTGCACTGTTGAAGTGCCTGTTTGTGTTTTTGAGTGCACGATCGAGCACAAGCATGCACACCTCCTGAAGTGTTCACAGATAAAACTCAGTGTAAATGTAAAACAGATGTAGTGAAATACATTTACAGTATGTGAGACTTTCAGTGCACATTGAGAGAGTGCTAGTGTGTGTTTAGGGATCCTGACAGGTTGTGGATATGTCCAGACACATTTTCAACCAGCTGCTGTTACGTAAGCGCGAGGGGCTGGCATGCTCCACTGACAATTTGTGTTCACTGTGAATAGTTTTGACTTCTCTGTGCGCACATTTGAGCAAAGCGCTGGCCAATTAAAACCCTCAACTCTAGAAAATGAGGAGATTATTTCCTTTGGATAAGTTTTAAGTCACATTTTAAAATGTGTTATTTTAGTCAGTTACTGTATTTTCTTGTCCAGACTGAAGCATAAAGAGTAAGATCATGGTTACAGTTCTTTTTTTTTTCTCTCTACTGTACCAATGGAAGTAAAGCCAGCTGTGGCTGCTGTGATGTAAGTGAAATGGGATCTTGAATACATCCAGATGTTCACAGGAAAATGCACTACCCATCTACACATAGATACAACCCACAGCCCTCAAACACTTTAAATGTTGAAGCAGTCGGGTTTGTTGAAATAACCTGTTTGTCCACCTTGACGATTAGTATTTGCTTGACTGACTTAATTATCTCTTTTCCTGTATCTGTCACCTCATCTTATGTATGAATTTTTTTTGTCTTTTTTATTCATAAACAGCCTTTCATGTGACTGCTAAAAACAATGAGGCTGAGAATGCGTAAGGCGTCTCAGCAGCCGAACCCCAGTCTGGCAAATCGCCCATCCCGGACCAAGCGGAGGCATTCGGAAGTAGAAGAGGACACGCCTACCAGTGGAGGGAGGGGCTTGTTCTCAACAATCAAGAAGTTCATCAGAGGAAATGCCGTTAAGGTAACTACCTCTATTCACATCAGTTTAACCTGATTTCAACGCCAAGAGGAGTGTCGGGCCACTTTAAGGAACATTGCAGTAATTTAATCCCAAATTGCCATTCTCCTTTCAATGTGTACAGTTTAGTGTGCATGTGTGTGTCTTCTCTGTTGTAAAACTTTAAGCACAGTGTTTTCCAGGTCTCTTGAGTTAAATCCAGTGTTTCTTGGTGCAGAGTGTCATGTTTCCCTTGAAATGTCTGCTGGAATGCAGCAACTTGTCTGAGAACTCGGGTCTAATTTTAGCTGCTGGCTCACGGAGTCGGTGTACAGGGACAGGAGGTAGTAACGGGTAGAAAAGTGAAATCAGCTAATAGACACTTTTCTTCTTGTAAAGACATACAGGCCTTTTTATGTTTTTACTTGCGTCATTCTGTGGCTCTGTCTGCGTTTCCTCATTCATTCTTAATTGAAGACTTGTAGCATACTGAGTGCCCAAGTGTTTTTAAATGCTGAAAAATCTACGGCTGTGACTTTTGGTCCCTGCCGACAGTGTGATCAGAGATCCTGCAGATTCACTGCTACTCCATTTGAGAGGAGTGTAATAAAATGTTTGTCACAGTCTGTTTCAGATTGTACAATATCAGTTTTGAGACACAATGTGTGATTAATGTCTGGTGAATTGAATCGTAAATGGTGAGAAAATAAAGATTGTCCTCCATCTGTGCGCCTCATGTTTTGAGGGGGGGAAAAAAAACTTTGGTCATAGCACTTGCACTGTTTTATTTTTTTCCCTTTTTGATCTAACTTAACTGATGATGGATGTATTAAAACATGTGATCTATGACCAGGCTCATTTAAGGTAGACTGACCTTTTTAAGGTGGACCAGTTATTCTCATTTTAGTGAAAATCTCAACTGCTCCTAAACAGAGAACGGATTTTGTTGTGGAGTCTCTCCTGTCAGCCTTGGTGAAAACACTGGTTTATGCTTGTAGAGGTCTATTAGTTAAAATAAAAAATCTTATTCATTAATTATACCTGTTTACTGCATGATATCTCTTCTCCTTAAGGTGCAGCAGGAGAGCCCAGCCAAGAAGACACGCCTCCACTGTGATGTGGACAACAACCTGATCACCTCCACAACCCCAAATACCAACACCCCACGCAGGACTATCAGCAGGGATGGCAGGAGAGGCTCTGTCAATGGAGGCGAGTGACACAATGAAAACGACTGCTCCCTAGTCCCTGTTTTCTACTGGTGTCTGTTAGCTCATGTCACTTTTTTAAAATTCTCCTCTGCAGAGGCAACCAATCATGACAGGAGTAAGGAGAAGCCCAATGGCAGCCTGGAGGAGACGACAGCTGTTGAGGTGGTCACCAGCCCTCCCAGGACCACCTTACTTGGGACCATCTTCTCCCCTGTTTTCAACTTTTTCTCACCAGCTAAAAATGGTAAGCAGACCTTGAGGAAGCCTGTTTGAGTCATGGCTGGTGTCATAAACAGAAACCCTGATCAAACCTATACCAAGTAAAAGATGGCACATATAGATTATGTGAGAGATATATGATGTAATGAGTGTCGGTGAAAGCCTGCATTAGATCTAAGCTAAGTGTTTTGTTTTGTTAAGCCAGGTTAAACACTCTAATTCTAGTTCAAGCGGTTTGGTATGCAAGTAGTGGGTTTGACAAACAGAACAATGAGCAAATTAATCAAAAACTATTGGCATCACTTAAAACCTGTAGTGGGGAAAATGCAGTTTGTCTGTCTCTCACACATTCACCCACTTCATCTCACTTTGTGACTATCATTGACAATGGTTGAAACATAAACAACGTAGAATAAGGCTAATTTTCTGTGTTTTGGGTGCATGCCTTTTCAGTTTAGTCAACTCTAACTGCAGATCTGGACAAGTAAATTAGTTAGTAAGTTAGGCACAAATTACGATCATGGTGGTCTGTGTCAGTTAAATCTCTATTGCCTCTTTTGTGTTTGTTTTCTGCTCAGCGTCATCTGGCTCAGACTCTCCCGACCAGGCACTGGAGGCTGAGGAGATAGTCAAGCAGTTGGAAATGGAGCAAACAGTGGAGACTCCCACCAGCACAGCCACATCCACACAGGAACTGTGTACCACCACTAACTTCTACTCTACTGTAGCCCAGCTGCCACCTCTGCGACCCCTGCACATCCCTGAGGTGTCCCCCACTGCAGAGGTGGGACAGCTGGATGCTGATCCTGACCTTCCACCCCTCACAGGTAAGAAAAGAAATGTTTTGAGTTTTAGGTCTTGTTCCAGTCTCTCATTCTGGTTTAATTAACACATTACTTTTGTGGTGTTGCCAGCTCCAGGCTCCAGTCCAGATATGGCTTATGTGGACTCTCCTCCTGTTGCAGTACCACCAGAGGCATCCTATGAGGAAGACTGGGAAGTCTTTGACCCGTGAGTAAAAACTGAAGTGATACAGACATCTGTTAAACCTCATTCAACAGAATTTCAAAACTAAGTGTCTGGGATGAACAAATAGTGGGAGAGGCGACTGAAGTTGGGTTTACTTTCTACAATTAAGGGGCATTTACGATAGTTCTGAGAAAATTAACATAATGTTTCTTGCATTAGCACTGACTCATACATTGTACAGTCATATGTCCTCATACTAGCAGTTCAATTAAATTTCTGCTGAATCATTGCTTTGTTGGTTTAGATATACCTGCAAAAGCATTTTAGGAGAACAGTTTTGTACACTTTAATACAATATACAAGCAAAAACAAATCCTCCAGATTGTTGTACACATTGATGTGAATGAGTAGCACAGTAAGCTTTATGCCAACCATCATCTCAGTGTTTCAGTTTGCTTTGAATACTGTGGTTTAAGTTGGTGATTAGATTAACTCAAAGCATGTGTGATGTTTTGATTTGTAGGTATTTCTTCATCAAGCACGTCCCTCCGCTCACAGAGGAACAGCTCACTCGTAAGCCAGCCTTGCCATTGAAGACACGCAGCACCCCTGAATTCTCCCTGGTCCTAGACCTGGTCAGTTACAGGATGATTTTCCTTCATTTAATTCTTTATTCAGACATTTCAGAAAAGTTTGCTGATATTTTCATTGTGTTTATTAGGATGAAACGTTGGTTCACTGCAGTTTAAATGAGCTGGAGGATGCTGCACTTACCTTCCCTGTCCTCTTTCAGGATGTCATTTACCAGGTAAGTGCTGCCCAACAGCAATTTTTTGTTGGCCTGGTTTTTCATGAATCCAGCAGAGGGGGCTAAAGTCATATTTATATAAAGCATTGCCTTGAGTTAAGGTTGGAGTCCCTGAAGCAGTTTGTCCCTGTTGTAACAGAAGTACCTCTATAGTTTATCAAAGAGTAGAATTGTCCTCGAAGCATACCAAAACAGTAGTATATGTATAAGATGTATGTCTTTATATTAGCTTACCCCTGGTCAGTAAACCTTGTCATTTGTTGATCTTGTGCTTGCGCAGGTGTATGTGCGCTTGAGGCCGTTCTTTAGAGAGTTTCTGGAACGTATGTCTCAAATCTATGAGGTAAATATAACCCTTCATCTTTATTTATTAATCCTAAATCCCTTTACATATGAAAATGCTGACCTTTTTGTTTCCTCCCTGTCCTAGATCATCCTTTTCACAGCCTCTAAAAAGGTGTATGCAGACAAACTGCTCAACATCTTGGACCCAAAGAAGCAGCTAGTGAGGTATGTTGTATTTGTAGATTATAAATGCACCTGAAGCCTGAATGAAAAGTTGTGGAGCTCAGGAAGCTGTGTGTAGCACCATTGTTGGCGAGCGCTGCTGTTAAGGTGTCAGTGTTGTGGTTTTTCAGAATTATTGATCACTCTGACCTCGTCACTGATTGATTTTGTTTTTTCTCCTCCTGTAACTGTAGACACAGGTTGTTTCGTGAGCATTGTGTCTGTGTCCAGGGAAACTACATCAAGGATCTCAACATTTTAGGCAGAGATCTGTCAAAGACCATCATCATCGACAATTCACCACAAGCCTTTGCATATCAGGTCAATACCTCAACAAAATATAACACTGGAAGTTTTGTTTTATCTGGTGACAATTACTGATACTTGTTGATAGCTAAAGTCAATCAAAGGAAAATGTGTTTTTAGAAAATATAATTTTATCTCTTCTCTGACCTGAAGTCCAGCTGGTCACTTTCAACTTAAACTATCTTGATCTTAATGCAGATTCTAGTGGGTAAAAACAGTGTCCAGCTGGTGATTGTCAAACTAACTTGAGCTTGGAGTTTTTTCCTCACACATCCCAACCTGATTGTGTCTTGCTGAGCTGTTTAGCTCTACTGGGAAAACCCAAGAATGTATCTTTTCCCCCATATGTCCACATGCTGTTCTGTGCTCAAGTGAATCACTGGATCATGGTCTAAACACTGGCCTGACTCATTACCCTAACTTGAATTTTGTTGTTTTAGTTCTCATGTTACAGTAACAAGGCACATTAGGGGTCAGTCTAAAATCATGAGTAACGTCTCTGTATTTTTAACCTACATATATTTTCCAACAGTTGTCCAATGGGATTCCCATAGAGAGCTGGTTCATGGATAAGAATGACAATGAGCTGCTGAAGTTGGTGCCCTTCCTGGAGAAGCTGGTCGAGATGGTAAGATGACTGACAGCTGTTCTAATAGTTATTAATAGCAGTAATTTTTGTTTTATCATTTCAGTAAATCTTATCTAATGTGGTCTCTAATTTCCTTTTTGTCTATCGTGTTTCTCTTGCCTATTGAACTTGTCAGAATGAGGATGTGCGGCCGCATGTTCGGGAGAGGTTTCGGCTTCACGACCTGTTGCCCCCTGACTGAACTGGACTAAGTTTCTCAGAATGGGACAACGTGAAAAGACTGAACACAACATGCGTGTAAAAAGCCCCTTTTTGGATTACAAACTACAACATTGCCATTACTGATAAAATTTAGCCTTTTTCCCCCTTTGTTGTTTTTAAACCCACCATTGCTTTTAAAAAAACAAAAACAAAAAAAAAACATTTTTAAAGATCTGGGTGAAATTTTCTAAATATCAACATGTATAGATGAAATTACACACTATGAACAAGCCCAGATAGACTCCTTTTTTGACTTGACTCTCCAGCTGTGGAGCCGGATATCGTCTCCATACTAAATTACAAAGTCTTGGTGCTGGTTTTGTGGATATGAAAATGCCACCTGGTAAAGAGGAACTCCATCCCGCCTGAGTCCCTGAACCCAAACCAACCCCTGGTGCTCACACTGTTGACACTGACGAATAATGACACTCTGTGGCTACAGACCCATTTCCGCAGGAATGGCTGGCCTGTAAATGAATCTGCATGTGTGTATGTTTACTCTTAGCCACACACGCACACACTCACTGATTTGGTGTTTGGCAAACCTTCAATCTGTAGCCTTTAAAATCATATGCATTCCTCCGTAGCTGTGTCAAGTTTCTATTGTTGGTTGCAGTTTTTTCTGGTAAAACTGGTGTTTCATTGTTTTGTTTTTTTTGTTTTGTTTTTTAAAGATAGCGTAGTAAAATGTTTTACTTTTGTTTGTAAGATATGGTATTTTTAAAGGGGTCATGTAAGTTTTATCCTAAGCCTTTTTAGGGTGGTGCATATTAACGACAACAGTCCACTGCTCAGTCAGAACAAATGGGATTAATCCAGGACGTTAAGTATAGTTTGTTCTTGTTCAAACAAATACAGGTTTTAAATCAATTTGTTGGCTTCACTGTGGACACAATATGGCTCCTTTTAATTAAATGTTAGGATAAAATTCTTATCTGTAAATCTGATATATTGTAAAGGTTTGAGGGCATTCATTTTTGAAGTGGTATGTGTCAATGTTAACCTTCCTTTAATGATAGTATTTGATTTGTCATTTGTCTATAATCAGTATTGTCTTTTACTCCTAATCAAGTATTCTGGCTAAATTAGAGCTCTGTTTCTTTTGGTTGTAATGTGTAATTGGATGTCTCCATCAATAGCATTATGACTAATGTAGCACATCTCTGGCAGTGTGTCAAGAAATCTACCCATGGTAGAAATCTATGGCCAGACCCTGTACCAGCCATATCTGGCACAAGCAAAATACTGTTTTTTTTTTGTTGTATTTTTTAGCCGGTCAGCCTCACTGACTGACCCTCTGTCTGTTTCATACTTTTTGCTCTGTACTCTTAAGCTTTTTTTATGTTGCTTTTTTTTCTTTTATGGTTAGAAAAGTTTAAAGCAGTGGTTCTCAAACTTGTTCACTTCTAGGAACTGACACAAATTAGACCACAGACCCCACATCTGATAAGATTTTTGCTTGTAGATGTTTTATTACAGAAAGTGTATGAAACACATGACCAAATAGTCACACATTCTGTCATGGTGTTACTTATGGATGGAATTTTTGTGAAAATAAATTATTCCCCTTTTTGCTGGTGAACCCCTGGTCATCCCTGGACCCCACTTTGAGAACCACTGCTTTAAAGCATTGTGTGTAAGAATGGCAACTATATGAATGTGTTTCTGCCCTATTTCAGCCTGGACACTCAAGCCAAACTGACACATTTTACTCTGTTGTTTCAACTTAATTTATTCAATGGTGAGACCAACAGAAGGCAGAAATGTAAATGTGTTTTTTTTCAAGCCTGATGATGAAGCTCAACTACTCCACTGCAGAGCTTCAACCAGGAGAGTTCACTTGAGACTCCTGACAATTTGGCATGTGTAGTTGTTTTTCTTAACTTTTTTTTTATTTTTATTTTTTTAGTTCTTGTTGGGTTTGAATCAAAAGTGCGTTTCAGCAATTGTGAGTGTTTGGGTCTGTCTGGGTTGCCTGTACAGTGCCATACGATTCTCCCCCAACCCCGACCCCATGGTGTTTTTCTGTGCTCACCCCTAAATGGTTAGATGGAAAGAGACAATCAGACCTCAAAGTTCTGCAGATACTGAAACCTGGAGACCCACTCCCCTGCCCCCAGTTTTCTTGCGTGCAGTATGTGTTGTGTACTGTAATTCCATTGAGTTGCATCCCCTGTGAGTAAATTTGCCAGTTGAATCCTGATCTGCCCTGCCCAAACAGTCCCTGCTGCTTACTTAACGCAGGCTCTGTTCAGAGGTGGCTTCTATCTGTGCAGCGCCTGCCTGTTTGTTGCCTTTTTCAACACAATTAGTAGCTCTCCAGAAATTTAGGATTAGTTTGTATTCAAGTAAAATTGTTACAGGGCACAATGGTGTTTACTCTGACGTAACGTTATGAGTGCACATGTCCAGACTATGAATGTAAATTGTACATGGGTTGAAGTCTTAAGTGTCTTTCCGAATTGCTTGTTGCTACGTTCTCTTAACAACTAGAGAAAAAAAAAATAGACAGAGTTCAGAGCTTCCTCTGATCAGATCTGTTATTTTTAACCCTGAAGAGGAGGTACGAACAGTGTACACGGAAGCGGAAACGCATCTTGAGGTCCCACCATGGTAGCCCCCCTCCCTGTCCCCCCACGACCTCTCGCCATCTGTACTGCCATCTTTTAGTATGCAAGCCTCACCTGGAAGGGTGTGTGACTGCCGGCCCATGTAGCCCAGGTGTGCTCATCTCCTCAGCGGGCTGTGTGACTCTGCATCAGTCGTGGCTTGTTTCTGAAGGATTGGTGAGAGGCGTTTGATACTTTTCATCCAGCTCATTTTTATGTGCATTACCAGTTTATTGTACACTGAGTGTTGTACAATACATGCAGCTTCATGTTTTAAAAAAAATCCTTAAAGTAAGGAAAATCTTTTGTATTTTTGATTTTAAAAGGCATGTCATATCTACTTTTTAAATGTATTAATGAAGATTTAACTTTACATCAGATGGAGTGTTTTTTTTGTTTTGTTTTTTTCTTACAAATATCTGTATGTTTAGTTTAGCGCAATGTCACTGAACTGTTCAACTTAGCATGTAGAGAATACAGCTTGCTTTTGTGGGAAAGTCCAGAATTAAATTTTAATCATGGCACTTTTTCTGCAAAAAATAGCAATCGTGTTAATGATTTATTTTTTTTCAATAACCGTTAAGCCATTTTACTTGCAAGAATTGTTACTTGTGCTGAAGATGTATTTAAAAATGTTTTAAGACATCTTTTGTTAGCCATCAGGCTATATGATATTGTAAAGTGTATATACAGTTACATTGAATTTCTCAAACAAAGTTTTAAAGTTAAAAAGCTTTTGCATGCCCTTTGTTTTTATTTCATCTGACTGTCTGAGATGATGCTGAAGATGTGGGACGTGAAAATTCATTTTAGGAGATAAGAGTGGCCTGCAGTAGTGGCTGATGCTTGTTTCAGATATAGATGTGGCACTTAATGGGAACCCCTGTCTTTGACTATTTAGATTAGAGACATCATTTAAGCAGTGTTTGTTGAACAGGGGTTTTCACTGTAGTTCTTGTATTTTGAAATTTGTGTAGAAAAACCTGGATCACCAATCACACTGACCCTAGAGACCCAGGGGCCATGGGTCAGTTTGTGCTAATTAAATTTGTATGTTCGCCACTGACATTATGGGGACCTTAAAGGTAGATCCTATTATCACCTAATTTTGAAGACTTGCTAGAGCAGGTCCTGTGTTGAAATCTATTTTTAAGACCTTCAGTTTTTCAGATTTTGGGATTTATTTTGCATAATTAGTTAATTTGATAAAAACAAAAGGCGCACATAGATATGATTTATGCAGAAACCGCAGAATGGAAAAGAGTTGAGGTAACAGGTTCATCCAGCCAGCCAGTAACACGCTGTATGCTGCTCATTTAAATCTCTTCCCCTCTGCACACATTATCTCAACTTTCTATGAAACAAAATAGCCTGTCATGAAGTTTCCTACTCATCATTTTATGTTTCCTTTCTGATGGCATTCTGAGTACAATTACTTGTATTTTGATAGTTTCTCTCTGTTGCTTTAAGAGAGGAAAAACATTAAAGCCACAACTGATTTGTACCTTTTTTTTAAAGGGGCTTTCATTTTTTAATTAGGTGTAATTATTACGTTCTAAATCTGATAACATACTAGAATAGCTCTAATCAAACACGTAATTGATGTACATTTAGGGGGGTAAATTCACTTATGAATAATGAATGAATTCAATTGTTCACAAAAGATCAAGTTGTTACAATGGTTAAGACTCGCGTTAGTCTACATTACACCCTTTAAAGTGTGAATGAAGCCTTTCCCTGTTTTAGTACATCATCAACAGCAGCATCAGGCTCTGCAAGAGGTTATAAGGAGTCTGTACCGTAGCTTTTTCAGCAATGTCATGTAAATCCTCCAGCAGTCAGTCTGGCGTCTTCTCGCTCTCCTCCTGCAGGACTCATGTTTCAGACGGAGAAGTTAATCAACTACACCTCATTAATAATTCAATCCCGACGGCCGTGCTTGTTGTCGAAATCCCTTCTGAGTTTCACCGCCCTCATTTCGCACCTAGTTTTCCTGCTTTACCGGTGTCCTTAATTAGGCAGCTTTTAGAGCAGGTGTACAGTTGCAGGTGGACGCCCATGTAAGGGGCCTGCAGCGTCTGTGAGTACGGTGACATGAAGACAGATGAGTTCATCATCAACTTATTGAATGTGTTTTGTGTACCAACTCGGTTTTAACATAACAAGCATGATCGTTCGTTTCCTTAACCCGGTTCTTCTCCCTCAGCTGAACATCTGCTCTACATCGACAGGATAAAACCAAGTGGATAGTTTTTTGGGTTGTTTTTAATATTTGGATTGGCTGCCTACTTACATTTAAGTGAGGACACTTACAATGTGGTCGACATCAGCTGTTTGCATCATGTGCATCCTCTTTGGTAAGTAGTTCAAAATCTGGATCTGTCTTGATGGAAAAATAAGGATGCATCGTCCAGAAAAAAAGAAAAAAAAAACTTTCATCAAGATGTCAGTGTCATGCGATCAATATCTGATAAGCAAAGTCAAATTCTGGATTGCTATTAAGGCTTTATTGATCTGATCATGACTAAGGAGCGCCAGATGTAAGGCAAGAAACTCTTACATACAATGGCATCCAGTGTAAATCCGTCATTTAATTGGATTATTTTTTCATGATGATGTTTTTCACTAAACTTGTGAACAAATAGATTGAATTTTTTTCGTCATGTAAAAAGTTTCCAACCTCAATTAAGGTTAAAATTAAAATTAGCAGCGCCAAAGGTTTGATATTAATCGTAGAAGTTCTAACTACTCAAGTTTTCACAATAGCAAAGAGTTGATAGAGATGACTAATGTAGATCAACAGAAATTAATATTTTCCTTTTTTATGCACAGGGATCATCTGTGATATCAAGCAAGTGTGTTCACAGCCCAAATTAATACAAAGAGTGACTGACGGGACTCCTGATGGCGTCACTAAATTGAAAGAAGAAATCCACAAAGTTATTAATCAAATTCACTCCTTATCCAGTGAAAAGGGAAATACACGCCCTACCAGTGTGTCTTCCACAGTAGAGGGTGCTGACTTAGATGGGTATTTTGGTGTTCTGGGTAACTTGTATGCTGTCTTCCAACCACTGCTGAGACAGAAGTTTTTTGAAGACCTTCCCAAAATTTTAGTTTGTATTTTATCTGGGAGACAGGACTGTGGACTCGAAGCAGAGCTGACAAAGACGGTGTCTCTGGAGTTGGGTAGACCACTGCTCACGTTCATGTCATCTCTGAGATCCCAGACATGCTTGCCACAGGATGATGGCTCAGATACAGAGTCAAACAGTTTCCTGAGGGCTTACTTCAGGATGGGGAAATCTACAGCAGCAACATTAAATGGTTTTCAGCAGGCATTTTTAAATATATTGTCAAGTCTCCCTCTTACTGGGAAATTGATGACTACTTTGAGTGACATGGTGGATGATGCTGTGAAATATATTTCAACATTCATGGCAACATTGCTCCAAGTACCAATGGACTACATCAGAATAGCCTTACAGTTTGGAATCAAGATCCCATCTTTAAAAGGAAAAGAGACCTGTGAGCAAGGTGAGCATTTTTTTATGTGTTTTTGTACACATTATATAATCTAAACTTCATTACAATTTCTTTGAGCTAATTAAATTGTTTTCCCGTTCATTCTGCAGGAGATCTCAAGCAGCTCATAATGTGGTAAGTCTTTACCACTTGGAATATACAATACTAGTCAAATGTTTGGACAGACCTTTCCATTCATTGGAATGAGACAGTGTCAAAACTTTTGACTGGTGCTGTCAGTGAAAGGGGACAAAGTCTATAGCCCTCCTTTTGGGCAAAGGTTTACTTGACGCTAATATGAAGCTTCAGCCTCCCAAATCGCCAAATTAAGTAAATACATTTCAAAGTTACCATCTTTTAGCTGCTTTAACAGAACATTTGTTTGTTCACAAGAACACTCCACAGGGCACCTTTAATGTCTCAGAGCAGTAAAACATGTATTAGCCAGATTGTCTCTCACTAATCTGCATGTATTTTTGTAAATATTATATTGTCACTGATTGAATCTGTTATAATTATTCAATACCTGTTTTTTTTTTAGGGGAATAAACCACAATGTGAGCTGGTCCTTTGGCAACTCAATCATTGACATCCTTCTGGAAACCTTCCTGCCTTCAGAACAGTCTCTGTGCACATATCCAGGGCCAGAGTGCCAGAATCCTCCCAGCGGCCCTTTCCAACGCAGCGTTCAAGGGGCAGACACTGATAACAGCCACTTTATCCTGCTCAAGTGCGATCGCCACAATCTGGCCGAGCTCAATGACACGCTGTGCGCTGAAATCCTTACAGATTTGAGAGAGGGATCCTCCACATCTGTGCTCACCTTATGCCAGGCACTTAGCTCCCTCAGTCCCACACAGATAGAGCAGGTGTGGAGCAACATTTGTTATGTTATTCAAGCACTGGTGTCTCCACTTGTCAGCAAGTCATCAGACTGCAGCATAAGTGACACACAGCCTTCCTCTGCCGTCAACTCTTTCTCACAGACTCTCCCACTCCTTCAGTCTGCACCTCACCGAATAGCCAGAGATGCCACCAACCTCAAACAGCTGGCCTGCAGCTACAAGAACTGGTTAGAAGACAAGGTGGTGAACCCTGTCCTTGTGTCATTGTGCAGCGATAACGAACGTGAGATGTTTGTGAAGGAGGTGTGTCACAATGCTGTGTTGATGAGGAAGCTTATCTCAGACCAGATGAACACCTGGCTGTATGGATACTGTGCAAACTCATCAGCAGACTCCACATACATGGTGACTCAGTTCTGTGTCTATGAGGAGTGGATTGACCAGCCCTCAGTCTTAGTGGACCCATCTTTACTGGAGTTCTGCATGAACCTGGACAGTCCCAGGCTGACGAAACTTATTTGTGAGCATAACGGATTCTTCATGCTTTTGCTGTCCAACCCTGAAAATATGCGGTTCATGCCTAACTGTTCAAGTCTGGCATCTCCACCATCAATCCCTGACCTGGACTCACTTATGCTAAATTCTTGTCGCTACTCTGAATGGCATGATGTGACGCAGATTACTACTGATATTTTGTCAAAGTGCATCCTGCGTGATCCCAAAGGTTTTACAAGAGAGGTTTGCTCCAATCAAACGTTTCTAAATAGCCTGCTCCGCATGAGGGAAAATTCCTGGCTTGGGAGTCACTGCAACACCACCGTGACTTTTCCACCCACCGAGGCACCCAAGCCCTTCAGCATTGCAGACTGGTGTGACTACCACACATGGGCAGACCGTCAGGTAGACGATTCAGTGGTCGGCCTGTGTTGGCAGTATGATCAGCTTGCTTTTCAGAAGAATGTCTGCTGCAAGGCGTCTGTGTTTGAAAAGCTGATACAAGACCCTCAGAACAAATGGGTAAAATCAGTCTGTGCAGACATGAAGGAAATTGAGGAAATAGAGGTTTTACCACAGGTGGGTATTGATCCCAGATCACATGTGTCCACAAAAAAGAATGACAGATGTTGTCATATAACAACGCAATAACACAGAAATTGTATCCTGATCTTGTGTCCATGTAATTTATACTTCAGGTGTGCAAGTACTCCGAGTGGACCCATCCCATCATCGTGGACATGACTGAACTAGCTCTCTGTGCTGAGATCGACCCACTTAACTTCACCTCCAAAGTCTGCTCCAACGAAACAGTCCTCCAGAACCTGCTGGCCAATCAGGACAACACCTGGTTAATTCAACACTGTGCCAACCATTCAAAACCAGGGGTTTCTCCTGGTGGAGGTGGGGGACAGGGAGGAGGTGTGACGGGATTCATCCCTGCAGAGCAGTGCCAGTACTCAAGCTGGAGCGTATCCCTTCCAGATGCAGCGCTCCTGACTCTCTGCTGGGAGCATGATCAGACAAAATTTGTATCATCTATCTGTCCCAATCCTGGGCTTCTCTTTTTGCTTGCCCGTGAGCCGTCTAGTAAGTGGGTGAGCTCTATGTGTACCACCTTCACCAACTACACCAGCACCAAAAACACCACTACAGAGCATAATGTTTGCCTGGCCAAAAAACTGGTGAAGCAGTTCAACTGGACCTGCTCTGCTGACTTCACCTCAGCCTGCCAGCCTGGGGCAAGTCAGAATATGGTTCTGCAGATGATGGTGCGCTGCTGGGTGGAGAGTCTAAGGTTCAGGGTGGGGGATCTGGTGACTCCATCTGTGGCTACTACAATGGAGCAGGCAGTCAGCACTACTGTGGTGGTCCTGCTGGCCTTGGAGGAAATCCAGAACACCTCACTGCATGTCACTGAGAACATAAGACTTAGTGTGCTGTCATCTGTGGTTCGCTATCTCGAGCGGGACGACGACCCTGACAAAAAGAGGGTGTTGCTGCAGTGTTTTGGGGTAGGCAGTTTGATTGTAGCAAGAGTCCTGTATCCCAGGCTTCAGCCTGCTCTGAATGCTCTTTTTGCAATAGTTACTTCTATTTCCTACTTGTGGTGCTCTTATTATCCATTCACATATTTTGGATTGGATTACTTGGATACTATGTACTCACCGCTTGCTAGATTCTTTTTTTTTTTTACTACTTACTACTTCTTACTGTGAGAGAAAACAGGAAGTGTTGTTGAATGAGAACTAATTAAGTCTGTGTAGACACTTCTTTTAAGAAAAGTTTTCTGGAGATTAATCAGAGTAGTTTGGATAGAGAATTTCCCTCATCTTTTATTCAGATCGGCTTAATCCGTTTGTGTTGAACCATTTACTTGCTTTATCTAATTATACATCCATATCAGTTACCATTAGTGTCACTGAATAGCAGTTGACCTTCAGTATACAGCCAGCCTACAGGTGGTGTACAGTTACACTCCTGTCATTGATATCGACATAATGAATCTCTTCCTCTGCATGTAATCCCCACTGGATCACACTTGATTTGACAATTACAGTATTGTGTCAAAACAGACACCCAGATTATGGTGGTGCCATTAATCCCTCCATTGATTGTGTGTGTATTTCTCCTTTGTAGAGAGTACTAACCAGCTTGATGCAGACGGCCAGAGATTTGACCAGTGATGAATTCTTCATCATTAAGGTTTAAATGCTGATGCAAAGTTTTTCCTTCGATCATGCATCATTTATGTGTGTTTTTCATGGTTGTTTTGGATTAATTTCATTATTCATGTTTGTATTATTTGTGTTTCCAGGAGTACTTCAGTATACCACTGAGCAGCCTGAGGTCAGTGCTCAGTGCAGCTCACATCACCACTGTCAGACTGATCCTTCAGTATTATAGCAGAAACAAGGATACGCTGCAGGTGAATAAGCAGGTCATTACACATACATGTGAAAAACACACCTTTCCTGTTTCTTCCTGGAATTTTCAGTTCTATATTTCACTGTGATGCCAACTTTTTCGTTTCATTTAGTTAATTACCCAGTATTCTTGCTGAAACACAACTGGTATTTGCTTGTGTTTGCAAGTTGCCAGATAAGTACCTGTCCACCATGGTATCAGTGCTGTTCCAGATCCACCTGGTGAAGGATGGCAGTCTCTTCCCTGAGCTGGCTCCCCTGCTGGCTGCAGCCAGCCCAGCTGACATCCATGCTTTGCCTCCACTGCAAAACAACGCCAATGTGTAAGTGATGGTGATATTATGTGTCAACTAATCAGCAGCTGTGGGGTCATTACTACTGAATGTTATGTCACATATTTCTATACGTGAGACATATCACTAGAATATCTCATAACAAAAACAGGCACACAGCAACATTTTGTGAGCTGTTGGTAGGTGCTTTTTGTGAGCTTTCTTTTGGCCAGGCTTGCTGTTTCAGTTTCTATGCTAAGCTAAACTAACCGGCTGCTGACTGTAGCCTTGTATTTAACAAACAGATATGAGAGATGAAAGTGGTATCAAGCTTTCACAGAGCCCCCGAAGTCCTGACAGATTATATATTTTTAATCATCTGCAAACAAGATAATATTGTGATACATCATAATAACTTATGCGCATAACATTGTTGTTATCTTTCGGACTTTGGAAACTCTGTAATCTTCTTATCTAACAAACTATAAAATAATAAGCACATTTCCTAAAATGTTGAACAGTCTCTTTAAATTGGACTATTTGGATCATTTGAACACCATACACATATCTTGACAAGGTGGATCTGCATTTTTAAACAATGATGCATCATTCTACTAAAAGCATACATTTAAATGCACCTTCACAATTGAATTCAAAGAATATTAGTATTATTACAACAAAATGGTAACTGAATATCTTTGTGCCACTTCTGCCAAGAGTATCAAGTGAACAGCATGATTTATTTCAAAGGTGAACATTTATGCAATGTCACTTCCCTACATAAAGTATAATGCTTCCCTCTGATCACAACCCTGGTGTCAGGCTTCAGTTAGAAGTGATGTGTCATTGCGCCCGATGCGCCAGGAACATTCATTAAACATAGAAAGTAAAGGAAACTAGTTTGTGACCAGGATTCATTCTAGAGAGGGCATTATAATGTGTGTGTATTTGATGATTTCAACAGGAATCAATCATTAAATATAGAACAGTATAGCAACCATAATCTGAGTCAGTCTCAATGTAAAATCTTGTATTGGTCTTTGGTCATCTTGTGCAAAATAATGTTGTTGATATGCTATACAAACCTAAATGTAGAAATAAATGGGTCTGTTTTTGTCTCTGTATTTTGATACTGTAAAACAATGCAGCTTTTGATGACCGAAGCTCAGAACAGTACACATATGACTTAAATGAGTAGTTCTACATTTTGGAAACAAAGTTGCTCTCTTGTCAAGTGTTAGATGAGAAGATTGATACCACATTTTAGAGAGACTGTTAGCTCAGTTTAGCACAAAGTCTGAAAACTGCACATAGCTCCTTGTAAAACCAAATACTGTTATTTTTAAAGTATGTTTTCTGTATGGATTAAAACTAAAATATAGCATGTTAATTTGTGAGTTCTAGTTTTAATGCTAATCTAAACTAACTATCTTAAGCTGCCTTAAACTTCATATGTGATGGAGAGATATGGGATTTTTGTCAATTTTTTCATCTAACTTTAGGCATAAAAGTAAATAAAAATATTTCCCCCAAAATTAAACGATTACTTAAACCAGATATTAACAAATTAAACCAGATTTCATTCGGCTAACAATTCTTATATATGTATAGAGCTTCCTCAACCTTCCTATTTGTTCAAATTGCTTAATGAAATCTTTCACAGCGGGCTGCAGACAATAGTTTGCAAATAACAAAGCAACTGTGCCAGTATTGCTCACAAGTTTAAACATTTCTGTAATTGTATTTTTTCTAGGAGGGAGACTATTAACAGATACTTGAGGCACATGTCTCTGGATCAGCGTCGAGCATTTGGCATGTGGTACAGCAACATTGTTCCCCCCTCTAACATCACCAGAGGTCATCAGTCACTGATCAGGGACACTGGAAACTTGATCGCTTACCTGCCCTTCCACAACTTCCAACACCTCTCACCTGCTCAGGTAACAGCCCTCTGAGCTCTGACACCTGGCTGCGAAACCAGAGAAGCCAGGATTCTGTCAGTTCGATTGGCCCCACGGCCCAGCAGAGCTACCTGTCACATACGGGTCAATAGATCTTTCTCTGTCACCACTAATGTGTGTCATATGCTTGTGCTTGTTGTTAATGTTTAATAAATCGAGATAGAAACACATGAACTGACCTTTCGGGGCTCAAACATGAATGTAAAGAAGATTTTAGGAATAAGACTGATGAACTATTTGACTTTGAACTAATGTTTGCCACAATTATATTATATAACTGTATTTTTTGTCATCATATTTATCCTCAGTTATTGGATGGACTGGATGTGTTGCAAAGAAACACCCTTAGTCCCTTTAAGCAGGAATTCATAGCACAGAGCATCATCAGCACCTACAGAAACTTGCCAGCTCAAGATTTGACCAGGTCAGGAAACACTTTTGTCCATGTGAATGGTTTTGTCGACATAACATGTACATGTCGCAACTTTTTTCAGATGGTTAGAAGTTGGTGTTCGTATGTCACTTCCTTAATGAAATAGAGTGACTTACCCCACCCACTGTTCCACCTGCAGGACACTAGCACTATGTAAAACTTACATGTACTGCTATTGAACATGAAATGTATGTTTTAGGAGATCAGACAATAATCTTTATTTAATAAAAAATATGTCCTGTTATAGAAAGTATCCAGATGCAATGCACATAGGCTGTCTCCAAGAAATTGGTGGTAAAAAGGTTAAATAGGGACGGCAGCCCTACATTAATGTCTGACTTTCATTCAGTGACCCATTACAGAAAGATAGATATTATGACCCAGATAATGAAGTATGAAATAGATTAGACAGTACGGTTACTCACCATTAAAACAATGCCCCCATGTAGTAGCTTTAAGGTTGATAAATCATCTTATTTTACAGTGTCTTATATCATAATATGGTATCATAATATATATATATATATATATATATATATATATATATATATATATATATATATATATATATATATATATATATATATATATACATACACAACAATAAAATGATAAACTAAGTAAAAGGACCTTAAAGTGCAATTATAACATAAATATACAACAGTAAAAATTAAAAACTAAAAAAAGAACCCAAAAGTGCAACTATAGTGCAGTATTGTACAGTCTGACTGCAGTTGGAATGAAGGACCTGCGGAAGCGCTCCTTCTTACACTTGGGCTGTATTAGTCTCTTGCTGAAGGAGCTACTTAAGTCCTTCACAGTCAGATGCAGAGGGTGAGAGGTGTTGTCCATGATGGAGGACAGTTTGGCATCTTTACCCCACATTCAAGATTTGGTATTTTTGCATAGTTAGGCCTCCACTAGAATTTGAAACATTTGGCTGCATAGCATTAGTTTATATTGATGGGCCCATTATTAGGTTGTGGCATATTCATGTTAAGTGGTCAATTTAGTGAGAATTTCTGAAATATAGGCCTATATTTAGCATTTTGTCAGCAAATCTCTCATCTGCTCCCAGGTGTATGTTGTTGAGTCAGTGTTTATAATTTTAGGCTGGGTCATCTCTCGTGCCTGGCAGACCCAAACGACCTCCTGGTATACAAAGATACCACAAATTTCAGTGTCATACAGGGATTCGTCATGAACTGCACACGTGAGGGACGCAGCCTGCCCAGCCACATGGTAGGAACAGCAAAGTCAACATGTGTTTTTTCATTGTTTTTTATGTTTTCATTTAGCAACTTATTATTATGTATGCTGTCTTTTTTGCTTGTTCGGATCTATATATCCAGACTTCCAGCGTGTTACTGAGCAGCGCAGAGTTAAATGTCCCATCCTTGCTCAACCCTGACCGACTGGCAGAGCTCGCCCATCTCCTGCCCTTGCTGGGTGTGACTTTCCTGCAGCATCTCACGTCATCACAGCTACCCGCCGCTCTTCCTGCTCTTGACTCTGTGCCTTTCAGTCCTGTACAGGTAGAGAATTGTGCTCAACCTTTCTTACTAGTGAATTCATTCTTACATATGAAATAGATTTCAAGTATCAGTATACATGGGTGCAGTCAATCCCTTTCACTACACAAGCCCTTATTTGTTGTACATGGTTGGGTTTCGTGGCAGCTGGTGGGGCTTGTTGGCCTGAGGAACAGCTGACAGGCAGCCACTCTTCAGCACACTGACCCCTGATCCTCTCACTTTTTCCTCTGCTTCACAGCTGTTGTCTTACTTTCATATGTCTTAAGGAAACTAAGGATTAACCTCTTTAAGCCCACAGACCTTTTTGGCTACTTCATCATGACAAAAATGTTGTGTGGATAAGCAGACTTAAACCAAAACCTAAATTATCATCTAGAATTTGTCATTTGACGTAATGGTGAAGACGTTAAATAAAAATCTTGGATTTTAATATTTTACCCACTATATGTTGGAGCAAGTAGATACATCATATATGGCATACCAGTCAAATACCAGTTAAATTACCATTTGAAAGGTTACTTACATTATTTTCATTTATATACTGTCATTCTGCATGGTTTTCAGGCCTCCATAATTGTAGACAAGCTGTCGTCAACTAGCACAGTAAGTGTTTTCATAAATACATTTGGTATAGAGTTTTCTGCCCGGTGTTTTTGTGTGCCCTGACCTCCACACCTTCCTCCCCTTGCCCAGCTGAGCACTCCCGGCCGGCTGAAGGAGCTCGGCTACCTCATAGTGGGAGTAAAGACAGAGGCCTTGTTGATGCTGACCTCTGACAAGCTGCTGTCATCCCTGCCTGCCATGGCCCAGCACACACCAGGCTTCAGCCCACCACAAGCAAACGCTATCTCAACCAAACTATGGGTACAACAAACACATTCACTGTAAGAGGGGGGACACGCATGCATACAGAGTCATAATAAATTTAGAATAAAATACAGCATTGTTACTGTTGTAATTTCAAATATATTTAGTATTTATTGTTAAGCTTTCTATTAAAGTTCACTTAGAGTTATTTAAGTGTTTAATCTGTAGACAGCATCTGTGATAATGTTCCTTGTGATGTCTTAAATATTGGGGGTGAATTTTTTACCTTATAAAAAAGGGTACAGTGGAGACAAACTGTGGGAGAAAGAGGGGGAATGACATGCAACAATGTTGAGAGCTGCACTCAAATGGAGGGGTGTAATATGTCAAATTCGTTAAACCAAAGACTCCAAGGATGCTCCCCCTGATACTTTAATTTTGCTCCTACCAGGGCTTTCCAGAAGTGGTCGGCTGGTTGGATGATGTAGAACCTCTGCTCTATTTCACACCTCTGCTCAGTATCCTGCCCAGGACTCGTCAGCTTGTGACCAACGTGACCACTGCATCCACAAAACCCTGGAACACACAGCAGGTATCACACAGCCCCTCTTTTACCAGCTCACATAAAAACAGCGGTGAGGTCATCTTTGAGTGCTCATTACATTTTTTTTATAATGCGATGCCATGAACGCCCATCACAGGCTATATATGCAGAGTGGTAAACAGGTCAGCAATAGAGAGTGTTTAATTTGTCAAGGCGCTTTGTTTGAGCAAATAACGGCAGAGGTCAGGAAGCTAAAGAGTATTTATTGATCCAAGAAGAAGAGAAATAGTTGGGGAAAAATCTGAAAAATGCACATGATTGTAAAATTAGAGCAGAAATAAATTATATCCTACCACTATCCTGTATATAATATATTAAAACAATTAAAGTTTATTTATCAAAGAAAGAAAAGAACAAAATGATGAATATATAGATTACCTGAAATACAAATAAAATGATTTTTTTCACAAACATTTCACTCAGTTATAAAGTAGGCCATCAAGGTTTTAATCAGTTCAAACTCGAGCCCATTTGAATACAGAGCTGGTGACTTTTACGCTGTGCCATTATCTCTTTATGCTTCCTCTAATTAAATGTGCTTCCTCTATCTGTCATGAGTAGGTGTGTATGACAGTATCTTGATTAGTTACTAAATTATTAAGACGAGAAGTAAAAGCAAAGACGTCATCATCATTGATACTGTGAATGGACATGCCTGCGAATACAAACAGCCCAGACAAAAAGTGTCTTCTTATCAGATTGCTGATGTCCCTGATCACGCAATGGAAGCGGTCTGGAGCCTGCAGACAACTGTTAACTATATAACAACTATGTAAAATATTTTTTCATTTTCTTCCACAGGCTAAAGCAATATTCAATGAGATGCTTGCTACTAATCCAAACCTTATCAAGGAAGATTTCCTGTAAGTCCAAATTGTACAATCCTAGTCTGTATCCAACATTTCTTTCTTTAGTGTTTTAGTATTCTGCCGCTATGTAAAAGCTATGTATCTTATGACCATGCTCTCTTTATGTAATCAGGAGTCTTGGAACAGTGGGTCAGGGTGTGACCTGTGAGGCCTTACAGGAGCGCTTCAGAGCTGATTCTTCACCCTCGTCAGTAAGAAGAATCCTGGCTTTCCTCAGGCAGCAGCCCAGTCCTCTGCACACCTCGCTGGTAAACCACCTGCTTGTTTGATTGATCTGATTCTGCCGTAGAGCAACAAGGGTAAATGTGTTGTTCCTGTTCATGTGATTCAAAATGCATCTTCATGTGTATTTGTTCTGCTCGGGACAGAAAAAGTGTGTCATCGACGAGCTGTATCAGTTTGAGTTCTTCTCTCAGTTGCTTGAAGGTCTTGGAGCTGAGATTGCCCTGTCCATGCCGTAAGTGTGAAGTTGTTATTAATCAACGCACAATAAATATGTTAACATGAGAAAACAGAAATTTTGATCTCAATATAGACAGTAGAAAACTTTGCCTAAAGAATAATTACGTTTTGTGGGCTGCTCTTTTCTTATGGAGATAAGACATCAAATATTGGCTAAGACATTGATTAATTAATTATGCACTATGCATAAAAGCTAAAACATATTAGTTTATAATTAGTTTATTAGTAGATATTTAAAGGTATGCTCACTATCATTTCGTGTGTGTAATTTCAGGGTGAGCACCATTAAAAAGTTCTCTTCAGATTTGATGGACACTCTAAGGAAGATAATTATTAAGGACCCTCATCAATTTATTGTGCTGTCAAGAACAAAACAGGAGCTCCTGGTGGACAAAATGGTGCAGAGGATGGTCAGTAGAAGTGTTCAGTAGTGCAGACTTTAATATTTTGGGGGTTTTTTTGTATTTCTTGTGTGGTCAGCAGTGTTTGTTGCACTCTTTTTTTCTGCAGGGCATGTATACGGGTGTGTTCACTGAAGAGGAGTTCCGTTCACTGGGCATTATGGCCACGTTTGTGGTGGACGAGATATTTGTTCAGGTGGACCGCAGCTCCTTCACTGACAATCTGGATTTCCTCTGGGGGCTTTGTTACAGCAGTAGCAAGATGGACATTGTGGCTCGTATCCTGCAAGAACCCGCCGCCTTCGGGTAATGTGATCACCTCAAACACAAACTTTTGGGAAGAAAATGCAAGAAATCAGCCTTGTAATTGTGTGTGCATTATGGAGTTTATCCAGTTGGGTTTGTGAAGGAAGTGTGTTTTAGGGGCTTCCTTAACCTGTTGTGTAAGTTTTCAGTTGATTGGGTAGAGGTTACAAATGACAAAGCTCTTTGTAAACAGAAATATTAGCTGTACACACCACAGTGCATATGTTGGAAAGATGATAGTTCTGAAAGTGTTCTGTTTCCTCACAGCCCAGTCCAGAGCTGGAACCAGACTACACTCAGTCAGATGGACAGATTTCTCTTCTTCTTGCCCATGGAAAGTCTGCAGAAGATTTCTCTGGTGAGTTTACTGCTATATATTCATTTACTTAGTATTACATCTTAATTGCCTCTGAGAAACAGATAAAGAAAAAAACTTGAAATGTAAAGATTACTTTCATTATCATTAACCTGCACAATAGAGACATTTTCTTGATTAATCTATTAATTGTGTTGTCTATAAAATAATGGAAAATGGTGAAAAGAAAAGTTCCATCACAACAGAGCCTGAGGTGATTTCATCAAATGTTGGGTTTTGTCCAACCAACAGTCCAAAACCCCAAATATTCAATTTACAATCAAGAAAAGTAGCAAATTCTCACATTTGCAAACCTGGAAGTATGATATTATTTGTAATTTTTGCAAATTGAATGATTAGTCACTTATCAAAATTGTCTGTCAGTTCTGGTGATGGATTGTGCCTGAGGGGTTGTCAGTTATTGTTGCAGTGGAGATTGTGGCTGTGCAGCCTCACTCTGAAGTGGCAGTCTCTTTTGAGATTTGCAAGATTTCCAAGGAATTCAGACACAGTGCCTGTACAGATTTATTCCATGTCCAGGAATCCATGGTGAAGTGTTGGGATTGTTACTTGATACAACGGTAGGTTAGGCCAACAAAGGCTGTAAATAAATCCCTCAGGTATCACATCTCCAGAAGGTGTCAGGATCAGGTGGTTACGTTCCTGTTTTTCCTGTAAACCATCAGCATGTGTCTCTGTCAACGTGTATGTGTGTATGTGTGTATGTGTGTATGTGTGTATGTGTGTATGTGTGTGTGTGTGTGTGTGTGTGTGTCTTCTCACAGGAATTGATGACTGTTGGGCGGATAGAGAAGCTGTTCATGAGCCAGCATCAGTGGGAACGTGGGGATGTGGGGATCCACTGTTTAAACAAGAACGAGAGGACACGTCTTTTTGAAAAGCAACAGTTTGTTCTTCAGTTCTTCCTCGGCTTCCTCAAAATAAACCCTCTGTCACGTGAGCATCACTTAAATTTTTGGACAGAATCTTGATGGTACTCTCGAATGTCTGGCAATCAAGTTAAAATTATTGTTTAGATATAACCATATGATACATGTCAACAGTATCTCCTGATCAGATATAATGAATGTGTCTGTCTGTCGTCGGCCAGCGACTCCTATGGTTCCTACCTGTGAGATTCTGCACACAACCGCTCCCTCTGCCTGGACCTCCAACAGCCTGACAAGCATGTCTTCATCGGCCTTCTCCAACTGTCTGGAGCTGATAGGTCAAGACCCTTTCCTTGCATCATACCAACGCAGCCAGGTCATCACAAAAGTCAAACAGGTGAGATTTGTGATCTTCTTTAAACCCATTCAACACCATCACAAAAGTGCACTGTTCAGGGCAGCTTCCTCGCCTCAGTACAGGTGGTAATACTGTTTGTCTGCTCTTTCTTTACTGGGCTTCTTTGGCATGACGTGTGTATGTTTGAAGATGTACGGCCCCGTCTCCTCCTTCTCCCAGTCTGTAATCTCTCAGCTGGGTGGACTAGCTGTAGAGCTGTCATCAGAGGAGCTGATTGCACTACGATTGATTGAGCGGAGAAGCATCGCTTCTATGGGCGCTATCAGTACCTGGAGCAACAGACAGGTGACCGCTTTGTTACCAGCAGTAAACATATGAACTATATTTACTTTTAGCCCTACAAGGCCAAAAAACTCAATACTTGACAACATTAAACTCCAAGCAAGGGCAGAGGCAGTGAGTTTGTGTTGTTTGTGTAATCAATTAAAAAGGTGAATGGTTGATGAGTGCCAACAACAAAATTTAGCTTCAAACCACTTGGATAAAAACAAGGAATGAGATCAAAAATGTGTTATGGGGGGGAATGAAAGACTGATATTTTAATTTTACACATGACAGTTTGTTGGCATGTGCCCATGATATAAGCAGGATCAAACCTGTCAGATTATGAGCTCCACTAGTCATGTCGGGTTGTTCTTTTCCTTAGCGTAATCCAATTGTGGAATTTGTTGGTTATTATCCCTTACCTTTTATAAGTCTGTTACAATTTAGCACGTTGGCCTCAAAACTCCAAACCCTTTTTCTCAACTTCACCACTTTGGTGGTTCTTGCTGTTTTCCTTTGTGGGACAGTACAGGGTTATGTATAATACAATACAATTGTTTTTGTCCCAGATAAATATATCTGTATTTGAAAGCAAATGATGCCAAATATGTCAGTTACTGAAAGAAGTTCTATTTGTTTTCATTACCTTCACTAGTACAAAATGTAATGTCTTAAATACACTGCTGACGTGAAGTGGAAGGAAATTCATTTCTAAATGTATATTATACAAATACCATTGATATACATAAAACAATGTGAAATGCAAACTAATACACCCAATACTGTGAAGTTTTAATGTATGTTCAAAGGTTAGGTCTGGATCATGACTCTTGTTTTCATCCTAGCTGGCTGCACTGTTTACCACCGTTTTAAACTCCACCAAGCAGAGTCCGAGTCAGCTTGATTCCAGCACACTGGTTGCAATGGGATACATTGTGTGCGGAGCTAAAACCACTGAGATGAACACCTTCAATGCTGTAGAGTTTAGGTGAGCAAATAACAACAGTAACAGACACTTTTACAGGCCCTGATTCAATCACAGTATTGTCAGTTTCCCTTCCTTACGCCTCCTCTCCTCTTTGATGTACTGTGTCTCCCCCTGGTGGCCGCAGTAAGGCAGTGCTCTGGCTGGGTCAACTGAGGCTGTCCTGCTCAGAGGAGCAGCTGCTGTCACTTGTAGGGCTGCTGACCCACAGCCTTGCTTTTGGACTCATGAGTTCATGGAGAACTGATGTCTTCATCGAGATTGGGGTTCTGGCAGGTATGGTGCATTAACTGCATCTGTATGCTTTTTATAACTAAATCACCAATGAAGAAAATTATATATTTGTTCTGTTGTTATTATGATACAGTTTCTTACATGGTAGACATAGAAAATCAGATCAAACTTAAATTAAAGCTATCTTGTTTTTATTGCTTTTTTCTTGATACCCTCCACAAGTATTGTGTCACTCTATTATGGATTGACTCAGTGGGCCTCTGTGTGACTTCACTCTAAAACATTTTGCACCCTTTACAGCTGGCCTTTCAGATATGGCCATGTCTGCCTTGGTGAAAGAGCAAATTGAAGGAATCACGCCTATGGCTATTTCAATGATACCACCTAAAAGATTTGCTGTAAGTTGACATTGAAGGACAACATGAAAACAATATTCACAGAATATTGAGAATAAGCTGTTATTTTTTTAGAGTTTTTCTTCTGGAGTTCAAAATATTTTCACCTGCGATCATGTTGCTGCATTTTGACAAAAATGAATCTTGTCTTCTCTTTTCCCATCTCACTGATCCTCTGTTTCTGTTTGTTGTGACACTTCAAGGTGGTTTTCCGGCAGCAACAGATCAGCATGTTCTCCTATGAGCAGGCCGCTGCAGTAACTGATGAGCAGCTGTCAGCTCTGTCAGATGTCCAGAAGACGGCTCTGGCTATGGTGCTGACGCCCTGGGAGGACCGGCCTGTAGATTTCAGAGGTAAAACACTGAGTGAAACCATAAATCTTTATTGTCCACTGATCATTGTCAGAAGCGTACTTCATATTACACAAAATTCATATACTGTGAATTATTCTTATGATCTAGTGTACCTGGTAAATATTAAGTTACCTCTGTAAAAGCTGTAACCAAAGTTGTGTCCCAATTTTATACTAATACTAATACAGTATTTTACTAATTAATATTCATAATATGCTGTCTTGGCACTTAGTATACGAGAAATAAACTATTATATATTTGCACTAAAAGGAAATGATACAGCATGAAATGACACAGCATAGAAAAGTGAGACAATCCTGATGAAAACTGATGCATTTCATTTGCATTTGGAGTTTCATACAGTGGCCCTTATAGACAAAGCATACAGTGAATAATTGATTGATAGATTAGTTATCAACTATAAAATTAATCAAATAATAATTCGGAGTCTTTGTTATAAGAAAAAAAAATCTAAATTCTCTGATTCCAGCTTCTCGAGTGTGAATATTTTCTGGATTCTTTAGTCTTAAGAAAGCTGAATATCTTTAGATTGTGGACTGATAGTCAGGACACAAACGAGACATTTAAGGACATCATCTTGGGCTTTAGAAAACAATGATTTTTCATCATTTTCTGACATTTTATAGACCGAACAGTTAATGGATTAATTAATAATAAAAATAATCCTTATTTGAGCTCTAAATCCATGTTAGAGGAGTATGTAGCGTGGAATTCGGACACTTTTAAATATGCTTTAATTCACCTATTTAAAAATTACATGCATCTATTGGAGAGACTGAGTTTGTGGAGTCATAGAGTGTGTAAGAGGTTATATGTATGCTGATGGGCATCTTTGGGATTCAACATGCTAAATTATATAAATAAAAACAGGCTCAGTTGAGATGAGTTTTGAACATTGAACATTTGTTTTGTTATTCCATAATCATAACAGCTCTAAATCTGAAATATTTCAACTGAACCACTCCAGAAAGCGCAACGAAATTTGTTGTACAGTTATTTTTGTTTTGATATACAAAGATGCATAACCATCAGGGATCCTATTTTGCACGGCTTCTAAATTTGTATTGGTTTCACTGTGTTCCTATAGGAAGGTCACTGGGGCCGGCACTGAGCCACAGTCCTCTATGCCTGATACTTGGACTGCTGATGCTGCTGATCGTCCCGCCCTGCCCTGACCTGATCTGCCCTGGCACATGACCCCAATCACCCCTGCTGGATCAGGAGAGAAGTCCTAAATCCTCACCCTGATAACCAAGATTATCTCACTTATCTGTGCAATACCATGCCTTTTTGAAATAACAGACGGGTGACAAATTAAAGGAAAAACCGGTACGGGTCTGAATGCTTGACCCCTACAGTAAAGGGATCTGGTGACTCAGTTATGCTGTGGGGGACATTTTGCTGGTATGGTTTGGATCCACTTGTCCACTTTGAGGGAAAGGTCACTGCAAATCAATACAAAGTTGTTCTGAGTGATCACCTTTATCTTATAATGTAACGTTTCTATCCTGATGCTAGTGGTCTCTTCCAGGATGCCAATGCACTCATCCATACAGTATGAGGGGTCACTGAATGGTTTGATGAGCATGAACATGATGTGAATCATTTGCTATGACCTTCACAGTCACCACATCTCAACCTAATTGAACAGCTATGGGAGGTTTTGGACCGATGTGTTAGACAGCACTCTCCACCACCATCATCAAAACACCAAATGAGGGAATATCTTTTGGAAGAATGGTGTTCATCCCTCCAGTAGAGTTCAACGACTGTTGGATCAATGCTAAGGAGCACTGAAGCTGTTCTGGCAGCACATGGTGGCCCAACTCCTTACTAAGACACTTTATGTTGGTTTTTCCTTTACTTTGTCACCCATCTGAAGTAGCACTTCAGGATTTATATATATATTGTATTTAACGAGATTGTTATTTATTTTGGCAACTTAACATACCAACATTAAGCACTGACGGAACCAAAGGAATAGCTCTTAACTTAAAAAAGAGAAGAAGAAAACATTTTGACAATATAAGCTCCCACATAATATTTATTTTTGTCTTTTTTTAAAGATCTTGATAAATTTGAACCACAACTGTCCCAGTGTAGTCTTCTCAGGGATGTTACGCCATACCCAGAAAAGCAACCCAAACACTTATGTATAACCAGTTTGTTACATTATATATTTACCCTGAGTTACCTTAATTAGATAAGATGAAGGTACATAAAACTCAACAAGATCTAATTATACTTCAATTGGTCAACTTCAGTGTATTGTTGCTGTGAGTTTTGTATTGTTGTGCACACATTCTGGTGTGATAAATATAGACTTCAATTATTAAACTGAAACACTCTGCCTCTGATCGACTCAGTTTGGGTTTTTGTTTAATTTTGCACTCATGCACACTCAGTAGAAAAATTGTTCTCACATTTTCAGTATAAAGTTGTGTGTAATGTTCATTTATGATCATCTATATGGACAAACAACTCCCAATAAGAAAAGAAAACTATAGTGGACTGCTTAAGTACAAATTAAGAACAAAATACATTTCAGTCATCATTATGAGACAGTATATCAAATATAACTATGACTTTGTTTAAATGATTCAACTCAACAAAATGAATTGTGTTTTGATCAAAATTATTTGATACTAAGTCAACATTTTGACATAATATAATTTTGATATACCATCTTATAATTTATTGAATGTATTTATTTGTTTCATTCATTAGGTTTTATTTTGTCTTCTTTAACTGGTAGAAATGTGACTCCATAATTTGACTTCATCTGTAAATTGTTGGTTGCGCTTTCACCAGTGTGAAATGATGCTCGAGTTGCAATACAGTACATTTATTGGCAACTATTTTAGTAATTGATTAATCTTAAATTTTGAATCTTGAAAAGTGGAAATCAAAACATTCTCGTTTAAGCTTCTGAAATGTGAAAATGTGCTCCTTTAATTTTCTTAACATGATTATAGTGAAGTAAACACTTTGGGCTTTTGGACTGCTGGTTGGGTAAAACAAAACACTTGATATAATGATATAATCTTGGGCTTAAGGAAATTCTCTCTTCTGATGTTATATCAGCCAAATGATGCGTAATTCAACAACTGCTATAAAGGCCAGTTAAGATAAAGGGTAATATGATGTTGGAAGGGAAAATTTGTGCTGAGATATAGTACAAAAAGTGTTGAAAATGACACTGATTGAGGTGCAACAAAGAACTCGTCCTTTAGGTTGTCACATTACACCCGACACACACCATATCAAGCCCCTCCTTCTGTTTACTATTTAATTAAATAAAGACACCCATGACTGCAGATCAGTGTCGTGTTGCTTTGAAGCAGTCCAGGGAAGTCAGGACATTAGATACGACCATGGCCAACAGGACCGAACCTTATTGTCTTCATGTCCTACTTAAAATCCAGGGGTTATTATAGTTTTGAAATTTTCATTAGTTGTTTAAAAAAAATTGACTTATTTTTTTAGTTTGTTTATTTATTTCAGTTTAATTTTTGTTAGTTTAACAAGTGATTGAGTAGTTTTATTTTTATTTTGAGGAATTTCAGTTTAGTTAGTTTCAGTTTAGTTGTTTAAAAAACAAGTTTTTTATAGTATTGATCAACAGCACACTCAAACAAATAGCATGCATACATACACTTTTGATTATACTTAAATCCTGTATGTGTAGCATTTTCAGATAATCTTTCAAGGTGCAAGCAAATGGTTTTGCTTGTAGAAAAGTGAGACAATCCTGGTGAAAATTGGTGCATTTAATTTGCATTTGGAGTTTCATACAGGGGCCCATAGAGACAAAGCATATGCAAGAGTGAATAATTGATTGACAGATTAGTTATCAACTTTTAAAGTAATAAAATGATGATTTTGAGTCATTTTTATAAGAAAAAAAAATCCAAATTATCTGATTTCAGCATTTCAAATGTGAATATTTTCTGTTTTCTTTAGTCTTCTATGAAAGAACGAAATGTCCTACTTAAAATCCAATCTAGACACACTAAAATACTGCACAAACTCTAAGGTGGTAGAAACTAGAGCCCCATATAATGAATTTTATTTGTAATAAATTCTATTTATTTAAATATTTCGTTTCTTTTTATTTTTATTTGCTACTTTTTTTTCTCTATCTTTTTATGTATAATTGTTCATGTATTATGACCTCTGTGCTATCTGATTGATTACTGTTGGAATGGTAAACCTGTTGTTAGGTTCCATAGTTTAAATAAAGTTTTTGTAAAAAGTACCTAATTAAAAAAACGTGTCCAGCGGGTTGCAGCAGCGCGAGCCTGTCAAACACAAGCAACACAGCCAACATGGCGGACTGGGGTGAGGAAACTAAGTTGGGAAGGATAGCTTACCTTCACATCATCTGGCTGTCATAGTGTTTATTTTACGCGCTTATCATTCAGTTATTGTCAAACTCGTCCATTTAAGGTGGATTGACCTAACACATTTTGTCTGTCCTTTTTTTTTATTTTTTCCACAGACGCTGAGACCTTCGAGCCGGAGGAGCCGATTAAAAAGGCGGTAGTGATGGATAAATGGGAAGGCGAGGACGAAGAAGAAGACGTTAAGGTACGTTTATGTGACAAATGGTACTTTATTGTGATTATGAGAAGAACCGTTGTCGCCGTAAGTAGCTAAATTTCGGTCTGCCGTGCCATGCTCCGCCGGTCAGTCCCGGCGTTAACCTCCGCTAGCTGCCGGCTAACTCATGTGGCTCCTCGATAAAGCCTGCAGTAACTCATGTTTAGCTATTACTCGGTTTACAACTATCGGATCGTGTCGTGTTGTGGGTTAGACTTCATTCCTGGACGCGGCTGGTGTTTGTCATTATTTGAAAGTTGGCAGTTGGCGGTTTAATTCTGCGCTAGATGTTTGATAACGTAGCTCGAAGCTAAGCTGTTCCCGGGCCACTCGGCTAGCAGCCTGGCTAGCTCGCTGAAAATGGGCTTTAATGTTAGGTAACCTCGACGGTGGCGTCATTAACTCGCGTGGGTCGGAGTGCTTGTTTAATGTAGACGTTTAGTCCACGATCGCGCAAACTGGGTTGAATTAAACGATTAAAGGAGAGTAGCTTTCTGTGTCATGTCTGAATTCCCCCAGTTTGAGTTGCGTTCAACATGAGGTAGGCGGCGTTAGCTTGCTAACCAACTTTAGCCACAATCAGATGAAATCATCCTCTGGGTTGATGACTCAACTCAATCAAGAATTAGGCCTAGAACTTTCCGACTGTCCAACAGGCGTGTATTAGGAAGTTGGCATTGACTTGTTGCGACAATACAGGTAGTTTTACCTGAATGTCATGGTTTCTGTCCAGAAACCTCATTTAATTGACCCAGGGAAAGTGCTGGTTAGAGGCCTCTTCAATTGTTTTCCATTTTTTTCTGTGACATATGGTGCCCACTGTAAAGAAACTGATAATTTTATGTCTTCCTAAGTACAAACAGTGGTCTTATTCAATAATCAGGGTAATTCATTACTGATCAAGGTAGATTAATCTGTTATGTCAGGAGGTTTGTATTAAAATGTTGGTGTATGTATATAATCAAATGCAACAACCTGCTTGTAAAAGCTTATTGTTTAAGTGGTATTGTGTGTTTAAAGTTGAGTTGGCAATTTCATGTACAGGCTGTAAAAGTATTGTCTTTTGGAGATAATAGCAGAAGTGTCCGAAGGAATTTTGTTTGTTATTGTATTAATTTGCATGGCAGTCTCAAGCAGAGGTGGGTAGTATAGTGGACAGTAATAATGCAGATTATTTCCAATTAAAATGTCTATTATGATATAGTAAATGTATTTTAAAAATACATCTAAAATAAGTAATTTAATTTGATGTCCAAACTTACGAACTATGTTGCTGTGTTGCACATTATTAGACAAAACTCTTAATTTTTCAAACACACTTTTTTAATGATAATCATTAATTTGATTACAGAAATGTGTAGAGTTATAGACCTGATAAAATAATATTACAATAAGATTTAACTATAGTTTAATAGGCCTTATATTTATTATACATAATTATGTTAGTTTGGGTTGACTTTTATTTTTTATATTAATATCAGGACAGATTTGTTAGTCGAGTAGTGGGATGATGAGGACTGTGTAAATATGGCCGTAAATTTGACCTTTTATCTGATTGGTGCAAGTTTGGTGTAAAACAATGTCACAGTGTCACTTATTTCATTTCTCTGAAATAAAACATTTCATCTGATTAGTGGCTTATTCCCAGTTTGTCAATGAAGCCTGTTAATTACTTAATTAAACTTCAACTGTCCCAACTCTTCATCTGCACAGGATAACTGGGATGATGAGGAAGAAGATCAAGAGAAAAAAGTAGACATGAAAAAAACGGGTATGTGAGCAACTAGCAGGTTCATTAGTATGTAATTAATTGTTAACCAGTTGTTAAGTCCATTGCTTTTTCCTTTTTTTGAATCACTTTTTTAAAAAAAATTCCATTTTAATTTTCAGAGAAAAAGGTTTCTGACAAGAAAAAGTTGATGGAGAAGATTAAAGAGAAAGAAAACCGTTTAAAGAAAAAACAACAGGAGTTGGTGGAAAACGTGAGTTTTTACCCAGATGACTTTCACACTTGACTGCACAATGCACAAAACTTCTGTCCCCTCTTTCATCGCTAATGATGGTTTCTCATTTTCTCTTTGTGGGATCTGTTCTTACAGGAAGAAGAGCTTACTCAAGAAGAACAACTTGCAGAGAAGTTAAGAGTGCAGAAGCTACAGGAAGCCGCAGACTTGGAGTTAGCAAAAGATGCTTTTGGTAAGAGATCCAACATCAAAAACCAATGTTAAAACTCTTCTGCTCTCTTCTTATGTGTATAAATATAGTAGTCTCCCATAATACTGAATGTTGTTAGTTCATTAGCATTTTGCGAATGAAGCAGTACATGTGTATTTAATTGGTGCCTGTATTGATAAAATGTGTGATCACTTCCTTCACTGGTTTCTTCTACATTTCGAAGACGTAGTACTGCAGGACTTGATTAATTTAAAGTTTAATTCATTCTTATAGCCACACATGGCTGTGTCATGTATGTAGACTTTGAAGGTTTGCACAGGGCTACTATTTTGCAGGGCTGTCAATTAAATATTTTAAATTTTATTATATAATTGATTTAAAAAAAAAAACCAACCAAAACAGACATAATTAAACAACCGTGTTGTAATGAGAACAGAACCCAATTTGGCAATCTAAAAAACCCTGTTTGGAAACACCTGAGATTTTGGTAACCAGTATATTACCTAACCTGTATAAAAATGAAATTGTAACATTCTCTTGAACTCACTCTAAGAAACGGCACATTCTCAGTTCTTTCTGTGGTAAAGAGAGAGATATATACGTTATAGTACATTATTATGTTTCATGAAATTCTCACTGTTGCTACAATTTATTACTTTTTGAGGATTTACAAATAGCTCGTAGCAGTTGTTGCATAAGAACAGTTTGTATTTTCAGAGGGATGGATGAAGATTAAACAATGTGTAATTTCAGCATCTCCAAAATTCAAACCAGAGCTACACTTTGAGCTCAGTCGTTGACATAATATAATTTCCTTTCTTGTTCTATTTTCAGGTGTCAGCAGCACTTCAAACTGTGTCACTGGGATTGACGCCATGTGTCCATCCTCCAAAGAAGACTTCACAGAGTTTGAAAAATTGCTGAAAGAAAAGATAACCCAGTTTGAAAAATCTGTGCATTATTCAAGTTTCTTGGATTCATTGTTTCGGGAACTCTGTATTTCATGTAAGTGCAGTATCTTCCGTACTGTCATTTTAACTGAATATCTATTATTACACATGCTGTTATTACACAAGCATATTAGACCTGTAACAATTTTGCTTGTTCTCTTACAGTGGAAGTAGAGGACTTGAAGAAAGTCAGTAATTCCCTGACAGTTCTACTTAGTGAAAAACAGAAACAAGAAAAAGTAAGTGATTTCATGTGTATTTTCTCATAGATTCTGTTGTTTATATTCAGTAGGGGGTGCTGTTGACCTAACCCAGTCACCTGAAGGGGGTTCATAGTGGAAATCGGCTGTAATATGCTCTTATTTATTCATGTTGTTTCTCTACTGAATCAGAATCCAGTATTTCAAATGTAATATGTAACCTACCAGATTGTTTTACACAATGTTAATTTACTATATTTTCTTTCACAGCAAAACAAAGGAAAGAAAAAGAAGAAAGGTGTTGTACCTGGCGGCGGTTTGAAAGCACAGATGAGAGATGACCTTGACTATGCATCGTTTGATGGTGGCTACGCCCAAGACTATGAGGACTTCATGTGACACCGGCTCCATTACCATTGTCTTCTCCCTCTCCCAATCCTGAGAAATGCAGCTGTACCTTCTCATGCTGTCCAGTGCCATCCTGGAAAATCTGAACTATGTGTTGCCCCCTTCATTTTGCTTCAATGACCAGAGGGACTATACCAGGGAGCATCCAGTCTCACCAACTCTTTATGTTCATACATATGGAATTGCCTTTTCTCTGTTTCATTCAGCCTCGACTCACACACACACACACACAGACACATAATCATGTAGTATATTTGTTGGGTGACCCAGCTTCAAGGGAAAATACACTTAAACTGCTCTTGTCTGAGTTTTGAGGGGCTCAGTTTTTATTAAATGTTGCTCCTGTCAAAATGGCAGATACAGTATTGCAGTTATAAGTGTAATGACATAGAAACACATGGTTCTATGCAAATTCTTCAACCAGAATGTCATGTATATATTATAGGTCACACTTACCTGTGGATAATTCTCTTACAGGAAAGTATATAGTATCTATAACTTTGGTTGCCAAATGCAGAACAATTATTCAGTACATTATTCATCTTTATCTCTGGAAAAGGTTGCATTGTGGGTGATTTGAGACTGATGCAACATGTAAGTAGTAGTTGTAATTTAACAGAGAGCACATGACATTCATTGTAAGATAAAAGGGATAGACAAGTGTAATAAATGTGACTTAAACATTACAGCCATTCTCTTGATACATCTCTGGAATATTCTTGAAAATTTGGAGCAAAGAGTGCTTATAGGTATTTTTTGTGCATGACAAAAATGTAATTTACTAATTTGATTTCTACTAATGCAGAAAAAGTATGGATCAGTCAAGTGGATTAACATGCTAGTACTGGTCTCCTAATCATTGCTTCTGCAGGCTTGTATCAAGTGTGATGAGGAGCGGGGGCTTCTGGGCTTCACCCCACCATGTCTTCATATGGGCTACAGTTATTTGAAATGGGTGTATTTCTCCTTTTTTTTTTCTAGCAGTTGACCAGTTTCAATGTTACACAGACAATTGGATACATACAATGTGGAAGATACAGCATTTGCAGTGTTTTATAAGCATCTAATTTAATAAATCACTGGTCAAAAGGATTGTGTTTCTGTTCTTGTTTACGTCAATGAAAGAAACAGTAATAACACAGCAGCCAAATTCAATGATTACTGATTTTTAAAGGTATGTGTAATAAATACTCTATTTACAGTTTCAAGTAAATATTCACCACAGTACAGTTAAAATGTAAGGAAAAACAATACAGACAATTCTTAGAAAGAAGCTAGAAGAAATAGGCCTAACTGTTTAATTACAGATTTACTTAATTTGTAAAAAAAATCAATATAAAAGGTATGTATCAAAACAAGGTTAAAGTTACCCACTCCTGTCATCATTGATTTGGTCTCCATGTGAGGCCCTGACCTTCAGTGTTATCTTGTTTAGCTTCTGGTCTGTGTGCGTCTTCCTATAGGATCTCTGGTACTGCGTCTACGACTACTGCGGGCAACATTGGACCCCTGCCGGCGTCGGTTCTGCCTGCCTTCCCCTCTCACCACACTTGTTACTGTCTGACCTTGAGAATTCTGCAGGGCCTGGAAGACACTCTGGCGTGTCGCCTCTTTATCTCCACAAGTGAACGTCAGTGCCACACCCTCGTTGCTCTTCATGACACGGGATGTACCATCAGAGGTTCCATCAAAGCAGCGTCCAAGTGCAATCTCTTTGGCTGTGCGGGGATCCTGGTCCGTCACCGTATAGATTCCGTAGTTATGGCCCAGAGGGTCAAGAGGTGCTAGCATGGTGAACTCATTGGTGTCATTGTTGACAGCTAAGGGCAAGTGGTTGACCAGATACTCCTGAAGCATTGTGTTCACTTGATCTCGCTTACAGCTACCTTGCGGAATCACCTTCACCAGGGTACGATCCACACGTTCCTGATCGTACAGCATCCCGCTGCACTTGAACTCCAGACACACAGCAGACACTGTTGCCTGGTCCATGTCACGAATACTTCGAGTGTCTCGGAGGCCATACAGTTGGCCTACTGTCTTGGGGTGGGTGCCACCCATGTTGCGGGACCGCACATTGATCTCATGTGGACTGTTGATTTTGACTTTTATGTAGCAGGCTCTGTATTCCATGGGCTTGGGCCACCAACTCAAGTAGTCCTCTGTCCAGCTCATTGGATCATCTTCATTGAATGGCACTGTATTGTAATCGTAGCGATCCCCTTCTACTCTTGTGAAGCGAAAGTGTGCAGCGCTGAATGGGGCCTCCTCACATTCTTTCAAGTTCTCAAATGAATACACTGGTCCATTACTTTCCTCAGCTGTGTTTGGACTTGGTTTTGCCACATTGACGCTGAATGCTGTCTTCTTCACTTTGGGGTTTTCATGATCAGTCCGTCTGTAGTTCAGTTTACTCAGGTAGGGCTGAGGCACTCCAATGAGGTTGGGATTGAGTTTGGGAGCTGAAGGGACAGCCTCCAATTCCTCTCCTCCAAGGTTGGCCATAACATATGCAGAGTAGGCATCAGCTTTTTGTTCATCACAGAAGGCAGGAAGGCAAGCACCATTGGAGCCTGTGACAACACTGTCAAAACGGCCCCAAGCACGTGGATTAGAGGAGTAGCCAGCGGTGGGCTCCATGTTTATGAGACTCACTACAACTCCCTCCACCTGTTCACTGGGCATGAAGCGTTCACTGCGGAAGGCCCTCACTTTCACATAACACCTGCGGTTTTCTGGGACGTCTAGGTTAAACAGACGTCTCTCTCTGATCTCCATGTTACCAATCAGAAAGGTTCTTTCCTCCCTTTTGCCTCTCCTTTTCTTCTCCACCTGCAGACTTCCCTCCTCCTCCCACAGGCCAGTATCAGGGTTCAGCGACCACAGCTTCATAGTACTGAGGTGCTCAGGCATCGTCACCTGGGCAGAGTCCAGAAATACTTTAACTTCACCTGCATTCAGGGGCTCATTTGTTTGCTCACCCCTAAAGTCAACTGAAAACATCCCATAGGTTCTCAGTGGTAGGGTATCACCTTCATTCCCTACAAAGTTGAGATCACTTTGTGCTGCAGCGGCTGTGGAGACATCTCGGGGGTCAAGAAAAGTTACACTAGCATTTATGTTACCCATGAATACTTCTCCATTCTCCTTGTAGAAGGAATTGGGAGGAATCTGGATTTGAAGCATTGGCTCTTGGCCCTCTACTTCCCCAAGCTCTAGAGTGTTGGTTTCAGTGGAGCTAATAGTCACAGGAGCTTTCTTTCTGAGAAGTTTGATCTCATGGTAAACAGCCCCTCCTTTGGTATTAAATGGAAGTACCTTTGTGGTGTTAACAAATTTCTGCATGTTGTCCACAAAAGTTAGGACTAGCCTCTCTGTTTCAGGAGGAACTTGGATAGAAAAGGTACCTTTGTAGCCTGTGCGGCTGATTCTGACTCCATTCATAAAGATATGGCCGAACCTCATTGGCTCACCGTTGTCAGCAGCAATAGCCCTACCATGCACAATAGCCTTGGTGTCCACACATTTCTGGCAGCCACATTCGGTTACCACCATGGTGGGCAGTTGGTAGCCCTGGCATGTTAATTGTCTCTGCTCCATCATTGCCACACCACAGCAGTAAGCCACTTTGTCATTGCACCTTATGCCATTGTCCAGCTGCCCAGCGCATGTACTTGTTGGGCACCTGCCCACATCATAGTAGAAAGAGTTTGTGCTGTTTTGGTAACAGTCATGTGGAAGGCGGATGAGGTGAGAATCAGGCTTGGGGTTACAAGAATGGTCATCTTTACCTGTGTAAAAGATTTAGAAATCAACATGTTTATTTAGTTTGATCATATTACTCTATTTCATGTCTACAGATTTGTTTTTCACATTTCTGTATGTTTGTTCTATTATATTATTGCCAATTTATTGCGAACACACCTAAGACTTTGAGAGTAGCTGGTTTAGTCTTAATGGACCCAGATGGACCACTTGCTCTGCAGTAGTACTCCCCAGCGTTCTGAGGACGCAGATCTTTTAGAACCAAGGTGCTCTCGGACTGCTTTTCTAGGAGACTGTTGTTATGAAACCTGTTGATTCACACAGAAAAAAAGACAGACAGCAGAAGGAAAGGAATGAAATGAACGATATTATTAATAGTCTTTAAGCAAAAATAATGTATAATTTCAGTATAACAAGTCCTACCATTGGTACTTGTCTGGCTGTGGCTTGCCTGCCACCTTGCAGCAGAAGGCAGCAGTTTGTCCCTCCCTTCTGGCCTTGCTCTCAGGGTTGCTCAACACATGAAGCTTTTCTGGAAGTTGTATGACAAAAATGAGCTTCTTCACATACTTAACAAATCCCTTGTTTGTGAATATGCAGCTCAATTATTATTATTATTATTATTTTTAAATCTTTAGATATAAACCAAATAATCAACCTCTGATCTAATCTATGTTCCAGATATCTGTACCTGCTCTTTTCAGCTGGACACTGAGGACTGAGGTACGTTCAGTGCTGTGGGGCACAGTAACACTGAAGGGGGCATGGCCCTGCAGGCTGAACGTCAGGGTGGTGTTGCCGTCAGGACAGATACCGGGTATGCGAAAATGTCCGTTGTGGTCAGTGAGGGTGATGAGTTTGCCAGACCGAAGGATTGTAGCCCCTTCAGCAGTAAGACCACCAGCACCACGGACTGACCCCAGTAGGATATGCTCTTCACACTGGCATGCATCACATGCAGCATTCACCTTCCCCATCACACAGTGCAGGGGGCAATCTATAAAGTAAAGTAAAAAACCACAATGTTAAGTGATATGTCTTCACAGGTTAGCCACTCCTTTTCAGGAATATGCCCAATATCAGATAAACTAAGTCAGGGCCTGGCAAAATAACATGTAACTACAGACATAGAAAGTATTGGCCCAGTTGAATTTGTGTCCTGATGATGTCGCTTGGTGAAAAATCATTGCAATGTATCAAAATTTCACCCATCCCAAGAGTTGTTGAGACATTTCACCAAAAACCACAAATGTCAACCTGTCAAACAAATGTCATGGTGACAGTGAAGAAAAAGATGGACATGCATTACATTTTGTTCCATGTCTGTTCTGAAAATGTTGACATATTCCTTTATTAACAGATCAGGAGATCAACAAACTTCTCAGTATTCATCTTTTGTGGACCAAATATCATGGAAATCCATCTGCAGTGGTAGACCAACAAACAAGCAGATCTGACCACCCCTAAATAAAAAAGGAAAGGGGCTTTGTGACTCAACCGATGACAGCTCACCTGTCACTGGGCACTTAGGTCCATGGCATGCTTTTCCTTCTACTTTAGGCCCGCTGCATTGCATCGAACGGTATTGGCAGTTTCTGGAGCGAATTTGGACCCCCACTTGACCACAAAGGGCAGGGCACGGGCTCCAGTCTGACCATGGACCCCAGTTATCCTGGATATTCATGCTGTTATCTGATAGAAAAATTGAGAATAAGTGACATTCAAACTATTATGCTAAAAATAGATTTCCATGTTACCAGAAAATAGCTGGAAAACTGATATGAAACCAAACCTTTTGAGCAGAGGAAGCGGACTGCATAGTTGGAACAGTTATGGTCTGGACCTTGCTCTTCATTGAGGCACCAAAAGCCCACAGTGGGGTCTGCATGGACCTTCTCTCCGGTTTCACGGGCAGGGACCCACTCAGTGGTTCTGGCTTCTAGTGCCCGGGGAGTCTCACACACTCGGGAACGGTAGTAGAAGCGAATAGCCTCCAACTGCTCATAGTCTCCACGGCCCCCGGGGTGATCAACATTGAACCACGTGGTCCACTCATAGTTGTCTAGGTAGAGTACAAAGTCAAACAAGGAGAAAATAGCAGCTCATATTGTTGAATGTTACTCAAGCCATTCAAGAAAAGCCTACTATATATTTGTTATACAGTAAATACTATAAATATTGTACAGGATTTACCGTCAGTGTGGTACACAGCAGGGCTAGAATCTTTGTTGTCTCTCCTCCATGATCCTATAAGAGACAAATCAATACATGATTATGTCTTTTGTGATTTTTGAATGAATGCTTTTCATATTTGTGCATTTCAGTTGTAGAAGTCCACTGCAGTTTTCAGCCTTTCTGTGTATTTTTGACATAACAGCTGAGCAGTTTTAGCACTATTGCTCAGGGTCAAAACTTGTAGAAAACACAATAAAGGGGCTGGTTTGATTTAATATTTCTATGTATTAATCCCTAGATACTGTATGTACAAACTGTCAGCTACATGTCAATGTTTGTAGCAAAAACTATCACAATTTAAAATTAAATTTTCCTTTGACTTTACTGTATTAATGCTGGGAATCCAGTGTGGAGTGAAGGTTGTTCTGTTTTCCACTATTCACTTTTCTCAAATCAACGCACTGCTGTGTTTTTTGTGTTTTCATTTGTATACATGTCCTCCGATATATCACTGTGCTTTTTTAAAAAGAGTGTGGGAGTGCGGGGAGGGTGCAGAGCTTTTTAGTACATATGTGTTAATAACACATGAGAAAACAAGAGTCTTAACATCTTTGTGAGAGACCCACCTTGAGCTGTAACGGCAGTGACTGCAACAATTCCCAGGATGAGAAGAAGAGGCCTGGTTGACATTCTAACACTACCGTTATAGCTGACCCTTGAACTTTCACCTCTAGTAATGTCCGTTTGACACCAGGAACTCTGAAGAAGATGTAGTCCAGCAGCACAGCCTCACTGGTTTAAAGTTGAAGATAAAAAAGTGGTAAGAAATATGCAATAACAGGATACAATGTCCCTTGTTACTAAAACTTAATTTTACCTTTAATTAATGTTTAAGTACAACACATATTTGAACCAGAGTTTTAATTAAATTGATGTAACTTTTCATTATCACATATTATCCAATAAGACAGTTATATGTAAAAACAAAAAACCTCATATTAAAAGTTAATTTAAAAAAAACAATAGTTTATATCTAGAGCAATAATGTTTCTCTAAGGATTTAGAGGAGGTTTTAGCGTGGAAAAAAACATGGCTGGACAGAGCCCCCACTCAGATTACACATCTGTGTTAGCAATCATCATTTGTCAGGGGAACTCTCAAACATTTCTGCATCCACTGACGAAACACTGGGCTATACAATCCAAACCTCCCCCACCCCCTGACCCCCACCCTCACACACAAAGTTTGCATGTATACACTTAACGTTTAAAAATACAAGTAAAATTGTGCACAACAGACTGATACATTACTTTTCTGCTTAACTGGAAAGGCTAAAAAGATGTTGATGAAACAACAGGATGTTGATAAAAATAACAATTAGAGGACTCTAATTACAATTTAAACAGCCTGTTATCAGAATTGCATGCTTATAGTAAGTTGAAGTAAAGATTAATTTACTGTGGATGATATTTCAAATTGCAAGTGACAATATTATTCAAATTACCAGCTCCAAATTTGTATTAACTGTCACCTACTGTCACTTATTTGTTATTTTAAACTTAAACAACAAAATCACAGGAGGATTTCATTGATTTGATAGATTTTGTATTGTACATGTAATGAATACATGATTACCAGTAGATGGTAATTTTTCTACCCCTTGATAAAGTTATTCAGAGTAAATGGTTAGAGAATTAATTTGAACACTTGAACTTATTTAATGATCTATGTTTTTCTTACCTCCTTGTTGAGTGGACTGTCTTTGGTCTGCAGATTTTCTTAATTGGAAAGTCCTTCTCTATCAGTGTCTCTGTCACTCTTTCTTTTTCTTGTTTCTTTCTGGTTCTTTCTGTCTCACATTTCTCTACTCCTCCTCTGCTCTGGTCCAACATACTCCTTCACTGTCTCTTTTATACCGCTCTGAGTCCAAGCACCCCTCCCTCCTCTCTCGGCAGTGAGCCACAGTGTCTTTTGATTGCACTATTATCCATATAATTCATCACCCTCATTGTACAGCCATGACACCAAATGGTTTTTAGATGGTGCTGCATATGAAAGAGGGACACTCAGGGGGTCTGAGTAACAAATGCTTGCGTTAATAAATCAAACCCTGTGCCCGAGATCAATGCTGATTGAGTCAAACCGAGCATTTATTCTCTCCTCTAGTCTCAGAGCCTGTACTTTGTGTTGCATGACTTTGCATGCAGAGTGTACATGCTGATGAAAAAAAATTAGATCTAATCTATCATATCTGTCACTCTTTACTGGCTTTGGTACGCTCATCTGTTTTAAGGCATATTTTAAAGCACATAAAAATGTCTTAAACATGAGTCAGTGTACATCAAATATTTTGTAATTATTAGAGATTCTCACATTTGCAGCATCAAATCATAACTTCTGGTTTAGACCATCTGAACACACAATTTTGCAGTTAATTAAAATGCAGTAATGTGAGGGCAACTCTCCATTACAACTGAGAAAATGTGAAGTGGATTTGAGCATGAGTTCATAAGTTTTAAACAGACTATTAACATCCTGCTCCTGTTCTTTTTTATTTTATTTTTATGCCCCTAAGCATCTACAATTTGTTATGCAACATTAACAGACCAGTAATGCACGTCTGGCAGTTTGATTTTAACATTTGCAATCACACAGGGGATATATGACACTGATTTACACCACCAAGAGCACAAATCCACAAAACCTTACTATGTGAATGTGCGCAGGCAGCTTGCCAGTGGATTTCCACTGTGGTGTTTCAGCTGTAACTTTGAGACAGATGAGCTGATATTAAGTCCAAAGTGAGTTGTTCTTCAACAGTTTACATAAGTGTATTAAAATTGAGGGATTCCAAAAATATATACGTCAAGTAAAGGGTAATATATATATAGTATATATTTAAGTGGTTTCCCCAGTGTGTCTATATTATTTTGTCTACTCACCTCTATAATCCAGACAAGGAGAGGCAGTGTTGGCGAGAGGGAAAGAGGATGTTGAGCAGATTCTAAAAATACACTTGTGTCAGTCATGTCTGTGAAAGATCAAGTGAAGTATTTGTTGTTTTTCCACAAAACATTCAATTAGCTGACCTCATCGTGTCAATTACAAGGCAAAAAAACACACCTCAGGGGAAGGATAAAACCTCAGTCTTTCCATGCTGCGCTCACTTCCCTTCACAGGCCAGGTGTCATGAATGGTGTCAGAAAAGTTTGATTCGAGGTCAACCACTGGACAAATAAAGTAAATTGAGCTTGTGATTTGTAGAAAAGGTCAAGAGGACAGGTTGTTCTTCATCCTGGAATAAACAGTCTGAAGTTCATCAAACACAACCTTACTTCATGTTTACCGATTACTGCATTTCCTCAGGACATGTGGTGTGGTTTAGTGTAAGATCAGTGTCACTGCGGTCAAATTAGGAGGTAGTTAACAAAGCACCAAAGTACTGGTTCATAGAAGTTTGTTTTAACTTTTCAGTATAGCAGATAACTTTTCAGTATAGCAGATAAAAATATATAAATGCTTACAATACATACAAATTAAAGCTTAAACTGCTATGGTGCACATTAGAAACTTATTTAGAAGGCATTTATTCACAAATGCTTTCATTAACGTGATCAAATAGGTTTAGCTGACTTTGCTATAGGCATCAAAATTCAAACAAACAACATTTGTGTGTGTGTTTTTCCAAACATATTCATATTCAACTTCATGTAAAATTGTGTATATTTATGTAACATTTATACACTGGATTACACTTCTGGTTCTTGTCATATCACATCTTCCAGTCAGAGTAGACAGTAGCTTTCTACAGCGGCGTATTTTTCTAACATTTACAAGCAGGCTAGTGAGGAAAACTTTATGGCACTTTGTTAAGTCTTCAAAAGACCTAATGTCTGCACAAACAGGGAGGACAGCATAGGTAGGTAATGATGTGAGGGTAGGAAAGTGAAAGACGTTAGAGAACGGACACAAACATACAAAGTTTGGTATCCAGGCAACAGCAGACGACAAAGTCCATGTTCTGCCAAACAGTCTAAACTAGATTCCAGACAGGTAAATCATCATCATCGACTAATGTTGATGGAGTTGTATCAAACAGAGTTTTTATGAAAGTGATTTTGATTTTTATTAGTTTTCATTTTGGGTAAACGTTTACGTCATGTAGGTTGTCTGTCATCAGGCTGGTATTCAATCAAACTCTGGCAACGTGATTCATAAGCAGTGTAAAAACAATTTTGTTGTTTAATTGCTTAGTGCGGTTTAACACATTTATCTACAGCAGTTTTTGCCTAGGTGGAGAGTTACTTAGAGCATTTATTCAAGTATTGTACTTAATGGATGGGTTCACAGTTTTAAAGACTACCCTAAAACAATAGTCAAATGAGCATTGACGCACGTTTTTCTTGCTACAGTCATTCCTCCTGTTCATACTGGCCTTTAGAAGATCCCTTCATAATGCATTTTCAATGGAAGTGATACACAGCCCAACTTCTGTGCAAACATGTTTATTTGAAGCTAATATGAATCTTCAACCACCTATCTTTAGTGCCAAAAACATTTTTAGTTATGATTGTTCCACTGCATCTGAGCAGGAAGTTATCCACTTATATGTCTGACTCAGATGGCTGAAGCCTCATATTATCCTCAGATAAACTTTTAATTACATTTTTGCTCTACACGAGGAATGTGGATTTTGTCCCCCATCACTTATTAGTACATTATGAAGAGCTATTCTAGTGGTCACTATGAACAGCATGATTACAGCAAACAAAACATGTTTCAATGTTAATTTGGGCACCTGGCTATTGTTTTAAGACAGACTTTAAATGTTTCTACACCACTACATTTCAGTGTGAATTTTTTTACTTTTCGCCATTGCATTTATATGAAAGTTTTAGTTACCTTGCAGATTAATAGATAGACAAATAGATATAAAACAAACATAAAACATGTCTCATTCTCTCTCTCTCTATTATAGATAGATAGATAGATAGATAGATAGATAGATAGATAGATAGATAGATAGATAGATAGATAGATAGATAGATAGATAGATAGATAGATAGATAGATAGATAGATAGATAGATAGATAGATAGATAGATAGATAGATAGATAGATAGATAGATAGATAGATAGATAGATAGATAGATAGACAGACAGTTTTTTAGATTTGATTTTTTTCTTCTTTAATGGGACAGTGCAAAACTCTCTTCTGCATGTTTGCAACAAAGTCACTAATTCACAGGATGCATGGCAGATATGAGTTGTTAAGAGTTCTAGATACAGCAAATCTACTGTAACACTACACTGTCTAATAATGATTTCTTTAACAAAGTATAAATTCCTGTTGTGTCTGTGGTTAACAATCCAGTGTTTTATGACATGTTGAGACTACTTGTCAATCACATTAACAGGGGAGGCGGGCTGTGTTCTTTCGTGATAATAAATATACAGGTTTTTACTTGCAGCTCCCCACCAGTATTATATGAGCACAGACCAAACACAAAAACAAAAGCAACATCCTGACAAACCATCAATTATCAGGTTGGAGTCACTCCCAGAAGAAGGGCTGTGAAGTTAGAAACAGTGTTAAGTAAGACCTGAACAAGCACTATAACCTCCACAGTCACATTGAGATAAAATTATACTAGCTAATGTCTGATGAAAACAGATCCTTTATTAGGACAGTTCACCATGATTAGTGCAAAAGTTTTATTTTATTTTTTCAATCCTGTCAGCCACACTGACAGGCAGTTGCTCAATATTCAAATTCATAGAGCAAGCGAGCAAACATCAGTTTCCACTTTGCATCAAATACAGCTAATCATTTCTTTGTAGCTGAGTAATCAGACATTGTTGAAGATGTGGGGGGTTTAAAAATGGTTGTATGGTTTTAAAATAACAGATAAACTCAAGGGTTGTATAATTGTCTTAACCTGCAGAGGAAACTCATTCAGCTGATGATTAAAGTGAAAAATTCATATTCCTCCTACAAATATAAAGTTTATTATACAAGCAACAGCTAAAGTTACATGGTGTTGCTTTAACCATGTTTCTGCACGATATAAAAACGGGATGTACCGGGTCTAAACCTGGCAGTGATTACATGCTGGATTTAACTACATTATCTCAGTCTAATCTTTAAAAATCTGCCAGTGCTAGGCTGTGAGGCACAAGAGTTTTCTCATGGGGATGTGATCCAACCCGATTTCAATCTGGATGAGAACACCTCTCCTGGTAATACAGGTTTTCATCAGAGATATGACTGTTGCACACTGAAATATGGCCTCCTTGCCCAAAAGTCAAACGTGCTGACTTCTAAATGTCCTGGCAATTTCCTCGAATCTGAATCACTTTTTTTCCTGAACAGACCTAAAGGAAGTAGAGTTGGCTCTCTCCCTCTGTGTGATGGTGGGCCCCTAATGACAGTAGCAGAAGCTGCTCTGCATACTTTCACTGGTAGAGTCATTAAAAAAGGACCAACACAACCCCCAGCACGCTCTGCCTAACCTCTATCTCCTTGCTGTCCTGGTCTGCTCTGGAGAAACATTTCATGAAGCTCTGAGACTCTGTTTCGGCTACAAAGGGCTTCTCTGTTCAAACAGCAGTCACAAATACACTGACATACTATATGCCCTCTTTCCATATTTTAAAAGGTTAGACTTTCATCAAATCTGTTTTAAAGCAGTACTCAGGTGCCCCTATGAGAGTTATTTGTCACCCTTATCTTTGAGAGATCAGTATAAAAGAGGAGTGACAAAATCCAGAGTCTGGACAATAATGAACTCTGAAGTTCAGCTGAATCTAATCAGAGGCGTTACCAGTCAAGAGTTAGACAAATTAAGTTGGTATCTTCCAAATATTGCATTATAGATATGAAAATACCTGTTTGTGTTACTGTGTCGCCACCTCAACTCAGCAAGAAAATACTAAGAGGGAATTTAGCAGTACACAGACTGTAGGTTTGTAAGGTTATGCACAAAACTCAATAACACTGTTTATCTGCATACATCCCTGACAATCAGCTTAATGGTTCTCAGTGCACAAAGCAACTGAACATCTGCGTGATGTATGACCAACACATTATCTTTACCACACATGACTAAAGTGCAAACCTATTTCCATTTACACGACTGTAAAGACTGGTACCCTGGATACAAGCAGAGAAGGAAGACATGTGTTTTTCTGCTGACATATTATGGAGAGCACATGTAAAGGTTATGGCACCTCCTTCATTTTTTTCTGGCCGGCTCCAGCTCAGTAAAGCATGAAGACATGCAGAATTAAGGGCTTGATTAGAAACATGTGGGGCTGACCTGTAAGATGGATGATATGTTCCCAGCAAGGCTGTCCATTTCCCTCCTGGAGTGCGGGGTTGGAGACCTCTGGAGACCCCACTACTAGAAGTCAGCCTGCTGGAGGAGAATGTTTTACGTAGAATAAAATTGCATATTCTCCCTAAAAACCTACTTGCCTAACCTTATTGTGGCCCTGAATTTACTCAAGTATAATCTTAATCTTATAAATCTTCAGCTTGGTGTGTCTGCAAAACTTATCTGGGTGTTCGTTCAGTAAATCTGATTTTAACAAATCTAATACCCCAATATCCATATCTAATATCACAAATTCCACTTGCTCCCCGCTGCCAATCTACAAATAACTCATTACTCAGTAACTCAGTGATGCTGTTGCTGCGTGCTTTATTCCCTTGTTTGTTCTTGTACTTTAACGTTGTTGGTAGGTAAAGTTTGGACTCAGATGTAAGACTCAGCAACAGATCAGGTAGAAATAAAATGAGGTTTACTTGAGCATTATTCAAGGCAGATGTCAGCAATGGGCAAGCAGTCAGCTGAGGTAAACAAATCCAAAAAATGAAGAAAAACACAAGAAAATAGACTGTCTGGCAGAGGAATAGAGTTTGTGGTCAGGTAGATACTTTATATATCGAGGGGTTGATTGAAGTGGAATAAGGAGCAGGTGTGTGGGAAGTGAGGATCGGGTAGCTGGGGAATGATGGGAACCGACTGAGGACTACTGCTGAGCAGGTGGGGAATGACAGAGTCTAATATGACATGACAGGACAGGCCATGACATGTATTTTTAGCCATGCCAGCAGCTCTGAGGATGGTAATGTCGGCTTGCTGGTCAGTCGGTCCATCACTTTGGTCCAAACTGTCAGGCCCTCATACTCTGTCCAGCTGCCATAATTACTAATAAAATGACCAGATCTGTATTAATCTGTGTCTGAAAGTAGTTCCCAACAGAAGCACTATTTACCTCTATTTGAGTAACATTTGCTGAAAAATACAGCGCCTAACTCATTCAGGAAACTATTTAACCATTTTTAAAAATGGAAAATGTATAGTTTTGACCTGTTCATGATGATTTCTGTTGTCAGTCCTCCGAATATGTATTCTCAACAATTACTTTGTAATGCAACATGCAACACTACAAAAATCTTTGACATGAATAATGACAAATGTTTTGGCAGATCAAAGGCAGTACATTTTTTTTCTTTTATAAAGGATTCAATTCATATGGAATAACAATAGGAAGAATTACAGACTTCGATCCGGATCATCAAGGAGAAAATCTTTTTAAAGATAATCCTTTCTACAGGCTTTCTGTCCCGAGGTAGATCAAAGACAGGAAACTGTGGAAAGCTGGAAGAAACACTCAAAATATCATGAGTTTTCATGGGTTTAAGGCTGTGTGAATCTGGCATGATTCAGCTATAGCTTAACAGTAGGAGCGAGTTAACCTATTCCCCAATCAAATGAGTCACATATCAGCAGGAGGCTCTTCTGAGATCCAGGCAAGAGAGATAGGATAATGTCTAATAACTGTGAAAGCTTTGAGACAAATAATGAAAATCTGACTCACAAAGTGCAGCTTGATATTCATCCCTGGGTTTCTCTGTGTGCTGTCTTCATTGACATTTTTTTTTTGAATACATGTATGATATGAACAATGAGTCACTGCTATTGAAATACAATACCTTTTCTTCTTTTTCTGCTCTTCTGCAACAAACTCTCTTCTTCTTTTTCTGCTTCTCTGCAACAAACTCTCTTATTTGGCTGCATCTATCGTAATATGTGATGTGATTTGCAGGAAAAACAATAATAAGAAAACCAAATCTCTTCCAACGTGTATAAGATTTGTTGTTTATAGACTGTAAAACCTCCAATCATAGTCAAGTAAATGCTTTTTTACAAGGCCATATCATATATGCCTTGCAACTTTTAAGTCTCTCATTTTGTTTTTCTGCACCATCTCAACATGAAAGACAGCAAATGGTACTTGGTAAACCAAAATGAAAGTGTATTAGTTACACTTTGTTGTAGTAAATTGTCTATTGGGACAATGTACAGTGTTAAACATAAACCCTAACCCAAATGTTGTTATTTATTGTACAGTACCAAATTCCGATTCCCTCCCCCTCCCCTTCAGTAGGTCAATATTAAAACATATAAAAGCACAATAACAAACAGTAAAACAAAAAAACACACAGGACGCATACAAAATACAAAGCTACATACAGTAGCACATCACATATGCCAAAATTGCACTTGTGGCCATTTGAACATTGCTCCATCTAAATAATTCAAAAGTTAATTTTAAGTCCTCTTGTATTATGCAGATGGATGGGAGTCACCCATTGCACCTCATTTTAAAGTAAAATCTTGTTGATTTGCTTCTACTTTTACAACAATACAATGGCACTGTCCAGCTCTGTATTTGGAAAACTGTCCTCTGACATCACATACAGTAACTGTTGTATTCATACTGTATGAGCCACTCGTCTATCTCGTCGTATCACTTTAAAACATCAGAGAAGAAAAGGAACACAGCAGTCACAGAGTTCATCATCATGGCATGAAAGAACAATAATTATACTGGACAGGATTTCAGCATTGCATAATGAGGAAAACTGTTGCTGGCTGTAAAACAGTTTGTTCACTTTCCAGCCAAGAACAACAGATGTCAAGGGAAGTCTGAGCTGGAGCAGAGCAAGTCCCAAAATCCTGCATGAACCATTACTGAAATCAAATATTGCTTCTTCAGTGGACTTAGATTATTTACACCAAATAAAAATGCCCATCACCAGCATTTCAAAATGTTCATGAAGTGGTAATGTCAGACTGCAGCTGAAAAGTGTGGTGGGAGGTTTCGGGAACAACACATGTGGTCATTCATACATATTGCTTAAACACCAATCAGATCAGATTGTACATCATTCATTTAAACATCTTTACGAGTCAGATTACAACCAGAACCATGTTTGAGTTATGATTCAAGTTGAAATAAAAATCTCATTTGTCTAGAAATCAACAATGAATATATGACCAAACTCACACAGACAGTGAGCACAAAGTCTTCTATAGTGAAATCTAAATGGCCGCAGTCTACTGTCTACTGTCAATCATACACAATGTATGTCTTCAATTTCTACAAATATTGGAGCTCAATCACTGAAAAGTAACTGTACATCACAATATTATGAAACACAGACTCTGATTCTCTTTATATCATTTCCAACCAAAGACGAATAAGTTGCAAATGCCACACAAAACTCCCAGTGACATCAGTGGGAAACAGATTGTGCAATCACCTCTCGTGTATGTTTTAAAAAAAAAAAGGTATGACATCACTGTCTAGGAGCTCCTTCAGTTCCTTCCCTCATCAAACTGCTTATCAAGGCAGCCACAGTCACAATGGAAAACTGGAAAACTGATATTCCCCATTGGGCAGTGATTATTCACTCTCACAACAAAAATAAAACAAGGCCACTCAAGTTCCCAAAAGTAGCGTGAGAAGTTTTTAGACCTGGTAATGGTTATGTCTGGTGCTTGACTTTCATCTGTGGAAGTCTGGACATATTTTGCTCTGATAAAGCAGTTATGTCACACAATTTTCTCCTGGTAATACCTGAGTCAAGCCTGATTTAAATTAGAGTGTTTTGGGAAATTGAGGGCTGTGATCTTGCTGACGTGCAGGGGCATACATGAAAGATTACCTAAGTGTTATATACAGTACTGTAGCACGGTGCTAATCTCCAATGTAAAACATAAGGCCGCTGTGATCAAGTCTATTGTTATGTCCTCTTTGGATCAACATCTGTTAGCAATCTGAACAGCAGTTTTGGCTACTGGACGGGACCATGTGTGTTTTTCAAATTCAGGCAAAAAAACAGTCTCACAATAGCTGATTTGTTTGGAGGTATACACAAAGTTTTATCATTTACAATTTCATGGAAGGACAGGCAACATCAGACAAACCACGAGTTTCCCAGATGTTCATCATGTGGGCAAAAGCTCTTAGTACAAATGTAATGGTTTATCTTTTTAATGAGGGCTGCACATGTTGTATTCGAAGAATATTTAATATTATTGGATTTTAGCATGTAAGAGGAAGTTGTAAAACTTTACATGAGAGGATGTGGTCTTAGTCTTATTTCTTACTTTTTGACAAAAATCAGCTCCTCCTTGGCGAAATCACACAGCCAAGTAAAAAGCCCAGAATCTAAAACATGCAGTCATCTTCTAGTAATTTTGCACTTTTTTTTTTTTTTTTTTTTTTTTTTGCAATTTTGGTTTTTTTATTTTCTTAAATTCCTAGAAGTCCATTCATTATATAAACAAAGAACATTAACTTTAATTTCAGTCGGCTGAAATGTAAATATTTAGATTATGAAACGTAGCCAATTTATAACATGTTTTTCACATTTAAAAGAATATTAAACAGTCACTGGTGTTTAGATAATCATCAGTGTGTCATGAAGATTGAACTGTGTGCATTGCACAACTGTGGTAGAAATAGGTCAGTTAATTCTCAGTTGTAAATTCATCCACATCGCTTTGCTTATAATTTGAACAGTTCATGATACATTCAAAAGGTCAGGTCCTGTCTGAGCAGAGCCAAACACTGAAAGCTTATTGCAGCCATTTATTTTCTGCACGCAACACACCTTGAGGCTGGGAAAGATATAAAACCCGAAACCTCCTACAAACACAAACATACGCCAGTTTTTTTCTCAAACTCAAGCAACTTTGGCAAAATTGTTAAAAACAATCAATGCTTCAAATATTCACTACCAAAGGGACTTTAAATCATTCTGTTGATCCCTTAGTGTAGCTGTGTTTATACACATTTTGCTTCAGATTGGCTGAAAGCCATAACCAGATCATTGGGAACTAACTGTTTTTTCACCCTTTCTCTGTCTTTGAAAATCTACAGCAAAGCTGTGCATGTGAACTGCAAAGTTTTAATGTCACTGCTCTCATGTTTCTATGTTCTGTCTAAGCTGAAACTCCATCAAGGTTACAGAGTGGCACTGCTGCTCTCTAGTGGTGACCTGCTTTTGATCTACATTCTCCAACAAAAGATCTGAAATAATTAATCACATTTTAGTCAAACATGTACGTTGTTGTTTCAGTTAAGATAATAGAAAGAGCAGCATTTTAGATGCATCATCTTGGATATGTGGACTCATGATCACTTCAATTTCAGCTGTTCTCTTATGAACAAAGTTTGTTTAATTGTATGGTCCTCTGTTGTGTGTTCTAACAGGTGTGTGGCTTATGTGTTAGGTGTATATTTTAACATTTTATCAAGGCTCATATTCTGCCCTGAAACATGCAGGTTAGGTTAACTGGTGACTCTGAATAGCCTGTAGGTGTGAATGTGAGTGTGAATGGTTGTCTGAATTTATTTTGTATGTTAGCCCTGTGATTGACTGGTGATATGTCCAGGAAGGGTCTATTCCTCTAACCCAATGTCAGCTACAAGTGGCTCCAGCTCCCCTGTGACCTTTATTGCTTATGTTTCTCTGTGTGCATGTGTCACAAAGATGATCATAATCAATATAATTTATATTTTGTGCAATGATGATAATAAAAATAATATTAATAACAACAACTTTATTTGTATAGCACTTTTCAAAACAATTTTACAAAGTGCTTCACAAAAAATCAAAACAATAAAAAATGATATAGAAAAATCTATTGGTACCAATAATATAGAAATTTTATAGAATAAGTTTAAAGATGTAAAGGAAGTTACTGAGGCAGCAAGCCAAATTTCAACAAGAAAATTGTTTGAAGTTTGAAGAAGTTTGGGGGACCTAACAAGAAATGCACCAAATGAGAGTAAATGTCCCCTTTAGTTATAAGTCTACATCAGGAAACTGTCAGCAGAGTTTTGATGCAAGACACAAAAGTACACAGATGTAAGGTGGAGCCACAACCTGAGGTGCTTCAAGAAAAATGATTAAAACCTTAACATCTATTTCTAAAATCTACTGGGAGTAAAAGAGGATTTGTTGTTCCCTAAGTCCCTCCAGCAGTATTTTTTCTCCCATGAAAAATGAATATTTTTTTTTGGCAACATTTAAATTTTTTCAGGTGGGACTGCTGCCAAACTGGCAGATCGAGCTCTTGTGCTTCTCCAGTGGGTGTCACTGTTTGGCAGTGGATTTCAACATCATCATACCAACACCTACTGGATGACTAATGGGAGTTCATTTGAGAGCCATCAGTCAAGCAAAAAAATCATTTCACTCCCAGCAGAGCTCAAATATGGAGCTCTGGTGAAAACAAAAGGTTGCACTGAGTGAATGCGCACAGCCAGCTAGCTGTTCTGTTAAGAGAACAGATTCACATTAAACCATGATGGCTTTTAAAGGTTAGCACGGATGACTTTAAAGGTCAAAACTGGCATAACCTATGAGTGGAAATGTTTTCAGTGGATGAAATGTCTTTGTTTCTTTAAACATTCAACAAAATGATTTCCTTTGTCAGCTAATGGAATCAATCATTTTCTACTAAAATGGCCACGATAATCAGTCTGTGCAGCTCTGGGAAATAAGAAACGATCCACTTCCAAGTGTAAACACATGTAGACTGTTTACCCATGCATGTTTGCGTGTGCATACATGTGAATGCAAACATGTGATTGTGTATTCTTGTGCATGTGTGTGCATGTGTGTGTGTGTTTCTCCAGGTGTGAACTTACCACCCAATCTTGAGTAATGGATGTAATTAACTGGTCACTGTAGCATAGAGCCTTTACATACCATAAGTAATAGTCATGCTCGAGAAAATCACCGGGTAATGGACAATTCTCCTCCCAGCAGGGACACTAAATGTCTCCTCCTGCTTTTCCTAATTACCCAATTAAAGCTTATGCGGCAGATTTGTTTTTCTTTATTGTCTTCTCCTTTACCTTGATGGTATGAGGTCCCCTCACTGGTCTTATCCTATGGTGTTTACAACACAGAAGAGGAGAAGCACAATGTGCAAACCACATGCCAACATGTTTATACTGTACAGCTAACAGAGGTGACCGTAGAAATGGATGTATGGTGCAGACACATTTCTGTGTGCTAAGAAGTGAGACTTTATGTCCAATGAAAGATTTTTGAAGAAAGATGTTTGGCAATATTGATAAAGCATCCATATTCTTACTTACTAATTAAAGTTTACTCTTATCGGGACAAGCAAAATAGCCACACATACCTGAGCATTCACAGTCTGAGTCAGTTTCAATGCCCGTCTTGTAATGGGCCTTTAAATTAAACAGAACACAACCCAAATACATACAAAACAGCACAAACATGACAAGCACTAAATCCTGTGTTTCAGCTTGGTGTTAAGATTTTGATATATGTGTGAAAGGAGCTGTTGATCACTTCAAAAAGGAAGTTTTGAGTTATTGAGCCAGAAACCCTGAAATGTATTTAGGTTCTTTTAATGTGAATTTAATCAGATGATCAAAACTTTAAATATGTATTATATAAATACTGTGTATTTTTAGTTTCTTAAGAATATGGCAGTGGTGATATTTCATCCAAAATTTTAATTGCATATTAAATATCATCTTAAAAGGCTTAATTGTTATACAAGATGCTTGTGACCAAGATGTTAAACAAAAAATTGAATGTGAAAAGACTGGGAAGGTCATGCAACTAAGTAGAAAATGATCAACAGTCTCTGTTCTGTCTAAATACATTGATTGCTTGCATTTGGAACTTTTTTCACCATTTTGACATGTTTCTCAAATTTTAGGTGGACATACTGTATATCTGCTAACATAAGATGAAGATTTTAATTCCAATTTTACTCTCAAATCAATACATTGTGATTTAACCTTAAACATTTTGCTCATTCATTTCTGATGAGGACCAGGTCCAGGAAGAATAGTAATTTACACAGTATTTTGTTGTGTTGAATGATAGGAGTTTTCACTCTATGCAGCTATGGACCTTGAGCTGGAAACAAACTGATTTAACAGTTCAATTTATATATAAACTGAAGAGGAGTGGGCCAAGGACAGAACCCTGGGGAATTCCTGTTATAATCTCAGATTACAATGTGGGGTGTAAAATTTAAGTGTGAAGTATGAAACCTTTGTATATCAGAGTTATTTCAACTGAAAGAGGTGGAAAATGGTACACTGAACAAAGAGTGAAGCAAAGCTGAGAAATAAAAAAAATTAAAAAAAATTAAAAAAAAATCTGTTTGCTGAAATAGGAAGTATATCTGCAGTGAGGCATGGCTGGTTAAGTTGACGGCCGACCACAGAGGTGACTGAGGGACTGAGGTGATCCCATATGTTGCTGGGAGCTTGTTATTTGCTGCGTAGTGAAGTGTGGTGCCCGTCTGTCAGTGATAATAGATGAACAGGGACTTGCAGGGCAGGAACTGGGCTGCAGGAGGGCCGAGGTTTTCAGAGGTTAGATAGACTGAATGGATGCGCTGGTGTAGTTGTGAGGTGTGAGAGGAGAGTAGCAGCTGGCAGACAGCGGTTTACGGTCAGTCGGTCAGAGGCTGTAATGATGAAGCTCGCTGTGTCAGTTTGATTATTTCAGACCTGACAAGATCTGTGGGTGGCACCTTTCAAACAACAGACAGATCAGTAGTAGCAGTGTAGTAGATGGAGGAGCTGTCGGTGCTTATCTGTATATACAGCTAGATAGGTGAGAAATTCAATAAAAAAGGCAATATTAAGTCTTAGTGAAGTGTTGGGCCATCACAAGCTGCCAGCAGCTTCAAGGCACCTTTACTGGAGGGATGGAAATAATTTTCTTACTCATCAAACCGTTCAGTAACCCCACCTAAAAGCAGCTGCATTCATATGACTTTTTTTTGTCTTAAAGTTGTTACTATCTCTATTTGTTTGCTCAATTTAGGGTTTCAAAGATCTTTCTCCGATTCATTGATTTTTTCTCATTTCTACAGTGTGATGTTGTTTGGGGTATATGTTTAACATCATCAAAGTTACAAAACAAAGTCTGCATTTTCACCTGTAAGGTAAAACATATGTTCCAAACTGCCCTAAACACTTAGCTTCTCTAACATTATGATTTCAACATGTTTCACACAAATTTCATTTGACTTTAAAGGCCTGCACATCGGATTTGACAAAAGACAATGTTTGTGATTGATGTATTGCTTGGCTATCATCTGTTATAAAGACAGTTTTTTGCTGTCCACAGTAGATACATTTAATATTTTTTAGATCATCTATAGCAATAATACAACCCCGACATTTATCTTTTTCACTGTTTCATTTCACTGATGAACAACTTTATCATCTGAGCTCAGTATAAATCTGTTTTTTTTTATTATTTTGTTTTAGGTTGATTATCTGCTTCACTAGATAATATGCAGCAAAAACAGAAAAAGGAAAGACAGGGGAAAAAAGAAGACTCAAATCTTCTCACAGGGCACACAATGAAGAAGCTCAGATCATTTGTTCATATGCAGATCATGAACGACCTAAAAATATCACAGTCGATGCAACCCTGTTGAACAATTCTGCAAAACTCTGGATTATGTTTAATGAAAAAAAATGTTACATCTAATATTGATGCTTTTTAAAATTCTCTTTTTGTGTATTGTCTGCACATGACAACAGATGGTTAGGGAAAGATTGTGCTTATGTACAATACATTATTAACAAATAAGCAAATGTTAAAGCCCATAAAAGATGCCTCAACACACCCGTCCACTACCTTGGTTACTGCACTGAACGCTGGCATTAGATGTAAATTGTGCAGTGTGGAATTAAGGGGAGATTGCGGGAATTAAGTGAGGTGAGTGCTCCTTATATTAGATCTTACATATCTCTGTAAATCTACTGGAAGGACAAAACACCATTCTTTCTAAAGATATTCCCACATTTTATGTTTTGATGTTGGTGCAGAGTGCTGTGCAACATGTTGGTCAATAATCTCCTGTAGGTGTTGAACTGGCTTTCTGGTGACTGTGGAGGGGAACAGTTTATGATTCACATCGTTTTCATCAAACCATGCAATGAACCCTCACGCTCTGCATGAAAGCATCTTTATTCATTATGTTTCTCTGCTCATTTATATATATATATATATTTAACATATCAGCCATCTGTAAATGTGTTTGTTTCTGCTTGCTTGTATCACTGGTTTGAAACACCTCCTGTCTGTCTTTCTATCCTCCCTGTGGGCCGTTAGCTATGCTGTGCGTCTGTCATGGTCCCAGCAGTGTGTTGCAGACACAGAGGAAAAAGAGAAGAGGCCATCTGGACTGGGTCACACTGTAGCAGCGACCACACGGGACGCAGCCAGAACTCCTCTCCAAGCCGGGTGGGAAGAATTAACGAACGAGAAAACACATAGCAGCTATGGGAACATTTCCCTTCTCTGCTTACAGTGGCGCTCTTTATTTTCTGCCCTCCCTCCCCTCTTTCTCGGTTTCTCACTCTTTCTTCACACCTCTTGAGATAGTTCTGCTTACATGAGTTGATAAATCCTTTTTGTGTTTCCCCGTTTATTCACGCTTTGTCTTTGCACTACTGGCTTTGCTTCATTCAAGAGGCAAAGCAGTGTATCTGCAGAGAGTGAACATTTGGGAAAGAGCCTTTTGTTGCTGATTTGAAAGAACAGCTTCCAGTCTGACAATTGGCAGCATACCGATAGGGGACAAACAGCCGTCTGTACACATTCATTGACACACATTTCCTAGCAGATTCGCATGCTACAACACTCATCACACACACACATACACACACACACACACACACACACACACACACACACACACACACACACACACACACACACACACACACACACACACACACACACACACACACACACACACATGCATGCACACAAAAACTTTGCTCCTTCTTAGTTTAAGTGTGTGTCAGGAGCTGAACCACAAAGCTGCACCAGTGGCAACACAAAACCGACAATTCACCTTTTTTAATCGTACATTTCCATAACATTGGAACAGTTGCTGGTACAATAAAGTACACTTCTCCTTCCTCTCTGGCATTGTGGAGGTGTCTGCCTGCCATGAATACGGTGTTGTGTTTTGTGTCTGACACTCTTGACCTGCATTTTTTATACCAGCATCCCTCCTGCCCCTCTTTAGAGCTTGGAGAAATTCCCCATTGCAGATGGGATCCCCCGGGAGTCGCAGTGAACACCTCTCTGTGCCTCTTCCTCCCTCTGTGTGTAAGATAATGAACTCTCTCAAGGGAGTGGGTGACCCTCTTTTATACACTTTCCATCTATCCTTGCTGTGCGACAGAGAGAAGCAGCGTGGAGTAGAGAGAAAGGATGAAGTACAGACTGGCAGTAATATCATAGAGACAGAGATTGAAGCCCTTGGATTGCACTGCACTGTGCTAGTCTCGATAATGGACGAGCAAGTGGCCCCATCTTTCCGAGATGAAGAAGGAAAATGTCTCTCTCCTGGCCTGCCCAGTCCAACATTGATCCATTGATCCACCTCTGGATAGAGCAGGAGTCTATTATCTTGGAGATTACTTTCAAAGCTTTTCATTTTGTCCTTGTGCCTGTGGATCGGCCAGCCACTATAAGGACTGATTGACTGCCTTACAGCCATAAGTCTGACCTGGATGCAGCACATACTTTGGCCTCAGCCAACCACCGCCTCAAACTCTCAGTTCCCCTCACCTCTCTGACCTCCATTCTCTCCGCTTTAAACTCCTTCATAGAAGCATATTTTCCCCTGTGTTCACCTCTACACGTTGCTGCTGCCCTTTAGCCTCTCAGTCTCTCTTTTTTTCCCCTTCTGCACTCTCTTTTCACTGCAGCAGATTCTCACTTCATGAGATAAGTTTGTTTTATTGACCAAATGGTGCAAAGTCAAAGGCTCTCAAATCATTGCCTGGCATGGTGAAGAAAGCTGTTTGTACAAAGAAAAACAAAAGCAAATGCGACATAAATATTTCAGTAGGCTTATTAATTATTCATTGTTTAGAGTTAAATTTATACGCCTTGATGGCAAACAGTGAATTTATATTGTGCTCACTGCGTATACTGCGTCTTCACAGTTTATTTAAATTTTTCTAGAAAAACAAGCCAAGAATTAAATTAGATCTGGTTGGTTGAATTGGCTGAGCAATGGCTGGAGGATTCATGTCTCTGAGAAACTGGTTCATGCATTCATCTCAACCAGGTTATACAACTGTAACACTCTCCTCACTGGATTACACAAACAATAGGAAGACTCGTTCAAAAGGCAGCAGCTTCACATGTACGTGCATGGATGAACATCTTTCACCAGTACTTAAATTAATTAATCTGCTTCCAGTGCAATACAGAATCGACTTAAAAAATCTACCAGGCTCCTATATTCTTCTTCTTCTTCTTCTTCTTCTTCTTCTTCTTCTTCTTCTTCTTCTTCTTCTTCTTCTTCTTCTTCTTCTTCTTCTTCTTCTTCTTCTTCTTCTTCTTCTTCTTATTACATCCCTCCACCAACTAGCCAAGTTACAATTTAAAGCCATGTCTGTCCAGACTCATATAATATTTATACTTACAAGCGTTTAGTTTCACTGATTATTGTCCAACTCATATAAGTTTGATATTACATTTTTCTACTAAGGATATTGTATGTGGAATTACTGTCATATATTGTTCTTATAAGTACCCAAATCATACAAGTTTCATTTTGTACAAATTTACTAAGGATCTTATATCTGGTTTCAGACAAAAGAAATACAAATGTTATAAGATTTATCTATATATTATCCATATGGGTAGTGAAGACTGTTTTTAGTAAAAGCTATTGAGTGTATCCTTCTTGCCATGCTTAGCAACAAAAGATTATTCTAATGGAGCACAAAGTTGTAACATGACAGTAGACAAAGTTTCAGATATATACAAATATATAATTCTAAAACATGGACGCTTCACACACATCTTCAACCACAGAAGATCTTTACAGTCATAACAGTTTCATGTCACCAATTCAGTATCCAACAAAATGTGAAATATGGTCACAATCTGCACTTCTGTTCCTGAGTTATGACGTTGAATAATGGCCAGAAAAGTGTTTTTTGCAGACCTTCGTGATGTAACAGTGAAGCTGACCTTTGACCTTTTGGATATAAAATGTCATCACTTCATAATTTTATCTTAGTTCACATGTGTATGAAACCTTGTCATAATTAGCATATGAATTACTGTTATGGCCAAAAATGTGTGTTGTTAGGTCACAGTGACCTTTGACCTTTGACCACCAAATTCTAATTAGTTCAACCTTGAGTCCAAGTGGACATTTGTGCCAAATTTGAAGAAATTCCCTCAAGTCCTTCCTGAGATATCACATTCTTGAGAAAAGAATGGATGGGCGGACAACCTGAAGACACAATGCCTCTGGCCACAGCTGTCGCTGATCCAGAGGCAGAAAACATTGTTTACAAAGTTCTTAAGATTGTCTGCACATTTATAAACAAAACACACAACAAAAGCACATAATAATAATCAATGCATTTTAAAAGAAAGCATTAAAACAAAATGCCACAGGAATATGGTAAAGAAAAAGAGAAGAAGATCAATAGGGAAACTAAAACCATGGGTGCTAAAAGATACAAGAAGATAAAAGATGCACATTTAAACAAGGGGCGGTACTTAAATGTGCTTTCAATTCAGTACCTGAAGGACCGATATCATACTGATGCTTTATGTTATCACTGTAAAACTATACAATGCACTGTCATGATTTAGGAGGTGAATACACGGTTATTAGGCTACTTCTGAATATCACCACATGATCTGATCACATTAAAAACTGTTATAACTGTGTCCAGTCATTATCAAACTGAAAACTTCGCTAGTTTCTAACATGTTTTTCTCACGTTTAATTGAATGACTTTGGAAAATTGCAAAAAAGTTGATCCTAAACATTTGATATACATTTTCTGAGAAAATGTAGTTCTTTGTTTCTCACCAAAATATCTGATGTTGAAGTAGTTGGTTTAATACAGAAAATAGTCAGACTTGAAGCAAAAATGTTCATGGACATTGTTGTCAGGATGATTTTTATGATTCCCTGAATTTTCCTCTAGTGCCTTCATTAGGTTCACATTTATGGGTTTGTGTGTCTCATCAACTATTGGATGACATGAAATCTTGCATTCATTTTCCCCTCAGGATGAATTGTAACTTTGCTGATCCCTTTTAATTTGTTGAATATTTGCACTTAAACTAATGATATTCTGAGCAGCCTCAGCTTCTGTTATCATGCAAAGACTGTGGACACAGCAAACATTATACATAGGATAAATGTTAATGTGTTAGCATTGTCATTATAATCATGTTAGCATGCTGATATTAGCATTTAGCTCAAATCACAGCCTGAGTAAAGCTTTACAAAACCGCTACCATAGTGGCTGTCTGTCAACTCTAAAAATATTTAAACTTAATGTATTTGCACATTTCTTTTGTTTTCCTACATTATCTATTATGCTAGGAACAACCAAAGCATGATTCAAGCACTTATATTTAAAGCTTCAGAATGCACACTGCTTACATAACCCTTAGAGGATAGCTAAATAGGCCCATTGATGATAGGAAAGACAGATTTTAACATCTCTGGAGCACCCAGAGAAATACCTCCAGCTGATGGCCTGGTAATGTACCAAACATATATTCTTCTTTTAGGGGAAATTTGAGGATTTAAAGCAATTACCACAGTTTCTTTCACATTACAGAGTACTACAGAGTCTACCTCTGGACAAGCATACACATCAATATATCGGCAAACTGTAAACACAACCTTTGCCAATCTATTACTGTGAACTAAATAACTGCAAATGATCTCCTTTCCTAATCGTTTCTTGTCTTCCTTTTCCTTCCCTTAAATCTCTCTTCCAATCTGTTTGCCCCAGTTTTTCATGCCATCAGTCCATCCATCAGCAAGGCATCTCAGATGGATCCTCCTCTTGGGATGAACATTAGAAGACCACTCCTCCCGGCTGTGTAGACGGATAAATCTGTCCATCATCACAGGTGCATGTGTCACGCCACCAATACCCATGATTACTTAACGAGGATGCTGACTGACCTGTCACTAAACACAGTTATGGAAATTGAGATCATAATTAATCTGTATGACTCATTTAACTTTGTTTGCCTGGCTTTTAATTTTTCAAATTGATTTTAAGATAGTATTGCAACTCAGCAACCAAGGCGCCAAAATGAGTTTGGTCAATTTCTGTCCTCCTCAGGTCTGGGCCAATTGATTCTGCAACAAGGTTATATTCCCTGAACCGTACTGATCAATTAATCATGATGGATTTCCAATTGTCAGAGGCCACGGTTTGTAAGATCCTCCTTTATTACCTAAGAGACTGATAAATGACCTCTGCTGGCCTTGAAGAAAACCAAGCAACACCAGTGGTAAAGATTTTTTTTAACGGTGTAAACGCACATTGGGGCCTACTTACAGTAATATAGGGATCCAGAATAAAACTTTCATCAGTTTTTTAGCTCAGAAAATCTTTCTTCGAAAATCGTTTTAAAAAGAATGAGACTGTAAACTGACACTGATGGCGGCTTTTATGGAGATCCTCTGAGAGCAAGAGTGAATTTGACACGACTGAAAAATTATGAGTGAATGATGGGTTGTGACAGTGACAATGTAATTGGTCTCAGGTGCACCATTAAATCAGCATACATTGAAGAATATCCCTGACACCGCATTAAAAGAAGCTGCAATATTTGTGTTTGATATTCTGAGAAGTCAAATTAAATTCTCAGATGGTTTTATTTGATAAATGGCACTGGTGGGGCTGATGCCTCGTGAAATACACCAGAGTCTGTACAGTGTGATGATAAGGCTCCTCCTCTTCTTTGATTAGCGCCTGAGTGGTTCAGATGAAGGGCAGAAGGTGAATTGATCTGAGTGGTGTCCTGTTCATAGGCAGCAGCCTGGCCATGTGATGGAAGTCAGGAGGGGACAGCTAGTCCGTCGGCTGGGATGCAAGACTGAATGACATTACTCTGAGGTGGGGGAGGGGAGGGGAGAGATGCAGGGAGGGCGAGGAAATGGGAGAACAGATCTGTTGCTCAGCCATGCTTTGACCTTCAGCAGACCTTCGGCAGACAATAATAACCTGACTGCCCCGCCTCCCTCTGCTTCTTCAACGTACACACAAGCACTTATCCTTTTCAATTACAGTTCTGATGTGAGAGTGAACAACTGCACAACTAAAGCCTCCATTTAGAGGCCTTGCGTGAAAGCACTGTTTCTAGATATTGTGTTAATATACTGCAAATTTACAGCAAATGCACTTGTAGAAAAATGTTATGCCACCTTTGATTTTTTTGGTTCCTCACTTAAGTCTAGGCTGATTTATCTCAACAACTACAGGTTGCAGACATTCATCGTCCCCAGAAAATCAAGGATAAATCCTACTAAGTTTTTTGAATTTTGCTCCTCTGTCTTCATGAGATTCACATTTGTGTTTTTTGCTGAAAGCTCGTTAACCCAAAGTGAAGAACTTGTCAGGGGACTTGGATGTCTTACACAGGAATATTTATTGAAAATTGATCAAAGATAACAGTGAAAACCCTGCATTATTTAAATCCCTCACCAAATCCTTACCTTCACACAAGGTAATTTTTTAAATCTATCACACAGATTTTCACATCTATGCCCCTATTGGTTATATAAACAAGACAATATGCTGACTAACGTTAACTGAAGTAATGTAGTCTGGACACAGGTTACTTGCTATCCAGGAGACCAGTCTAACTGTATTCATGAGGCACAGCATATCTTCACCAGACCTTGGTTACCATATGAATCAGCTAGACTTATCAAGACAGCTGCATATCCCAGGTCATGAACTACGGCTCCCAGAATAGAAAATGACCTGTGAATGAGCTGGGAAGAACAAATATTTCCCCCACAGTTTTGAGTGAAATGTCTCATCAACTATTGGATGACATGAAATTTGACTTTCATGTTCTCCTGAGGATTAGTAACTTTGTAGTAATCCATTAACTTTTCAGTTCATTAAATTCATTGAATGCTTTGTTTTATGACCAAATGCTTTTAAAACTACTAACATTTTCATCCAACCCAGTCTCACAGCAGGTCATGAAAAAGTCATGAAATACAAATCTATAGATTCATGTACATGGACACAAATTTTCCAATTTTTCCATGGCACACAACACAATCTTGAAACTGATGTATTAAAATTGGAAGTATTTGTTTATGCCATATGCCGGATATCGATGTTAAACATGGTCAAAGTTCCAAAATTGGAGGTAAACTTATGTAAAATGTTCCTGCAAGTCAAAAGCCAGGTCTTCTCTGATAATATATTTTTGGCATTTTTTGCATTTGATGGTGGACAGGTGCGTGGGGGCTGAGGGAGGAAAGACGTGCAATGGGGATCCCTGGCTGAGGTCAAACCAGGGAAGTTTGGCAGGTGCAGTAACCACTTGATTACCAGGGTGCTCCGCTTAGTTTTCAAAGTTACCTCTATTTCCTTCTCGGGATGCCATCAGATTGTTTGCACATGCTCAAACACAGCCATCCTTTCTGGGACCTTTGTTGCTGCAGTTGACATTTTGGGTAAACATTCGGGCTTAAAGGGACAGAAGTTACAACGGCCTATTTTAGATAAAGGCTAAGATAAAAACTGAGGGACTGCATAAAGAGCCAGTATAGGATTAAGAGTTTCTTAAAGTGTAAATCATGCAAATATATACCATCTGAGGCCCAGAATATAAATATAGTTTGTTTACGTTCCCTTTAAATCATGATATTATGTTTTTGTTGTCTACACCTAACAAGATCCCTTAAAATTCTCTCAAAAATGGCAAAACCAATATAGTATATACAAGTATGTACATTTATGGGAGACAGGTTTGCATATGTTCACTGTCAGTAATGGAAGCACTGAGAATGGAGGAACAGTGGCAGAGATCTCAGCACCTGAAAGGAGACGGTGGAGCCTGACACACACTTGCAGACACACACTTCATTCCTCAGGCATATTCAAATCAATGCTCAGCCCAACCGTGAAGCATTAGTGACTAATTGAAGACTTTGTAATTATGAATGCTCATACATGCTGAGCGGCGGCAGACAATCTCTGGATGTGTCTCCAGCTGCTGAAACCACTCTGGCAGTTAAGTGTCTCTATTCAGAGCCTGACTGAAAACTAGGGGAGGAAGACACCCTCTTTCCCTCTTTATTGCCATGTGCTTGACAGGCATTATCTCCCCCCAAACTACGTGTGGCACCTTCGCAATTGAAATGCAAATTTGAAAAACACTACAGGGGTGGTAAACATCAGCATATTTCTCATATTAAAGCTGGAAGATAGGAAGACTGTGTGATATTGTATGTATCCAACTGTGCTCAGCCCTAAGGAACAGCAATGTGATCCAAATCAATGGACAACAAACCCACCTCTCCAGTGCATGTGACTGCTCCATGCAACTGTATGCCGCAGTCCCCTTTCCCCCCCAATTTGTCTTCATATGTCTGTAATTGCATTTGATGACAAGGAGAGAGAGGGGCGGCAAAACAAGAATCAGTAGGAAATGAAGAGGAGCAGCCGGAGGGGGAACAAACATTGAGATGATGTGGTCAAATAAAGTAAAAGAGAAATTTCAGGCAGTTCAAAATAAATTAATCTTTTTAAATTTGTAACAGCAAAAACATTCTTACTTGTATGTAGCGCTAAATGAGAACACAATAATTACTACTTTACAGTTTACAGATTTGCTATCCCATTATTTGAACTCAAAAGGTACTTTATCCATAACATTTTTGGAAAAAAAGAAGAAATTGCTTTGGGCATTTGAGTGTGGATACGAGCAGCTCTTTGTTCTTTGTTGCACAAGAATATGCAATTATGCATACAGAGAATTAACAAGTAGAAGCGGCCCAGAAAGCTTTGAATTTATATTTTCCTTCTCCATACGACCAATGCTGCCTATGTTATGCCTAATGAATTATTCAGATTGTGCGTGTGTGGGTGTGTGTGTGTGTGTGTGTGTAAATTATATGAGATAGTTATGATAATTAAATAAAGATGGAGGACCTTCAATGTGATAATAAGTGATGTGAAGGGAGGGACAATTGCTTTCTCTTGCGCAACTCAAAATATTCATGTGCTCATTATTGAAATTCACTCTACTTTTTTAAATGCACACATCACCAGCCCTTCAAACACACACATGCGACAGACACTCGGACATGTACTGCATGCATAAATGTTTGTATACGCCTTCATTTAATTACTAGTCATAGCTGACTTTTTCTGTCCAACAGACAAAATGAGATAGAGTCTTGTGTGACGGTGTTGCCAAACTGATTAAGTGTGTCTTTGTGGCGTCTTGTTACTGTCACACAAACTGAGCTCGAAGGCCCCCACAGTGAGAGACACAGGAGGTGCAGGAGGGGACGGTCGAAATAGGCAGCAGATCATCCAGATTGGACAAAGTAGAGATGATGAGAACCACCATTAAAACAAAAAAGATACTCATAAATATATCCTGTAAGTGTGCCAGGTATTCTGCCTCATGTAATGTTAAATAAAGACAAGTGAATAGACAAATTTTCATGTGAAATGTGGGAAAACTACTGCTTTCAGACCTCTTCGATATTACAAAGAGTAGGTCTAAGACAATGAGTTTGGCTTGTGGCTGTATGTAAGTTCCAGTCACAAACATTCATTAAAAGGTTACGATTGTTACTTGTGTTCTTTATAATGTTAACATTTTATTAAAGAAGGATTTCCCCTTGACTTTTTCAAGTCGAGCAACTTTCCATTTTTACGTTGTGTTAAACCCTCTAAAAGGGACATTTCACCTATTTTACAGATAAAGTTCAGTTTATTTGTCATAAGGGCTACTTAGCCTGTGAAATGTTATATTGTCCATGTCTCTGGAGGAGCTTTCCTAAATCTGAAAAATAATCCCGATGATGTAATTAGGGTTACTACTTATGGTCTGTGCGACCTTTTGTGTTTGAATCCAGGGCTTTTCATATAAAAAAGTGCAGAGTGTTGCCTTTTTACGATCTACAAACACACCCTGCTAAGTTGTACCGAAGGATCGTTAGTTTACTGGGAACACTGAGCAGTGGACACTTTGGCTAATATGAGCTATTTAAGCTCAATTTTGCTAAGGTATTTTAAATCAAGTAAAAAACATTAAACATACTGAATTATTGTGACAATATTCCGACTTAGTACAAGTCCTGGAGCTGGGGAGAGCAGCAGGTGAGCGAACTGTCAATCACAGCTGTCAATCAACGACCACACGGCAGACATCAAAGCTACTTTAACTCTTTAAATCTTATTAACAGACCAATAATTTCCAAACTGACCACCAGCACACTTATTAGAGGACTAGAATTTTACTTTAAGACTGTAATGATTCGTTGAACAAAATGATGGACTCATTTCTAGAGAGGCATTGGCTGATGCTTTTTGAATGGTCGTCTATTAGAGCCAGCATGTAGCGGCCATTGGTGGGATTGCACTTTAAGGTACTTTAGCATTGGCTTCAGCCTCCGGCCGAGGTCATTGCTACTTGGCTTACTTACTAATGAGACACCATTAAGTTGCAGTATAGGAAATGTAGGTCTCATTTTAGCAACTTAAAGTCAACATTCTTTTTTAAATATGCCAAACACTGTTGAAACTCTCTCATAAGTTAAGATACCAAATATTTCAGGGTGACCTTGGAGAAAATCTGTATGAAATGGCGCACAAGACATCTAGAATATTTCAATTTGAGCAGCCATAAAAATCTTGAGACTTGAGACACATTTTGAGATTAGGGCTTCAGTCATTAGATAGATATTTTTTTCAAATTACTTATTACTAGAATAAATAAACTCTAAATAAATACATACATTTTTTATTACACAACTCATCAGTCTTGGGATATGAAACACTGCTCTTAAGGGCAGATAAATTATAATGTATAAAATATATATTTCACTGTTGGATGGAACATCCAATAAACAACCAAAAACCCATCTTTATCAAGGTTATTTATGTGATATTCCTCTCAGCCCCCGTCACTTCACATCTGGATGAAAGCTAAATCATCATCAGCTGCTTAATTCACATCAAATGTATCCTGGATCACATAAAAGGATGATAAATGATAAATTAAAATCTATTAATGACACTGAAATGTTAGCCACTACCCCATGAGGTGCTCTGTAACACAACAGGCCAATGTTACAGTATTGCTCTAAACCACATTACTAACCAAAGCTCCAAAAATCAATAACAACAGGGTCAGTCTATCGTGTAGCTCTGAAGACTTGTCTACAGGTTACAGGTAGAGGGTTAAGTCAGAGGATGCAGAACGGGGGCAGGGGGACGCCGAGCAACTTCTCGGGGGAGTGTTGACAAATCCTCAGATATTGATTGGATGCAAGAGCTTCTGGACACATGCATCCAAACTGATCTCCCCCAAAGCCTTGGTGAGATGCTGTGAACTGCAAGAAGAAGAGGAAGCTGGAGGGTATTAAATGTTGTGACAAAGACATATGCAGCTACTGAGAAAGGAAAGCGTGTGCCTCTCTGACAGCCTTTTTGCTACTTGGTTTTCTGTACACAACAATATGCAGCACGGGATGACTGATTGCCCTGCGAGGGTTTATGGTTGCTGCAATTGGACCACGTGTGTGTGTGTGTATGTGTGTGCGTGTGTGTGTGTGTGTTTGCGTGCGTGCGTGTGTGTGTGTGTGTGTGTGTGTGTGTGTGTGTGTGTGTTAGTCCTGCCCATCTAGTCAGTGAGATACAGGTCTGTTTGTATTGACATAGTAAAGAAACTGCACCCTCGTCAGCAATACTCAGCAAGACAGTCAATCACTGCCCAACGACCTGGATGCTCCCTTCCTCTGGGGTTCAATACACACATGAACACACACACACACACACACACACACACACACACACACACACACACACACACACACACACACACACACACACACACACACACACACACACACACACACACACACCCCCCACCTGAAGGCTCACATGTCTAGATTGTGTGGAGGGATGATCCCATTCTGCATGACGACAACAAACTGCCAAATCAAGATGGAAGAAATTGTAAAGTTTATGAAGACTTATATCTGTTGTGGTAAATATAAAATAAGTGATATGCTGAGAGCGTGAACTTTTTAAAAGATGATTTAAACCAATTTATTTCTATGTACTGGGGTAAATTTGAGATGAACTCTTGCTGTAGTGATCACATGTGACCATCAGGGGGCAATGCCTTTCTTTCCATTGCAATGAAAGGATTTTTAGTGTTTCCACATTGTGTGTGTGTGTGTGTGTGTGTGTGTGTGTGTGTGTGTGTGTGTGTGTGTGTGTGTGTGTGTGTGTGTGTGTGTGTGTGTGTGTGTGTGTGTGTGTGTGTGTGTGTGTGTGTGTGTTTCATCATCCATACATTACCATGCATTCAGACCAATAGCATTGTGCCTATATTTTGAGACAACAAAGGAAAGGCCATTGTAAAGGGTAGGACAAATGTACAATGATTCATAGTAAGATGCAGCTAGAATTAGACAGCAATATGATTTTTAAGCAAAAATACTATTTAAATTTTGATGATTTTTGTACGCAAGAGATATAAGTGTAAGAGTATATAAGCCTTTAATATTATGTGTTTTATTATTTTATTCGCTGCCCTCTTAATATCATTATGTACTGTGATTTAGCTAGTGTTACAATTTTTATACTAATAGATCCCTCTGGTGAGCTCACTGATATTTTATGGTCACCTATTGATTGTGTGATTAGTGGCCCAGCGGGGTACAGCCACTTCATGTCCAGTTGAGAGTAATGGTTATTGAGTGAGCTGTCAATGGTAAAGAAGGACATTGACCAGGGGAACATGGTGGTGGTGTTGGGGGATGGACGATGGACATTGAGGGGGTTTTGTGGTAGCAGCAGCCACCCTGACCTTCACCTCGTCTCCACACCAGCCCCCTGAAGTCAACAATTTGATAAGACAAACCAGTGGCCAGTGGTGACCTCCACCTATGACCCACCCACCCATCCCTCAACCCTAACCCAACTCTTCTCTTTGTCACATGATACTTGGAAATAGGTCCTGTGTTTCAGCACAGAAGTGGGTCTATCCATTAGTCCAACTATCCTTCAGCCTGCGGGTGATGATGCAATTTGAGAGCAATGCAATCATTCCACATGATCCAATCTTAGACTACAACCACGGGATTAAAGTAGACCCTCAGGCCAGTCCTCATTTTTATATGTTTCTGTTGGCAATAAAACAAGTTCAGCAGCTTCATATTGATATGTTTGCTGTACTAAAGTTTCAATCAAAAACCATGTATAAATGAACTTGCATGTTGTTCCTGTCAAGGCTGGACCTTGACCCAAGAGGAATATAAAAAAATGGGTTTCTAAAGCTGCACAATACATATCAGAAATGTGGAAATACTCAAAGTTGTTAATGGAGTCTGTGTCTATTGATTGCACCTTGCCTCTTAAATACAGCCCATATTTTGAGTGTGATATACAAACCAAACTAATTTAACAAAGCTAATAAATGACCTTGTGTGATGCAGGATTAGGGATCTGCATGTTGCAGGCTTTCTTCACAGGATTTGATAAAACCCGATAAAGCTATGGAAGTGAATTCTCCTAGGACTCTTGAGAAGGGAGAGAGGACTGGAGAAAATGGAGGGTCAATTTGACAGGATTATAGCGACCGCAGATGTTTTGGGGGAAGAAAATATCTCATATTAGTCAAACAATAAGTATCCACAGGCTTCCTCAAATTACACTACCACAAGCTACGGGGTATTAAAAAAAAAAAACCCAAAGTGGTTGATACACATCCAGACACTGAATCTCTTGCTACAAAAGTGCATGACCTGCAACTTCAACAGAAAATGTAAATAAATCAATACAGTTCAACTTAAACCTGTATTCATTGATTTTTTTTTTTACCACTTGGGGGCAGTCGAACAGGCTATTAATAACCTAAGAGTACAGTGAATGTGAACAGTTGCCTACTTATGCATCAACTAGGACCCATATTAGCATTCATTTAGAATATTTTTGTGGCTGTTAAGTAAGACAACATTCACACTCATTTTAACTCTATTTTCATCTCCATCAGCTCCTGAGGGAAGCTCTTTGGCTCCTCTAAATGCTATATGTTCACTAGCTTGTTGCTAACTGCTCTTTGGTGCTGGGCAGGTAGTCTAGATAGCCTGGATTTTTAGAGGTCTGAAAACTGCTGCTTGCTGCATCTGGAAATAACACTGAAGAGAGCTGTGGGACTGAATCAAAACAATAAAACCAAAACAAGGACCTGAAAGATGCTATAATTCTCTGTAGAGTCAAGGGAAACTGCTGAGTTGTGCATTAATTCTTTGTGGGTTTGTTACTATGAGTCGTTGTTCATAAAAAAATATGGATTAGTGCAGCTTTAAGCGCACAAGGAATCAATGCATAGTGTTTTTGCCACAAAGAAGATACAATTCAATTCAATTCTTAAATAACACATGAGCCGTCAATCTCCAGCAACCAACCATCTCCGTTCAGTTACTTCATTTTCAACGGCCCAGGAGACAGCTGGGCAAACACAGACCCGTATCTACCCCATTCCCCACAACCCCTTAAGTCGCCTTCACCACCACTGGCTCCCTATTTAGGACCCCCTGCTCCCTCAGTTGGCCCCTTAGTTCAAGCGGCTAGCTCGCCAGCCAAGCAACTAGACCTGCTGTCCACCCAGGTCTACGGTCCCTCAGCGGGAGCGACGTGTGAGGCATAGGAATTCAAAACACTTAAGAGCTTGGGCAAATATAGAAGGTGAGTCCACAGAAGAAGGGTCAGCTTCTTTAGACTGGACACTGCTGCCATCTCTCTTTGCTTTTCTCTGGTTCTTTCCGTCTTTCTTTAAAAACTACATGTATACATGGATATGTTACGTTTTATTCTTTCTGCAGTAGTCTGAATGAACTCAAGCACTCTCTTTCTGTTTCTCTTTAACCATCTCTTTCTCTGTCTCACACATACACACAAACACACACAGCAACCCACACCTGATTTATTTCTTGGTGAGTGCACTCCTTAACCCTTCCAAGGCTCAGGCAGGCAGGTTTATATAATCTGCAGAGTACACTTTTGTGTACATAATAAATTGAATTTTCTTTATTTAAAAAGAAGAAGAAACACTTCAGGATCAGAAACGTCCAAGGTGTTTATTACAGAAAAGCACTTAATGTATTTGAAAGAACATCCATTTAGCATAAAGATTTTCAGTCATCCAGGTCAAAGTTATCCAAGTAATAAAGGTAGTCCAATTCATTAAGTAATAAAGGCGGTACACCTGCTAACCAGTTGTGGAGAATAAAATCTTGTTGTGCACTCTGAACTTTTCACTGAGCTTTTTACCAACTTTACTAAATGTTAATGATAAATGGAATTCCTCCTCCTCAGTGTTACACTTTAACAAGAGCACTCCACCATTAATCAAACTAGACACTTGAAAGAGGCTGATCATTTTGTTTTGTTGTCTGAACTGAAACTGGGTGACATATTGGCACTGTTGAACAATTTCAAATAACACCTTGTTTTTTGTTTTGTTTAAATTCCTGGAGGTTTTCTTGAAAATACCTGGAAATAGATATAGAGACAGTTTAAGTACAAATCGTAACATAGATGATAGAGATGAAAAGCAGTTTCAGTGCTGCTGTGCACTGATTAAAATAACATTTACAAGACCAATTGACTGGAATTAATTCAGCAAAGTATTAACAAATTACACATTTCCTTGCAAGAATGTTTCTAAGATATTACATTCACATATCAGTTACTTTGCAGGAAAATGTCAAGGAATTGTGGTCCTGTAAAATAAAGCATTACAAATAATTGAGGGCACAAATATTTTACAGAGAACTGTAATCTGACCAGATTGAAGAAAGAGAAGTTCAAAACCAGGCAAATCAAAAGATCTTGTAGTCAGAGAAACAATGCATACAGTAACTGAACAGTAAACATCACAATAGTAAAATTATAATAGAATATTTGATTAATTAGATTAGCTGAGAATGATATGATTATTTTAGCGGACAAACATCCAACAATGTAATAAAACAAACTGACCTGGATTAAATTTAATTAACTTTGGCAAAATAATCAACCAATAGCCTAATCAATACAATCAGTTTGTCAACTTGAGTTTCATCTAAATCTGCGGCTCTTTACAGTCAGTTCAACATTAGTTTAGTTCCTCCATCGTGTTACTCTGGGCTTCCTGCTCCGATGTCAGCAGGCGGCCACTGTCGGTGCCAACACAGCTGATCTGTTGCTCTTTACAAACACAGGTCTCTCTATTAACAGTACTAAACATTTCCAGTGAAAGAAAAACAGTTCTCCATCCTCAGCTCACCTTTACTTATCCTCCCAGTATGTACTGGGGGGTAGATTTCTGCTCCCAGCATAGCAACTGTAAGAGTCACTCCAGTCCCCGGTGTGTGGCCACGCCCTGGGGTCTAATTAATACAACACGCTGTGCGTCCATATGGCTCTGTGTGATTAAACAGATAGAGAGTGGAGGGGAGATAAAGGGAAAGAAAGACAGGATAGGATGGTGTGGGGGTGCTGGGTGACATCAGGCAGGGTTTACTCCACCATGTTTCCTTTATTGATGGAGAAGAATATATTGCTGCACTAGCTATTTCTCCTCTGCGTGTACAACTGTACTCTGTTCAGGCCAATGAAACAGGAAACCAACCTTGGCACACAGAAACATGATTAAACCCTGAAAAATCAATATGTAAAATGTTTGAGTCAGTCAAAGAGACAATGAATACCATCTTTTTTCATGTCATTGGCTATGAAATAACTCTTCCTAAAGGCCAGATGCAAGTGTTGGAACAAAGCCCTGTTTGCAAACCACAATCCCCAAGTGGTTTTGTTCCTGAGTATGGATTAGAGATAGGTGAGGGCTGGGGGTAATGGAGAGGGACAGGCCTGGGGCAACAGGCAGTATGATTAAGTGTGGACCAGTAGAAGAAGATGAGTGAGAAAGCAGTGATGGAAATAGCCAATTACACTATGTGTGCAGTATTGACCAGAAAGTGAGTATAGAGCTCTTCCTTACTTACCACCATCCTTTCCTTTAACTCAGATTATTTCACCCAAACAACAAAAAATTCCATGTTGTTTAATTTTCAGTACCTCTAGTGCAAAATCAATAGTCTGGATCTAACTATTTAAACCGCAACCTGACCCAGACCACTTTAGAGTGACACATCGATATCATGTCGCCTCAACTGTCATCATTCAGCTGACTTGTTGCCACAGTTAGCAAGGTTGTTGGAGCTCCGGGTCTAAAAGCAAAATGGTTTGTTCAAAGCTGGCTGATACAAACAAAAAAACAACAAACAAACAAACAAACAAACAAACAACAACAACAAAAAACATGCAGTGCAGGATGACTGGACTGACGAATACGTGTTCATTTTGCCTGAAAGGAAGAATGAGACCATTGTGCTTTATTTGCAATGAAACGTCACTACAACACCAAACAAGCCTGTTTTGATCAAAAACATGCAGGTAAGAGCCACACAACCGAACTACTAGTTGAAATCATGATATCAAGCTTCCAGCAAAATAATAGTAAAATGAAACTTTTCTAACAATGATTGAAGCGAGGAACTCATTCAGCAGACTCATAAATAAACACTTATATCAGGTCCCCGCTTTGCCATTACACCTTATTATGCTAGGACTAGATTGCACACACAATGAAGGTGCCACATCTCCCATTAACATAGAAATACTGTTCATGTTTTTGTACTGAAATATCATGTATAGCACCTTTACTGGACCTTCGGTGCAGTTTTGTCCATGTGTTGCGATATCTGTATTTCTGCATCCACAACAATGTAATGGAGGTGAATCTAATTTTGTTTGTAGGTGTCAGAGCACTGAGAGAGTCCACGCTCTACAGCATGATAATATACTCACAATGTCAATGCTAACATGCAGTACAATGTTAAGCATATTCACCATCTAAGTTTAGCGTGCTAACACTTTCTAATTAGCACTTCACATAAAGAACAGACATTGATGTCATTAATGGGTATTGGACAAAAACAATTTTTGGCCTGATGATGACACTAAATTACAAGTTAACTAAAGTAATTACTTCATCCTGAGGGGACCATAAAACACATTTCATGGCAATCCCTCCAATAGTATTTCAAGACATCTCATTTCATTTGCTGCCATTGGAGCTGTGCTAACATGGTAAAACAATACAACAACAGTGTATCTTTCCAGAAACTGTTATTATGGACCTGCAGACGTCACTGTGAACATTGGGCCCACTTTCTGTGAAGAAATGGTCCCTATCAAAACTGGATGTTCAAGGCTGTACTGCTGTGAAACCAGCGTGTGCTTGAGGGCTCTCATGTGGCCTTTCTGGAACCCTTTCTTTCACACTTTTTATAACTCTGCAATTCTACAGACATTCTTAAGGGAACAGTCCACAATTTATAGTGCTTTAATGATAAAAATGATGGCAGAGGAAATAGAAAATCATACAGATCGATGCCGTGAGCGCTACAACCAAAAATCCAGTAACCCCAACTGAAATGTCAGCTGAATTTCTCCAAATCTTGACAACCCCCCCCGCCCCCCAAAAAAACCAACAACCTATTACTTATCTGCATCATTAGATACCACCAGAGGTACTCATTTTCGTCATTTAGCTGTGTATTATCTCACACCATCTTTCTCTCCCTTTTTGGTTTTACCCTTTGGTTTACACCTGCTGCCATCCATTGCCACCTCCAGTATCCTTCAATGTTCTCGCCTGCCTTCAGTCACCCCGCATCTCCTTCCCTTGCTCACTTTGTCCCACCCTCCCTCCTTTCTTTGTCATGCTCCACACATCACTGCCGCCGAGTGCACAGGGGATGTAATATCTGCCACTCCCCCTCCTCCACGCTCTACCCTCCTCTCCCCCCTTTTCTTTCTTGAGGGCGCTTGGGTGCGTTGTACGTGTTAACCGGTGAGTAGTCGCTCAGTCATTGAGTGTGTGCATGCATGTGTGTGCGAGTGATAAATGAAGAGAAACTTGAGGGACAGGGGGCGTTATGTTATAGATGATGACCGCATATCCCTGCATGTGAGCCCTACACTCAGTGCCATTGAAAAGGCCACCCGATTTATCTCTCAAATACATATAAATGTGTTATAAGGGCAGCTACACAGCCTGCATGGTCGGCTCCTGCAAAACGATTCCCCTGGCACACATTGCAATCACATCAGCCCTCCTTTTCTCAGAAACAGTCACTCCATTAATGCTTTCAGTGCCACGTCTCCTGTGGCCTCAGCATGTTAATGCCCACATTCTCCATCAGTCACCCTCCACCACATGACACTCCATCTTAGACTGGAGCCACAGGCTACAGCACAGGGAAGAGAGAGGTGGAAGAAATGATATTGTCTTTTTCAACTTCAGAGGCCGACACAGAGACTCACCCACAAGAACATAGATTCACAGTAATGGGCGTGATGAACAATAAGCAAGTTATTTTCAGATTTTACATTCAAAATGTGTTATCAACTGATAACATATGGACCACATTATTATAAGCACTGATGGAACGCACTGACCTGACCGGTGGGAGCAATTATGGTTCAGTGTCTTGCTCAAGGACATTTCAACATGTGGACAGCTAACCCTGCTGTGATTCACCATGAAGATCACCTGATTACACTATCCAGTATATAATTGTTAAATTTGCCACAAATTGATCGGTTGTCAGATTAAAATGCTGCTAACTGCATGAACAAAGAAATCATCCTAAAATACAATACTGAAAGGGGTCATGGTAGATAATGAGTACTTTAAAATGGCTTTCTAATATGTTAGTAGCTACAGTATAAATAATGGATTAAATGAAAGGAAATTACCATTATTATTGCCATGCTCTGCAGTTCTCCTCAGCTGTATTGAGCATTTCACTGTTTGTCAGCTCCTGTTTTGGTTTTGTGGCCTTTTACACTGTTTTCAGTTATCAGTGTTGTTTTAAGTCACTGCAGGAAGCTGTTCATGAAAAAGAGCTCTGATGAACCCATTTTACATAACCTTCCCACCTCAAAGGTAGACATACAAAAGTTAGTGACTAGCTGGTGAACACAGTGGAGCATTTAGCAGCTAAAGAGCCAGATTTTTCCCTCGGGAGTTGATGGAGACGAAAAACAGAGAAAAGAGGAAAGTGAATATTGGACTTACACACATCAGATGGACACAAACTTGCTCTGTGTCTACTGGATGTGTAGATAAGTTGTTTGCTAATATCAACATAAAAAGTAATATCTCAGTGTTGTGTACAGTACAGTTTTGATACACTGTTACACTGCTTGGATTACTCACGTCCGTGGATACTACATTTTCCGCATCTGTCATCAACAGGTCCAACTCTGCAGCAAGAGTTTTCCTGGGAGAGCAGTGAATGCAGGAACCTGTGGGGGCAGCAAACAAGTCCTGAGCAGTTTCTCTGTCACCTTAGATGAGAGCGTCTGTCAAATCAGAAATGCAACAGAAGAAGAGCAACTTTACAGAGCAGCCAAACAACTGTGGATTAACAGGATTTGTCTTTTCATTTTGTTTTAATAAAGCAGAATAAAGAAGGCAGTCAACAATGTCATTCCACCAGGTACTGAAGTCATGATCGAATATTGGTTTTCATATTACACAAAACCTAACAGGCTTTTATCTTCCACATCTCGTCTAGCATGTGCAAGCAGTTTTTCCTGTGAATCATTTGTTTGTTGGTTAACAGTTTGAATCAAGCACAAGAAAGGTGGACTCTGGAAGTATCGTATAGTAATAGTAAAACTATTATATATTAATGCAAGTGGAAGTACACTGAATGACAGTTGCTGAATAAAAATGATGACAATAAATCATATCAAATGTATTCCTTTTTATTTGATCAAATTAAGTAAGACTGAGGTTGGAAACCTGGCCAGGGCTTTTGCTTTAAAGAGAGTATTTTTTTTAAACATTTTTACACATCAGAAAAGAGTCTGAATACTTCTTCCACCACTTAAGATTGTGCACTCCCTTGAATCCACCCTGAGACTTACACACACACACACACACACACACACTTACACACACACAGTCTAAAAAAGAAACAGGAGCTGACAAGACGGTTTTGATTATTTGCGACGTGAGAGGAGGGATGTCACCTGGGAAGTGTGTTACGGCTGGGAAATCTGGAAACAGTAAAAAAAGAAGAGGGAAAAAATAAGAAAAAAAATAGCGAACATCAGAGGTAGGCGGGTATGAAAGTTGGCTGGTTTGACCTCTGGCCTCCCTCTCTCTTGGCTGCTCCCTTTGAGCTGCTAAAAGGCGTGCGGTGTGAGAAGCCAGAAGACAGCTGCACCCCCCTTTTTCCTCCTCTGGGCTCTCTCTGGGAAACTGAGGTCCCCTCTCTCAACTCGCTTTAAATGCTGTGGGGTCAGGAGGAGCCGGGGCCCAGTTGAGGTGGTCTAGCCGGGGATAGAGTTTCACTGTTTTACATGGCCAGTCTAGCCTGTGTGTGTGTGAAACAGAGAAAGAGGAGCTGTTGTGCTTGTGGAAAAACAACTTGGCTGTTGTCTCTCTAATGAACCCACAAATAAAAAGGAAACTTGCAGTAATTAACACAACTTCCTTCTGTGATAAGATTCTTACACACAACATATACCTCTCATCACACATATTTACATATCTGTACATCTACAGAGTGTGTCTGTGGTCAGTGTTGTACAGCAGCTACAGCAGCTGTAAGGAGAGGAGAGCAAACCTTAACAAGGTCTGACATAACCAATGGTCCAATGGCCTTGGGCCAGTAAAAGTTTATGTTGGGCAAGTTGATTGGCCAGCGATCTGCAATCAGAGTCATAGGTTTACAGTTTAGGACGAAAGAGGATATTTCTCTTCATTTGATAACTTTAAAAGTAAAAGGTAGGCTAGGCTGTCGGCTTCCCGAATCATTTTCAAAAAGAGAGAGAGGGCGCAAGCAAGAGAGAGCAGGGATTGTCAAGCGAGGAGAGGGAGCAGTGGTAGAAAGAACAAAGCAAGTGAAGGAGAGAAATAAAACATTATGTTCTGATTGTTTCACGGAGGTTACGTTCTGAGGCGTGTGGCTTGTGGAAGCAGACAAAAGGACCTTGGAGTGACCACATGCACACAAACAATCACCATTATGTTCTTTCTCTCACTGTTCTATCTTAATAAAGTACATTTCTGCACATCTCTCAGCCTTGTCTTAGTTCTTGACACAGTGGTATTATCAAGGCCATTTATACTTGCTGAAATGTTATTATCACAAATTGTTTTATTCTCTCTATGTATTCTAACATCTCTGCTTTACACAAAATATGGAGAAACTTACACTATTCATTTACTGGACCAACATGTGCCTAATTTTATATTTTGCATATTTGTGTAATATATAAGCATAACATATCCATAATTAAGGAAAACAACTCAAATTAAAGAGAACTTTACTGCATGTATTATGTATACAATTAATAAATAACCAAAATTATGGAAAAAAGTTATTTTCATATTTTGGCTGCAGGGCCTGTGAAAATATAGAAGGGGCCAGTAATACTCTGATCTCTGATTGTCAAGTGGGCCAGAGGGTAAAAAATGTTAACTGGACTCTGCTTGCCAGACTAAACTTTGTTGTCACTAATAGGCTACAGTAAAGCTGGCAGTTTATTATGACAATCTTACCTTTTCAGTAGCTGTACACATACATAAATAACTAAAATAACAAATTAATTTCTTGATTTAAAAGAAGACCCAAAAAGACAAGTGTTCAGCCAGTCAGACAGGTTTTCAAGGAAACAATGTGTAGGATTTATACATCATCAGATGTAATGTTACAGGCACAGAGAAGAACGTTATCAGCATTATATAGCCTGGCACAGTGGCCACATATTCATGCCCACACATACACTTACAGACACAATTGCATCATTAATCAAGTGTAAAACGTTAGAAATGACACTTGAACATGCCTGCCACGGTGGCCACATAAACCACACACACACACATAGACAATGAACAGTAAAATTATTTGATTACAGTCCAACACTTTAGTCAGTTGTTCAAAGGAGAGCAGGGGCAAAGAGTTCAGTCTGCCTGCTGCTGACAGGAAAGGGGCTGAATTAGCAGCCATGTACGTGTTGTTACTGCATGGCACTTGCTGAGGAGAAACTGGCAAAGGAAGAGGTGTCTGGGTTGAGAATGATGGCTGAACTTGAGCTGAACTCTCTTCCTCCTACCCCTCACAATGTCTTTTTGTGACAAACATAAGCAATATGTTTTGCCATGGTATTTATCTTAACTTACATGAAAGGCAGCCAGCTAGTAGAAAGCAGGCTTCTGTTCCTCTGTGCAATGTCTGTGCATGGATGTATTACAAGAGCTGGACAGGGCTCCGCTGCTCAGAGTTGCCATCAATTTTTTCTAATGGTCAACTTGTGGTATTACAGCAAAAAATCCCACTGTGGCCCATAGACCACCATTGTAAAAGAGAGTCTGTAAACCTCTACATTTTCATGACAATAGGGCAAGCTTAATCTGCTGAGCAATCAAAAGCCAGAACAACTACTAAATAGAACTTTTGGTGCAACAGTTTATTCCGTCTTCATTTTCTCTTCCAAATAAGTTAAGCTGACCTGAGGTTTTGTTTAAAACACAGTATGATCTCAGCAATTAACCTGGTGAGCTTACTGTTATTCTTGATAGAATGATGGCCAAAACAGTAAGTCGTAATAAACTGAAATTATCCTTTAGTACCTCATCCCAAAAATAAAGTGAGAAAACCAGAAAGAGAGACAAAGAAAGGAGAAGCTGATCCCTACTGGACTCTGCCTTTGTCTTGAAGTTCAATCATGCATTGGGATTCACCGTGATTAAGTCTGGCACTAACCTTCATCGACCAGGAGCTCTGGGCCTCATGCTCAATACTCTTTGTCTGGCCAGCAGGTCGTGAGCTAATGTGCTGAACAGGAGAACAGGACAGTAAAGTGGGGAGAGAGAGAGGAGAAGCCTGCCTCAGATTGATCTGCTGCATCTCAGTGGACCAGAGGAAGCAAGGAGGCAAACACATGTCTTTGCTGTAAATTACAGTTACGGTACCCCCCAATCCCCCTCTTCTTCCCAACCGCACACACACGCACACACGCACACACACACACACACACACACACACACACACACACACACACACACACACACACACACACACACACAATAAAGACAGTCTTTGGATTTCTTATTACTAGACGCTAGTTTATTATCACTGTTATTGTTTTTTTTAAATCAGTGTTGCACAATGAACCCTAAAACAAATACAAACCACGAAAAAAAATGGTCTATTTTGCCTTTTTACACATACATACACACATACAGTACATACAGTATATGTGGATATGTATACAGATTTATAATCGCGACATCTTGGGTGTAGACAGAGTGTAGAAACACATTCGGGGAGACATACAGTAGTGATCCCTGACAATGCTCTGAGAGCTTCTTTTAAATCATCTCATATTGACCTGAATTGGACTGTGGAAGAATCAGTAAAAAGCAGACAGGCAGTGACAGACATGTAAGACAGACAGGTGGGAAAACACTAAAACTGACAGACAAACAAATGTGTGAACATGGGGTGAATCTAAAGATTTGTGCTTCCTTTGTTCCTTCCATATAGTTGATCGATAAAATGCAGGTGAATTTACAAACATGAGGCGTCTTTTGAGATATTTAACAAATACTCTAGACAACTGGAGATGTAAATGTTTTTTGGTTTCAGGTTGGCACCACATTTGAACCCTGCAGCGATAATAAAAACAAACAAAAAGCAAAACTGCATAGATTAAATAGATACTTGACCAGTTTTTAAATGAACTGTAGTACCTTTAAATGAAATCAGAATGAGTTTGTAGTGAGAAAAAGTGGCAGACCACCCTTTTCATCCTCTTGCCCTTTGTTGTGGTCAGATTTTCTACAACACAACAGAAAGTCATTTGTTGTCTAAACAACGTGATAACTAACAGATCAAGAAAAGAAAATATGTTTATGAAAGTGTTTTATAGCTAATAATTCAATGTTCATTTTTTAATTTCTAAAAATGCACCAGGACCCAATAGTTGTGTTCGAGGTTATATGTGTGCATTATAGGATTACTGTTCTGCTCATTCGTATTCCCCAAACCTATCAGCACTTACAGCCCTGTATCTCTAATGTTTTCAAGCAATATATCACATTACCAGTCAGATTTTCCTGTTTATAAGGCTGACATGCTGTAGTTTAGTCAAAAATAGAGCCAGCAACACACCATGATGCGTTTCACAGCAAGTTTGTATTTCCATGTATCAGATTTGACAGTTTAAAGGCCCTGAACACATATTTTCTCAATCAGTGATTGATTGCTGTGAGGGTCCTCCACGAACATAAAATGTAATGCCATTTTGGTTATAGCACATAACAGATGTCTGTCTCTTCGTTTCTACTTTTGCTATCCTCATTGGTTTGAAGTCTCAGTAAGAAAAAGTGATGTCATGAACTTAAATGCACCAATCAGGATTGAGCAATGATCAAATCAAACTGAATCAAAATGTGATGACAGTTGTTGGTTCCATCAACGACATCATCACGTTCTCAATGAAGCAAATCAGCAGATCATTAGTTTTGACTGTTTAACTATTAATACATTTTAACCAAGGATGGTTCCCCCCCAAATCTTGATTGTTCCATATTTAATCACAAATATTTGAAAATAAAATTTTTCACAGGCTTTAAATCCAGGGATACTACAAGTCTGACATTTCCATTGGAGATGATGAAAATTTGTGAAGTAAAAACATGCACGGTCAATAAAAACAAACTCAAACTTTAACAATCAGCACTTATATCGATCTTTCTGTTTTATGCATGAGTACGAGTCCAGCAAACCAGCAACATGGGGCAAGAGCAGGTCAAATACTCTTCCGCCTACAAGGTTTGATATGATAGAGATATATTGACAGTATTTCCCTGCAGGACTAAATCAAATATAAGTAAAATAAACAAGTAAGCCTGGTCTGTTATGTGGTGCTCCATACATAAAGACTTTACAATGCATGTCATGTAAACAGGCTTAAAATACCATGTTTTTGCAGATATTAAGTGTTATTGACTTTCATCTGTGATGCTAACTTCACAGGACAGGTGTGGGAGTCAATCACACCTGCAGAACAGATTCCAGTCAGGATTTCGTTTCTTATTTCAGTGGCCAAATAAAGGATGACTGAACGGTGTCAGATCATGTTGACAACATCAATACAGAACAGACCTCAAGCAAAGATGGTTTGTGAAGGAAAATGAAGACAACTTGTCACTTTAAAGGTAACAGGACTGACAGGACCTCACCCGAGTCACTCGTGCGAGGTAGACTGGTGGGAACAGGATGAGGATGAGGTGATCATCAGGCATCAGCAAGGGGCAAGACATATCCAGCTTTGTCAACCGAAAGGTCGACTCAACCCATTTTCATCAATACACACCATCAGAACACATTGAGCGACAATGTGAGACGGGACCATCAATTTGCACATTATTCGGCTAAATATCACAGTGTTAACATCACAAGTCCAATAATCATCAATTTCAGCTAAAATAACATGTTAGCTTCTTGTTCCTCATGCAGATCTACTGCAGGTTTCCCTCTGCCCTCTACTTTTGAAATACACTGGGCACAACCTGCTTTCTTGACAGAGGTATATAAAATATAATACTGATCTCAAACATTTAAGTACAGTTACATTAAATCACCATTTGACAAGAGTATAAATGACTTGGAAAATCTGTAAAGTCAGCGTTATTTGACATACGTACAGTCATCAGGGTCTCAGAGCAGAACACCATAGAGATAAATGCATTTGAAATGTAATCAATTCACAAACATATCGGTTAGTCATTTGGTGCCACAATGATCAATACCACCTAATGTAAAGGACTAATCAATCAGAGGCTTGTTGCATCAGGCTTTTTGGACTTTCAAAGGGAGCATAGTCAGAATATTCCCCACATTCCCTCGCCTTTGACATCAAGCATGGTGTCAGAGGGTTGTACTTATGCCTGTAGTGGACATTATACAGTGATGTAACATCACTCTAGTTAGTCTAAGCCTATCTTGTCCTTCTGACTTGATCTGGGGATCTGTGTTCAGTTTATGCATAATAAGGCAAAGAACTGCACAGTTAGAGCGATATCATATTCAATGTAAAACAAACCCTGCACATGCCCAGTCCAGTCCAGTTTAGTCCAGGTTAGTACAGAACACCTTCTTTATGAGAACCTGAGTGTTTTGGAAGAAGTACGAATGAATTAAGACTGCAACTAATGATTACTTCCATTATTGAATAATATGCCGATCATTGTCCTGATGAATGCATTAGTCTTTTGCTGTATAAAATGTTTTTAAAAAATATTCTAAAGCCCAAGCAGACGTGGGTAAATTAACTTTTTTTTATGACTCAAAACCAATATTCAGCTTATTATCACATATGATAAAGAAAAGAAACAAATTCACAAAATTGAGAAGATTCAACTAGTTAATTTTTGGTGTTTTTGCTTGAAAATTACTTTCTAATCTTCACAATAGTGATGAAATTAGTGAATTTCTGTCAAGCAACTAATTAACCTGGAAATATAGAATGAAATAAGGCTACTAGCTGAGGTCTTTAGTTTCAAATTTTTATAGTGAGAAGCATATTGATCACTTCTACAGTAATCCAGGCAGAGTTTATAATCAAAAGGAAACCATGTGGAGGATTTAAAGGGTTAAACAGTAACTCCTTCACTGAGAATTTAAAAAAAAATCCTCCCAACGATGATTTCCCTGAAGTCACAACAGATTATTATTTAACGGATGTTGTGACCTGATGTTAATGTGTGATCTTTGTTTGGCGCATGAAGGAAGCAGCTGAATTATATTCTGAGAAAAGTTTCCCTTGGTGTTTCTAGCAGACTGGATGAACAGGGAACAAATTACACAATTAAACAGTTGTTATATTGCTGACACTTACAGCAATCTTACAATCCCTTACAGCAAAACTGTCCGGACTGGGCACAGAGCAGAATTTAAAGAGGAAAATCATGTTAAGTACAGACGACCAAGTGTGACCTGGTAATATACATATATAACATGAGGATCTGAGAGTCCCTGAGCACACAGGAGTAGGGTTTAGTGATACAGCACTTCCCAAAGCTGCATAATATATAATACAAAGGCCCCCTCTTTTCCCACCAACTGTGTCAGTGAAGGAATCTTGTGATCCCTTCATCTGATGGGAGTTACAGCACCAAGTCAGTCAGCGAGAACAGCTTTGAGGCCCCTGTACCTCACACAAGTTCTAATATACAGCAATACGACAACCTGACCTATCAACGTCTAATCACGTAAACATGATCGTCGCTGTACCACATTGCCAATAGACAGAATGGCACTAAAACCTGTCACATCCACGGTGAGATGTGGGAAATTTCCTGCAGGAGGAGATTAACCCTAAGTCACATCAAGGGACAAAGGAAGGAAGGGAAGGAAGAAAGAAAAGCACACCACTTTTTTCCCCCAAGTGAAATTACTCTCAACACAAGTAAAAACACTAATTAAGGCTGGAGCAGCCTCGGTGAGAAAATATCACATTGGTAGTTAATAAATATACAAGCAGGAGACATTTAAGGTCGGGCATGTTTTCTGCTAATTTGGCCATTATTGTTTTTTCCAACACATGATATTAACACTAATTGTGTACAATTAAATACAAAAAATGGATGCAAGAGAAAATCTGCAGATAAAACAACAAGCAATAAACAAATGAATTCAAAAAGCATAAAGTCTAAGTACCTAAGATTATCACTAAAATGGAAAACTTGTGATGCAGGTTTGCATAACATGTTATTAAACACAGCAGGTGATTCTCTGCTGTGGGGACACGTACAACTCTCACGTGGGATGTTGTGATGTTCTGATAACTGAGATAGAGGCGCAATAAATGAAATATGCATTTTGAAAGAAACATTTGCAATTATTTGGAGCTTATGCTGGATTCACGCTAAAGTTAGCAGAATGGGAAAAACTGAAACTGAGTGTATTCACGTTTAATTAATTTGTAGCAGTTTATTAAGTGAAACCAGACACAAAAAAACCCTGTATATCTCCTTTTAAACTGGCTCAGTCGATTTTACACCTTTTTTTTTAGATATGAGTGCCAGCGATCACTGTCTTTTTTTGTGGCTTTTTTGACTTTTTTCACCAAAATTGGAGATATCATAGTGGTCAGAAAGATCTGATACCTCTGACAAATTTAAATTAAAGTCTGATGTGAACTGCTTTTCCCACTCCGCTGCTCAGAGTGAACCTAATGAACTGAACTTAATGCTGTGAGCGTGGCGCTATTAAGATACGAGTCAAAAAGGTGAATCAATAAATCAATCAATTTGAATTTCATGTGTGCTGGAGTTGTAAGTGCCACCCGCTTTAACTTTTACGTTTACTTTATTCACAGGTAAACTTTCCACAGCGGATATACAGTCAAACACCAGTGACAAAAAAAATAAAGTTAACAGCTTGTGATATAGAAAAAAAAAACTGATGATAAACAAAGTTACACATTCACATCCACTAGACACTAAGCATGAACTTGAACCATTTTAATCATTAGTGCCCAAGATAAAAGTCCTAAAAGTTCTCCCTCCATTTGTGTGTGTGTGTCCCTGTCTGTCTTCATATTTGTCTCTTGTCCAGCATGTCGACAATTATAATATATTTACATTTATATGTGTGTGTAATCCTCTACTCCATTGTTCGTACTCTGTATGTTTCCTTCATTGAGACCTGAGAAAAAGGCCAAAAACAGTGTTGAGGTAGGTAACCATAATGCATCAGAGCAATTCCTGTACAGTATGTGAGACCAGAGAGCAGAGAGCAGGAGAGAGAAGCCCTGCGATCGTTAAACCAATGACCTTCTATCCTCCTCAAACAGCTCTCCGCCTGCGGTCGTCAGCATCCAGCGTTATTATAAACATGGTGTTCCTGAAGCACTTTTACTAGTCAGTGTTAACAGGAGGGAGAAGGCTGAGCAGCAACAGTGGTTTTGGGAAGAGGGTAATGATAGATAAGCACTGTCATGTCTCCTGGGCACCACAAGTGTAAAAGGCCGCTCCTTCGTTATAAAAGGAGGGAGGTAAATGAGACGTGAAAACTAAGAACACTGCATGATCGAATATCCAGAATGGCATTAGAGATACACTGCTGCTTATTTAGATCAAAAGAATAGTTCAGCATTTTGTGCTTGGTCTCTTTTTTCATGGAGAGTTAGAGAAGAAGATTGACACCTTACTTGTTTCTGAGTATGATGCTGCATCCAGGAGGCGATTAGCTTAGCTTAGCATAAAGACTGGAAGTAGTGGGAGGCAGTTAGACTGACTCTGTCCTGACTCTGAAGTTTAAAAAAAATACTCCTACCAGCACTTCCAACAAAGGAAAACAAGTTGTCAGTTGAGTTGTAGATTCATATGTATGTTAATTTGCTAAAAAATCTTAATACTTTTTTGATAGACAGAAAATACTTAGTTTTCGGTGTGAGTTTGTGTGTCTATAATATATTAGCATTTTAGGTTGTTTGAACAATTTCAGTAACACTTTATTTTACAGATCCCTCCCTTTCCTACTAATTTCCTAAAAGCAGTCGTTTATAAATGCTTATTTTTAGGACATTTCTTTGGAGCTGTGAAGAAAGAATCTAAAATGCCAATAATAACACAATAAGTATTTTCAGTCAGTTGAGGAATTGTTATAATTTAGTAAGAATTTTAACTATGTTTAAGTTTAACAATGAACGCAAATATAATGAATGGGTACTTATCAACTAAACCAACTTAACACTTTTTGCTGTTTTTTAAAATTATTTTTTACTGAATAGCACCACCCTTTCTGTAAATGCCCTTGAAATTAACCGTTTAATACCTGCAAATTACTCAGTAAATTTGCATGAAATTAAATGACCTGTAAAATAAAGTCACCAAGTGAATTAATTATTAAATTATATCTTGACTGTTTGTCGATACATAAACAGAATGTCAAAATGAGATGTAACAATCATGACAAGACTGGACTACTTCTAGTCAAGAAGTAGTAACAGAATATTAAATCCTTTACAAACACTAAGTAAGTGTTGTTTTTCGTACAAATTGCACAAACCAGATATGACATGTTAATTACTCAGTAATAATTAGTGGTATGGGTATAGGGCTGGAGCTATAATTATGGGCTTTAGAGGAATTTGTACCTTCGGGGAAAGCCAAGCTAGTGGTTTCCACTTGCTTTTATGCTAAGCTAAGCTAATTACCTCCAACATCCAGCTCTGTACATGACAGTGGCATCGACCTCCTCATCTAACTCTCAGCAGGAGACTGAAAAAGCAGCTTCCCAAAATGTTTAACTATTCCTTAGTTATTACACCAACAATAGTGGAATGATGTTTCAAGACAGTTTTATAAGATGTGTGCTTTTTCTTCTTCCTCTTTACATACATGACATATATGAAAATACTCACTCACTCACTCACTCACTCACTCACTCACTCACTCACTCACTCACTCACTCACTCACTCACTCACTCACTCACTCACTCACTCACTCACTCACTTCACTCAATAAAACATATTTGCCTACAAACACTCACAAATACACACGCACACATAATTCAATCATAGCAGTAATTGTAGATACATATATGATGTCTGTCCAACTGAACATTATGCATCACATGTCATTTAGCAGTAAATAGTCTGGACAATGTCATTAGCGGTGCAGTGTATCTCTAATGGTGTTTTTGTTCAACTGAAGCAACTATGCTTGAAAAAAAAAAAAATTATACTCTTGTAAGTGAAATAAAATCTAAATAAAAAAGAGCTTACAATGGAACAGCATAATTCATACATATCCCTAACATACTGTAATCCATACAACAGTGTTATGAGTCTGTCAACTTGCATGAGGTACCGACATTGTATCTACAAACATCATATTCATCAACAGAGGGAAGCCAGGGTTTCACAGAGGGGGGAAAAGAGGGTTTTTCATGATGCAATAAACAGACATACAACAACAACAACAGCGACAACATTAACATTGTTATCTTGAGGTAGAACATTAACTTCAGCATTTGGAAGTGCTTTATGTTGGATGCTTGTTTTTTTTCTTCTTTTTTTTCTCATTTTGCTTCGACGAGCACGAGGAGAGAGACGATTCTTGACATCTGAGGTAGTGCGGCACCTGATCTTGTAATTCTCTGACCAATCAGTTCCTCCGCATGTAACGTAATTGTGAACACATGGGAAGATAAAGTCCCTAAAAGCTTCCCGCAACACATTCATTCCGGCTGAGGTAGGTTTTTGTTGAATCGTAAGGTTCACACAGCCAAGTCTAGTGCCTGTATGAAGGCCGAGAACTCATTAAAAAAAAAAAAAAGTTGATATCACTGAAACAAAGTCCTGAGACAGAATATATCGAATCCCTGGAAGAAGGCTGAGGTCTTCTGTGAACAAGAAGGTGGAATCATTGGTAGGTGAGAGCAGGCAGCAGGAGTCTTTGACATCCACAGAAAAGTAGAGATAAGACCAATAACTTATAACCACTTTGACACATAGGTGATAAAGATATATATGTATATATATATTTATAAACTTAAAAATAAAATCCTCATTGTATAACGAGGACATTCTGGGGCTTCTATTCCATGTGCTGCCAGACACCAGAAACTTAACAAAAGACCAAATAGTGAAAGTAAAGAACACTTAACTGGCCTGCCAGGCTGAAAACAGCCGTCCAACTGAAGAGAGCGCTCCAAAGCCCCAGGCCAAAAACACTCCAATATACAGTCCTAGATCCTCTAGAACCTCTTAACTTACCAATAAAAAAATCTTTGCACAAAAGGAAAAACTACTTTGAAAGGAAACACTTGTCAACCTGAGTGAGAGAAGAGTCTAAGTGGACACTGTAGACAGTGCCGTGTGAATTGGCCTTCATACATTGATTAGCCTTGGTCCTGCCGACCCGCTCCTGCTGCAGGAGGCTCTTGGAACTGCGTCTCGGTGTCTCGCTCCACTGCAAACTCATCCAGCGGTATCGTAGACAGCTGGGTGTCATTCAGCACGTAGGAGACAAGAGATCTGTCAGACTGAAGACATAAGCAAACGAGAATACAATGCGGTTAATTCATTCATTTTTCTACTTGAAAGACAATTTTAATGCGACTGTGGCCTTTTCTTATTCTTGCATTGGTTTACATCAAAGTAGATTTAGTAGAAAGTGTAGCATCAGCCTACACCTTTTCAGTCAAATACAAAAAAAACTAAACTATACTGTTATGTTTTGATTTTCCTAATTGGGAATGTCAATCATGCTTTGATTAGTCATTTATTAGCAGGATGTGACTGAGAGAAGGTGGGCTCATTCTTTACCACAGAGAAATGCAGAAAAAAAGAAGCAAGACATTTACTTTCATCTTTTTGCAGAAAAAGTGATAAGAATTTCCTTCAATGTATGACATTTTACAGCCTGATATTTGCATTCAGGTTCAAAGCACAGCTGTCAGCCCCTCATTCACATTGCTTAATAGCTTCATAATAGTAGCTCCAGCCGTCACTTTTATCAGCTATAATAACACTGTACTCACCAACGTAATTTATGAAATCTTAAGACATGCCGGCATTGCTAAAGACATGTCAACCAGGACAGGTTGTTAAGAAGCAGATAGTTGTTCCAGATTAGCTACAACCAATGGCGGAGGTAAAAGTGAAAGGGAGCACATCCGTGATGTTGCTAACAATCCCTTATTGAATAGGAAAACTATGAAAAAGTTAAAGCTGAAACAGGAAGTTGGTCTATAAGCTGTGATGGATGTTTACAACAGAGAGTTTGGGCTGTAATTTTACTGTTTGCCTTTTTTCCCCTTACACATAAACCCAACTAACCTGAGGGTTTGTTCTCAACCTGTATGAATATCTGCTCACTCATGCTTGTTGTGTTCAGTGATCCCAGTAATTTCTTTAGTGAGTATAGTGTTGAAAGAACTGAAGGCCAGACCTATAAAAATAAACCTGAAGTTGTAATAAACTAAAGTTTCTTTTTAAATATAGTCAATCATATTGTGATTATGTGAAAAGGTGCCCCAGTTAACTATGAAAGGACTGAAAATGCTGTTTTCGCGCGTACTATGAGGACTCACCATGCATACGTCTTGTGTGTTGGGTTGAGTGAAAAGTCTCTCGAGCTCGTTGCTGTCAACCACTTTCTTCCCTGCTGCGCTGCCGTTGACCTCCATCTCTCTCCTGGCGGCCCCGTTCAGCCCTGAGGCCCCCTGGGAAGATGTAGAGGATTCAAGCACCGTGCTGTGCCCTGCCTCGGGGGTGGCCTGAACCGTCTTACACATCATTAACCTGGAGAATACAGGAACACACACGCAGGAAACACTTGTCAGATACCTACATGACCGACCCACAACAACAATTCCTGGTAAGATCAGATCACGGCTAAACACACCTGCCCCGGTAGCTGAAGACAAGGAAGAGCACACAGAAGATGATGCAGGTGACTCCGATGTGAATGCCGATAATGATGCCTGTGGTGGATGTCTTGCTCTGTTCGTCTTTCAGGCAGTCACATGGGACATCCAACACTGTGGAGATACAGTACACATCACAGTTAAACATCTGCAGAGGTACGCACAAACAAGAGACAAAGTTTGTGTGCATGCCTGTGAAAGAGAGTATGAGTCACACAAATGCTCAGCTTGACTTTGACAACAGATGACACGTCTGAGTCAGTGAGAAATGTTAATCTATGATGTGCTGGGGCAATATGCAGTAGTGTGTGGCTGTGTCAGGTAATCACCAGATTTCTCCACCGCCTCCCGAAGTGAAACAAATCGCATGGTGGCGTTACCATCTCCGTGTTGGTTGAATGCAAGTAGCTTTATTTCATAGACCAATGAGGGATCTGAACAAAATAAAAGATAGAAAGACATATTCAGAAAATGAGTGAAGCAGACTTTACACCAGATACACAAAACTATCAAATCAGGTTTATTCAATGAAGATAACAAAGATTAAAAAGACAAAAAAAAACAGTCAGTCACCCAGCTGAGTGATGTTGTACTGGGTGATGTTGCGAGGTAGGATGATGGGACCGGTGAACAGAGGTGTGTGGGCTCTTCTGTAATACAGTCTGAAGCCTTGTTGTTGACCCATCTTAGAGGAAGCCTCCCACATCGCTTGCACAACGCTACTGTTCACCACCTTGGTGTAGAGGGAAGGAGGTGCTGGCACTGCAACACAACACAACACAGAGCCTCAAAAAAGCTGGTAACATGATAAGAGAAGGTATTATGCGTCAAAATGAAACGTGACCATCAAATCATATACAGAGTCTGCTGTATTTCAAAATCTTTCTCAGTTTCAATACTAACCTGAACTTAAGTTAACTTTCACTCTATAAAAAGTATTATTTCATTAAAGCAATGAAAGCATATTAATTTAAGGATGCCCTGTAATATAGAAAAGGCATCCACCCAAAATGTGCAACTCTCTCAACAATTTCCAAACGTCAATCACTGCTATAAAAGATGTTTTGTGTGTGTGAGTGTGTGTTCTGCTTCAAACTCTTACCCTCCCCATGGGTGCTCACAGTAACACTGTCTGATGGTTTGCTGGCCCCATGGGATGTGTAGGCCTTGACGTAGAAGGTGTAACTGGTGGAAGGCTCCAGATCCCTGATGTTTTGCTGCAGCGTCAATTTACTGACAGCCTCCTCATATTCCATCTCCACTGGGTCTGAGGGACAGAGTGAGGTGAAGGAGGAGAGGAAGTAAGAGGAAGATGAAGTGAGAAAAGAAAGAAGTGAGAGAGAACAAGAGAGGAAACAATAAATACAATCTGTTTCTGCCATCATTTTATGGTTATTGCCCATTTCACTGGTTTTATCAGGACAGTTCTGTTAGGTAATGGCTAATCTAGTTTGGCCCTGGGAGCCTGAATGACGGTAGTCAGGTAAATTGCAGGGGTGGATGGAGGAGATGGAGGCAGTAAAAGGGGGAGTTACATAGGACGTGATATAGTATTTTATTGCTCTTAATCCAGAAACACCAAATCATAACCACCTCCAGCCCTCAACCCACACCAACTTGGAAGTGTAATCACAGCAGATCCTATTGTTTGGCCCCCGGGGCCCTTAATTATCCAACTGATAGAACTACTGAGGCGATCAGCAGCTGGCACTAGGAGGCTTATTACTAACACGCACGCACGCACGCACGCACGCACGCACGCACGCACGCACGCACGCACGCACGCACGCACGCACTCACAGTTGCCTTAACCCTTACATACTGTACAGGGTCAAATTTGACCCATTTTGACTTTGTATAGCTGTAAAAACAGCCTATTACACAATTATTTTAGCCAGACTTTTTCCTAATGTTTTTGAAATTTGTGTGCAGCTGATACACATTGTACCAATTGTTAAAAAGATTCAAGAATCAGCATTTAAACTTGCTGTATTATTATTATTCTATAAAATGTTCTCCTGCACCATGAAACAGTGATTGTAAATGTCCTTTTTCCATTTACAGAATGATTAATCAAACATTTCTTAATAACTGATGGGGAATTTATTAAAGTAAATTGGTGTAATTAAAAGGTTAAGCCATGAACTAAAATACTGCATGAATGTAAAAATGCATGCATATGTACATGTGTGCACACAGAGGGAGCATGGTGCCAATATAGTCTACACATTTGGATCTCAAAGCCAAAAATATGAACTGTAGTTTTTTTAGTCATCCTTATTATGTTCAGTGTTACACTAGTATTGAAGCACTGAACATGCTTGTAGTTTCTGGCATGTGTCAACATCCAGCTATTGTATCTGTGGAATCATAATGCATTTATTATACTTTGAACAAAAGCATTTGCCAAATGCCTACATTGTAAATATTTTGGCGAACACAATGCACAGTGCAGTTATTGTAGTTTCTATTTTCTGAAACTGAAATTGTTGATCATTAGTGCCAGTTACATTTATCAATACTGTAAAAATATTTTATTTATGTAGGTGTTCCATCATCTGCTGTAGTTTATATGAGCAGAAAGTTACAGATTTCTGATTTAACATCTGCTGCATTTTTAGCTGCAGCCATAAATGTTAGTTTAATTGAATTTTCAATACGTCTTCCACCTCTCCTCATCCCATTTCATGTGGCATGAAATCCATGCAATGCATGAAGCAATCTGAATCATCAGTGCATTCTTACCTGAGGTCCTGCGGATGTGGAGCACATAACCGATGATGTCCTGAGTGTTCTGTTCGGGCTCCCTCCAAGACACTTGGATGGTAGTGGGTGAGAGGGCCTCAGCCTGCACATGGACGGGAACACCAGGCAGCCCATCAGCCCAGAGCACCGTCAGGCGTGCACTGGCCTGTGTGGAGCCGGCGCTGTTCTCAGCGATACACTGGTAGATAGCCTCGTCATCCTGGCTGATGCTGTATATCGTCAGTGTGCTGTGAGAGAAGAGGAGGTGGAAGTGAAAAGTGGGGGGTAAAGAAGAGGAAACACAGAATAATTTAGTTTCTCTGACGACAACATGATGGAATATAACTGATTATAGAGCACTTGATTTTGAGATTTTCAAAGCGCTGCAGTTCATAGAGAATGTGCTAACAAGTCGAATCAGTAGATGTGTCAGTGCCACTCATGAATACATTTAGTGGAAGTACTTATTGGGTCAGAGTTACATCATTGCCTTATAGTTACATACATCTATTTACACTTTGATCTGGCTTTTACTAAAAACACTACACCTTCACCTTTGTATTATGAACACCAACCATCCAAATATATCACAATGCTGCAGCACCACCTCCAGCCTATATGTCATCTAATCTTGCAAAATAGCTCTTAGCTGACTTGTGCTTTCATTGTGTTCAAGATTAATGGCAATTCATGACAGAAACAGGCCACACCTACGAAAGATATTGGCAACCAATCATAGGACATACATTATGCACCTACTTTAGTAGTTGAAATGTATAGGAGGATCCTTGTGAAAATATATAAATATGTAAAACAGGAAAATCTGTAAGCAGAAATTGCTTTTACTGGTCGATTTGTCTGAAATGAACAAATCTGGGAGAAAAATCTTTCCACACCTCATGTTTCAAGAGTGAAGGAACAGTACTTAATGCTAACATACTAATTATACAATATTAGCACAATGAATAGCAAACATGTCAAATGTGTCAACAGTGCAGCATACTGTGTTCATCTGTGTGTGTATGTGTGTGTTTTTAGTGAGAGAAGATTTCTGACATGCACCACATACAGTCCGACACACAGCAGCAGTGCTGTATGTGTAGCGGATCGTCACTCATGCACAGCACATACTTTCAAACTGATTTGTCTTTCACTGGAATTCCTGTCGCAGTGGATGAATCTATTTCAGTGTTTCAAAAAATGTAATTTGCCTTCATCAGTAAAACCTTTCATCTGTCCATGCACACATTGGTACTGACACACCTTTGAACACAGAGACACACACACACACACACACACACACACACACACACACACACACACACACACACACACACACACACACACACACACACACACACACACACACACACACACACACACACACACACACACACACACACACACACACAACCTCCTACACAAAGAAAATCCTTTATCTTATCTTTTGACCTCTCTTTCTTCTACCCATCGCTCCTCTCCTGTGCACCTCCACAACTGTCTGCTCTTTGTCCCCATTTTTCTATCTTTGGTTCTTCTTCTTCTTCCCTCCTACCTGGTCTGTCTTCTGCATTGGTTGTGTGAGTGTGTGTATGTGTGTGCATTTTCAGTAGGTGTTATTAGACTAAAATACATGCACTTTTTCTCATTGTGTTTGTCCTGAGGCAAAAGGAAAAATAAAACATTTCATATACTATGGAAATGAAGCCCTGTGTTCCAAAACACTTCTTCATTCCAAGGCCATTTCTACTGTATTTAAGTTAATATGTGCATGAAAAAAGTGAGAACACACACATAATGAATACCCAGGGATTATGGAGAGGCTATAGTTGTAGCTTTGTCCATTGTCCCCGCTTCAAGATGCTGTAGCCCTTGGTCATGGCATTTAAAGAGATCAGAAACATTTTTCAAATGGCGGGAGGAAACCCTTCTGGCTTCTCGTTCTCATGCTGTGCTCTAACTTGAAACAGTGGAATTGAATGCCGTGGGAGTTCAACATATCCTGCAGCATCCCGCTAACCTGTCACTTGCAGTTTGTAAGCACCTGTCTATCAGATTGTCATCTTTCTTTGACAGACAGGTTGGATACTCAGGGTATTAAATCAAAATGTATTAAAAAATGCCAGGAAGATCCCATGAGGAAAAGCATGCAATATATTGAAAGAGCAGCATGTCAGCCTTGTGCCGTATATGCGGTCTGTCACTTGCCACCCTCTGGACCTGTGAAATGGGACATGCAGAAACTGGCATTTCAGCTCGACAGACGGCGCTGACCTCATACCTGCCTCACTGTGGTTTGTAAGGATGGATTTGTAAGGACAGGGGAGAGTTCTTCTGGGTCAGTGGGCAGGATGGAGAAGTGAATCATTCCATTACTTTTTCAAAATTGATGTGGTTGGATACAATTACTGTACATCTCTAATCTGGGTCAGAATAGGCTTTGAGGTGGAAGAGTCATTAATCTCTCGGTCTGCCAGGTGGATTCAATCTGGATAATTATCAGGTCAAAGAAGCCCTCTGTAGTTCACCTGCTCTGAGCCAATCTCACCTCTGACCTCTGAGGTGGCAGCAGTCGCCAGCCTTCAGCTCGCTACTCAACCATCACATTTCTGACAGCCTTTCATATCAGCGATGGATGGAGTGTTTGCAGACAGGCAGCCTGACCAGACGTGGCAAAGAGGCCCCCAGGGAAGCACGACCCGATGCCACCAAACCTGGATGGGCCCCTTGGAGTGTGTGAAGGGAATTCACAGGAGATTTCACAAGACGTTGCTTGTTTCAGTGAATATACATACTCGTGTGCATGAACACACATATTTACTGTACATTCAATTTCAAAACACTTTATTTGTCCCTGAGGGGCAATTTCCAGAAATGATGCTCATGGATCATTTCATGTATCGTCTCTACATGCTCAGCCACATACACATAGGTAAAATAGACTGATCCCATTGACAAAAAGTAGCTTATGAAATTCCACACCTGCTGGCAAAAACTCTTTTGAAAAAGCTTAAGTGGTTTCAGCTTCTCACAGTATCAGAGTATAAGAAAGAGCAAGAGACAAAGAACCCTAAAAGATACCGAGCTGACTTCTTTGTTAAATTCCAGCCATTTGGTATAACATTTTAAATGTATCTCTTCCAAGTTGGTTTGTATTCTTGAATTGAATACTTTTTTTGGTGAATAATCACAGCAGGGTGCTGCATTTTAAGTGTTGTTGTCTGCAAGATTCTCACTTTTGGTTTGATCTTGGCACTGGCTTTGGTGTTAACCGTTTTGTTTTTGGACACTTCCTTGAGATAATTTGGCAGTTGAGGAGTGTGGTGTCTCTGTTTTTGAAGTAGGTGTTACTGTTGCTGCAGCAATAGGTGTTACCGAGGCATTTTTCATCAAAAACAGACCAAATGGCAGATGTTTTAAGGTGAAACAAATCAACCAAAGACTGAACAAAAGAAAAAGAAAAAAACATACATTTAATAGATTAAATAGATACAATTTAATAGATCTTACTTGTTTTATTTTTTTAAAAGTACTTTACAAAGTAGGTAACTGTATTCATAAAGGTATTTTTTTCCATTTTATGTTCATTTTAACTCTCTGTCACAAAGATTACCAAGTGACACCCTGTTCAATGAACCATTATTTAACTTTTTAATGACTTGATGAAATAGTTTGGTCTCTAGGTTTTAGGAAAGATCAATCTACATTAACACGCAACAGTAAAGCAGGGCAACCAAAGACTCAAACAATGTGTGAGGAAACCAGATGGATGGAACGAGTGAATGAGAAAGAAGAAGGGATTTGGGGATATGGGAGGTATATGACCTGAATTTGAGCTGTTTGCTTGTCTAACATGAGGTCCAAAGCCAAGCTGTCTTGTCCTGACAGGTTGACACCATCATTTACTCATCAGTTCAAGGTCATTTCACAGATTGATGGGTAAGGCCGTGGGCCAGAGGAGTGGTTGACAGTGGGGCCTTGGGCCTGTTGTTCAGCTGCGGAGGCTGTGTTTACTCTCCGTTGTCTCTGAGCAGCACCCCATCAAAAGCCAGCGTGGCCATTCTGGATCCAGTGAGAGGGAAAGGGGGGAAAAAAACATGGGGACAAAGAGAGAACAGGAGGAAGAGGTGGGGAAGGGGGAGGGGAGGAGCGATGAGCTGTCTTTGGCCTGAGAGGAGGGAAGGGCCCAGGGATATGACTGATTACAGGCGGGGTCAGAGTTCAAGGCCAATGCCCAGGCCCCAGCTCTCTGTAATGGGGGCAGGAAGGGGGATGTGGGGCACAGAGAGGGGCCGCAAACAAGAAAGGCAGGTCTTGGTGAAAGAAAGTGAGGGGAGGGGAGAAAAGAAAAGAAAAAAAGAGCCTTTGAAAGGATTCTGCAACGAAATGTCCAGGTTTGTGTGGTAGCCTGTTCCTTCAGATGTTGGCCATTAATTATAAAACACACCGCGACGCTAGCACACACTTTAGCCATGTCCTTTTTTATCCTTAACTCTTTACACACAAATATAAAAAGGATTATCATTCTTTATATTGTTTTTTCTATATGTTTTAAGCCGAAAGAGAGTGAATAAGAAAAATGCTCATGGGATGTTCTCACCAGGGAGATTTACAAGACATTGTGGCTTTAAACCTCACCGTTATTACACTTTCTGATGTGAGATCACAGCTTTTATGTGTTGGATGGTTACAAATGCCAGCTTTAGAGACTAAACCGTGAGGCTGGTCCATAAACATAATTAGCAGCAGCTCTAACAGAGGCTTGAAATAGCCCTGATACATGTTTTACAGGAGCCTGCTCAGAAAAGGCCGATAATAAACAGGGCAGCAATATTCCTCTAAATATGTGTGTGTGGGTTAGGGTGTGATAATGTGCACAGGTGTGTGTATCAAGATCTGTTGAGATGTGACGGAAAGAGCTTTACCCTCAGCGGGCCACGTCTTTTTGACACAAGCAGCCAATCGGGTCGTCTCTCACATCATTGCATCACATACAGCATTTTGCATAGCTCTGTCTTCGCTTTGTGTGTGAAGTGCGTGTGAATTTCTATGTTTGATTATGCGTGTGCACAAAGTGAATGATGGAATGCACCATGGGGCTATTTGTGCACATATGGGCTCACTTGCTTTTTGATTAATGTGTGTGCATGCGTGTGTGTGAATGAAATGTGCAATCGATTCCCCTTTCTTCCCTTGTCCGATTTGCTGTTGAAGGTCAGCGTCATGAGAGATGGCTGAAGGGAGGAAACCTGTGTGTGTACATTTTTACACAAACATTCACATACGCACTCACAGCCAGCACACATATTAATTGAAATCTCACTGTGAGGTATGTTGCATTTACTGTAAATCCAAGCTTGTCCTGTCAGGTAGAGTATGTATATCTGTGTGTATATATATTTAAATATATAAGAAGAGAAGCATTGTGCTGCCTGGAGCAGTTGAATATAATTAGCATATCATTCCTTTTGTTTTGGCTCTGAAGGTAAAATACCCTGCGCCATATAATTTCCATCTCTCCAGGATCTCCACTATAAAATGAAAACACGTCACATAGCTGAGATTAAAGGCCATCTAAACGTCAGGTAAAACTCACCTAACTATGAATTTTCCATCTCTGCGTCTTTAAGATTACATTAAAATCCATTTTGTAGGAAACATATATGAATGATATAAAGAATGATATAACCTTCCTAATATTGAACATATTCGTCTGTCCAATGGCAGCAAAAATGTTGGTACTGAGCATGTCAGAAAAAAATGAATAGTCAGCATATTTCATTTGTTTTTTTCACAATACTCATTTGAGGCAACTGAAACATTTTTATGGTTATGTTCATTGTGTCCCAAAATGTTATCAGGTGCATAAGCTTAACAAAACATGTTGTTTTTTTATTTTCAGGCAACTGAAAACATTTGGTTAAGCTTATGCAAAGACAAGTTTTGGTTTATTATTGAAAACATCAATGAGCACTTCCTTGTGCTTCAAGTCACTGTTTACGGTTTTCAATATTTAACCAAAAAACATTATCTTTCCTTGCTTTAACTTTAACTGATTGTTTTCATAGTCTAAACAACGTGAGGGATGTAGGATGTGACAAAAGGTCTCTGGTGTCAAAGTCTTGCATTATGTGCACCCAGCAACCAACCTTTGTCCTCTCTGTGACTTGTGTGACATATATGAAATTCACATTTCATTCACATTTCGTAGATTGGAATGAAAATGTTGTGAATAGAACTGAAACAGTAATTATTGTAATATTTACACAAAACTGAAAATAGTTGAAAAAATGAATGAAAAATGAAATGAAAAGTTTACTGGTTTTAGCTTTGCAAATTAGATTCTCCCCCCAGTTATTTTTTTTATTTTTTAACAAATCTTGGATGTGTTATAGACAAAAAGGGTCTTAATTAAGAACATAATTGTCAGGTCTATTTGTAAATAAGAGCCTTTTTACATTCAGGTATTCTAAGATAATAAACCACAAACTGATAATGAATCTGATTTTAATGCCTTCCATCTACCTTCCTCACCGTTCAGCTACACAGCCCCTTAGGATGCACATCAAGCTGCTCTGTTTTCTAAATGGCTGACTGCATTTCCTGGTCAACTAGCTGAGTTTATGAGCTAATTAGCTAATGGTAGATCTCAAGCTGAGGCCTGCCACTTTAACCAATCACAGAGCAGGGTTTGTGATGCATGAGATCCATATTACAGCAGGTCATACACTAATAGTAGCAAGTGGAAACGATGTGATGCTCTGACTACCACCCTGTCTTTTTCTCTCTATCCTCATTTGTTCTTCCCTGCTGACTCATCATTTCTCCGTTGACCACCCTGTTCATTTTTCTCGATCATTTAAAAAAATAATTCAGGTCTGGCCTCTCATTTGTATCCTCCCTCTCTTCGTTCCTCCTTTGTTAGCGCCTCACTCCCATCTCTCTGACTAATATAGACTGGTGGAAGCAAGTGTGAGTGGAGCAGTGTATGAGAGCGATGGAGGTGTCTGCTCCCTTTCACTCACTGTGTCGGAGGGCAAGTATTGATTTTTTTTGGTGCATATTTAATGTGCTCACTTCATATTTGTCTTTTATGAATAGTAACAAGATGCACGGGTGGTTGGCTGCCAGGGTCAACTGGAAAAATTTAACTTTCTGTATGCAGTAATGCATAGCAGAATTTACTCAAGAACACATTTGCTGGAGTGTAGCGGTTTACAATCATACGCCTACCAGTAATAACAGGCTTGACACTTGTGTTTTATCCTTTTCCAGTAATGCCTCCAAACCACAGGCAGAAAAACAGTAGAAAAGAGACTTGACTGTGATAGGTTGTAAGCCATTATACTGTTTATACAGAGCCTTTGTGAGATGTTATTCAGCTCAATTTATCAACATCTCAATGAACTTCAATCATGATTATTACAACAGAGTTCATTCTCTTAGGTAGTAATAAAACCCAGAGCAGGGAAGCATAACCAATGTGCAATTAATCTTCTGAATAATCTTTGAGATGTTGCTGCGATGCCACATACAGTAACCCAATAAAACAGCCGCTGGTACACGCAGCCTTTACTGTGTGAGAATTGCTGGGAGTGGTAACTAACTGAGCTGGTATCTGGTTCCTCCTCCTCCTGACATTCCCGGGAAATGCCATGGGAAAGCATCCAACCTCCAGTCAATACGCTCCTCACATACAAAGGCACAAATAAATTGAGGCTCATGTCTTGGCAGGCGCTAATTCTAGCAGCTGCAGCGCTATAAGCAACAGAAACGCGGGGACACTGAACACGACAATGATGCTGATGATCAGATCAAGCCAGTAGGGATTAATCCTGACATCCGTATTTCTTCTGTGAGCTGGGTCCAATTTTACAGAGGAGAGCAGTGATAGTTGGGAGAGAAAGCTGAGCTGTACAAATGACAGTTTGCATTATGTGATGGCTTACATAATGTCCCTGAGAAACTTTCAGATTAAATCGCCGTCACCCTTCATAAAGGTTTATAAATTGTAACAAACGGCTTCATGAACTGTTTACAAGTGCTTCATACAGCATTAATTTATTAATAAGAACACCTTTTGGGTTGCTGGGTTGTATTTATCCTTTCTATTTGGATATTATGGAGTTATAAATGTTGCTGATACATTAATAAATACTTGTGGTTTTCACACTTTCTAGTAAGCCATCAAGTATACAATTATACATTTTAATAAACTGAAAGAAATGGATTTTGATCCAGATTCTATGTAGGTTTTTTCTGGAGGTAAGTGGTCAATTTGACGATCCTTATGAATTCAATAGCTAAAAATACTTCTAGAGTCACACCAGTCACAGGGGTTTTTCACAACCCAATAATATTCTTCTTAATGGTTAATAACTGCTCTTTTAATATAATATAACTACTCCACTAATTAAGATTTATAACCTGTTCATCGTGTCTGACTTATTAGAAAATCACTCTTACTAGCAGTCTCTGTGATATGTACACAAGATGATATATGAAAACACAACCAAATAAAAACCTCTTGGGCTTGTTTTTCTTTGTTATCTTCCCTCATTCCAGAACACCTTTGGGTATTCCTATGTATAGGAATTCATTTAAAACACAAGAGCACAAGGCAAGTTTTTTTTTTTTCCCCTACTTGTTGTTGTTCCTGAGTTTGACGTGTCCCCCGGGCTCTAGTATCTGCCCATTCTTCAGCCAGGTGAGTTGGGGCTCAGGCTCGCCCTGGGCTTGGCAGGTGAAAATGGCGGTGGTGCCGACGGGCCGAGCAATGGACTGCGGAGGTTGAATAAACTCTGCAGGAGCTGAAAGAGATGGGAAACGGAGAGCCAGGTAAGTTGGACTATTTCCTGCTATATCAAAAAGACAGGAGTGGAGAAATCCATATCAAAGAAAAAAAACTGAAAAAGGCTTGAGGCAAGATGCAAAGTCTGTGTTAGACTGCAGAGGGAGAAAGGAAAAGAAAAGCAGGAATAAGGATACAAAATGAGATTGATAATGAGAGTGTAAAAATATGAGACTACAATATATCTTGGTAGCTACTTTTCATTTATCATAAAGAAGCAATATACTGTATAATGGGAAAAATACTGTTGCTAATCTATAATTCAGGGTCTATTAGCAGGATTATAAGAGATGCCAGATCAATATAGCTATAGGGAAATTAAAGATAGAATGAGAAAGAGAGTGAGAGAGCTACAGAGAGAGAGAGCTACAGAGAGAGAGAGAGAGAGAGAGAGAGCGAGAGAGAGAGAGAGAGAGAGAGAGAGAGAGGAGAGAGAGAGAGAGAGAGAGAGAGAGAGAGAGAGAGAGAGAGAGAGAGAGAGAGAGAGAGAGCAGAAAAGTGGAACTAAGAGAGAAAGATAATGCAAGTCCTGCATCAACAACAGAACAACTTGTGCTTTATAATGTGCTTTTGTAACACATTTACATGAAAGTAAACTGCAGTTTCATCATATCATGTCTCATCCCATGCTACAGGCTTGCGGCTACAGTCAATTAGTGGTAATAACCTAACCATATTAAAATGGTTCTCATAGCAGGGCAGGCACTTTACAGATACTTTAAATCACAATAAGTAATTACACTTACATCTGCTGCAGTTTCATTTCTGCATTGGTGCTTTTATTTGAGCTGACGGACAGAGCAATATTGTAAGATCTCCTCTGTACTCATTATTGTCCCAGCGGTTCAGTGATTTGGTAACCTGAATTATTTATGCTCCGAAAAAATGCTATGGTAATTATAATTTCTCAGAGTCATCACTGGAGGGTAGAAAGTTGGAACACTAAGCATAACGTACACTGGAGTCAAACTCTAAAACTGCTGCTTTAACACAAATGCTGGTTGGAAATAAACATTGAATACGCCAGTATAATAAAGCACAGAGAGAAACCAGCACAGTTATACAGTGACTTTGTTAACAAAAGAAGCCAAAGTATTACTTACATGTTCCTACTTCAGCATATGTCATACTATGTTTAAAGTATGAAGCAGGTTTCTTCTATATTTTTCTTACTTTCAACTAATTCCATGAATAGATCAAAACACACAATGATTGCAAAGGCGGCTATAGGTTGTGAAATAACTACAATCTTACAAATTCACTGGATTTCATCTTAGTCAATTTGTGTCAGACTGTACGATAACAATTCTGTTACATGTCAGATGATACAATGAATGTCTGCTAAATTGTAGCTCTACGATGTCATTTTTGAAAATGTAGAGAAAACAAACTTTGGACACAGCATTTCTATACATCCGAAAACCTCAGAAGACAAAAAGGAAAGGAGATTGTGAAGCCAGTTGGAGCAGAAGATAAGATGCCCACCATGACTTGGAGGTAAATATGTTTTTTTTGCAGAGGCATTCTCACCAGTCATTGTTGTATTCTGATTGGTTGGTTTGTAGCAAAACTAAATCTCTTTGATTTTGCTCCTAAATTTCCAACAGTCAGAATTTAGTTCTTTCTTTGACAACTATAGTGTTAAACTGGCAGTCGGTGGACTCTCACGGTGTGTTATAAGACCACCATTTTTGACAACCAAAGATGTGTTATGGTTCTCTCCTGATTGTCAACTTCTGTCTGGGAAAGTCCACAACCAGGCAGCGTAAAGACGCCTTCAGACTGTCTCTCAATACTTGATTTTGACTTTCTACCCTGTGGCACTAAGCTCCAAGCCCATTCATTCTTACTGAAGACATAAGTCCTTAAAAACAAGTTATAAATATAAGTAGTAGTTTTGTTTTTTAAAAGCCTTAGTAATTTCCTTAAACAATGGGCACTGTAGATGATTAATATACATCTGATGCAGTAATGAGCATTTATGGCAGCAGGGTGGTGTATGTGGGATTGACTCCAACCAAACTAATGTGGGATGCGGCGGTAGCCTACTGGTTAAATTGCATCTCACGTAATCACAACGTCTGCAGTTCAGGTCCAGCCATGGAGCTTTATCACATGTCACGTCCCTCCCTGTTTCATGTTTCTCTTTCTGCAGTTACAAACCATAAATAAAGGCAATAAATGCCAATAAATAAATGTAAATCCTAAATTTCAATACTTTGTCTTTGTCCTGTTTATTTTCCTGCTGTTTTCCCTGACACTCCTGTCCTCCCTCATGTTCCCACCCTAATAGAGAAAATGTTGTCTGCCACTTTTTCATTGTAAGCATTTCCATTCTCTCATTGGAAAAGCTAAGGGGCCCTTAGGCACTTGAATAGAGGCTGCTGACAGCATGTGATGGTCCTTTCATTTATCTCTCCCTCTTTCTCCGCTTCACTCTCTTTCTTTCTCTCCCTGCATATTCTTTGAGGGCTGCTTTAAAGGTGAAGGTCAGAGGGAGCTCGGGAAGATATTGATTCGCACCTGTATGGGTGTTGGTAGATCACCAGTACCATCCATCCATCTTGCTCTTGTTTTTCCCTTTTGGGCGCTCACACTTCTTCCCCTCCTTCCTTCTTTGTTTCACATGTCTCTCTTTTTGTACCCCAAAGGAACCAAAGTGAACCTAATTGATTTACTGTATCTGCACATTTGTGTGATGTGTGATGTTTTCATAAGTAGACTTGTCTGCATTAATTTGACGTTGGAGTTCCTGACCACTGTACTCTGTTTCTGAATTGACAGCGATTGACACCCTCCTATATTCACAGAGGTGTCAAGTGGCTTATTTAAACTTAACCAATTCTTCAAGGACATGCAGGAAAATTATTATTTTCCCTGATAATGAAAGAGGCTGAACATTTACTATACATATATTTGAGACTCAACACTTTTGTTTCTACAAATCAATAACAAAAAACAAAGACATTGACCCATAATTAACATCCATGGCTTTGCTTCTTTGTTGCTGCGTGGGTATGGTACATGTTGACAGGCAGATAAAATGAAATATTGATCAGGATCAATACTGCTATGGGCTAAACAAAAGTGTGGTCTATCTAATCGATATGTGAGTGAGGCAAATGCTGGATGTTTCCTGTTGGTGACAATTAATTCACGCTGCCACCCACACCTGGCCTCATCCCATTGGTCAAGACATCTGTCTCTCTGACTTAACATCAAAGACTTCCATGGTGCTGACTCAAATTCACATGTTAATAGAATATACAGAACTTAACATTACTGACAACCATTTCCAAAAGCACAGTATTGCAGGTATTTTAGTTAATATTATATTATCACAATATTCTGCCTCCTTTTATACTTAGGATTCATTGGACTTTATTAAAGCTGTATATATTGTATAACTTAACCTTGTTTTGACTTTGTAAGTCTCTACACATATAAATAAAGTTGGCCTTGTTGCCGGTTTATGATCTGAGAGATGGTGGAGGAAATTTCCTCTCTGATCATAAACCAGCAACATCTCCCACTAAACAAGGTCAGTCAAGTTTTATCTCAAGAGCAACAACTTGGTTTTATAGAAAAATTGAGTGTGAAAAGTGTGAAAATCACAAATAAAGATTTAAGTTTTACATTTGCCACAAATTATGCAGATTATTGATCTGAGAAATGTTTTTTGGATTAGATCCTCTGCTGATTACATTTTATTGATATTGTTTGTATATTCTTTGTCTGTGAGACTCAATTCCAATATTCAGTTTTCATGATTTAAGAAACAGATACAAATGCTCTCCTGTTGTAGAATGTATCAAACTGTGGAAGAATTTGATTTAAAGTAGCTGTGGACATGAAAGACAGAAGTTTTTGAGGTTTCTGTTTTGGGTTCACAGTACCTGCACAAAGACACACAGAAGAGCATGGTCTAGCCTTTTTTGTAACAAAAAAAAATTATCTCACTTTTAAATCTTCTAACAATATTAGTTCTTCACATTTAAAGAAAATCAATACTGCTGATCTATCTTTGAGGCATACTATATTTTCAAAGAATTGCTTGTATTTGTGTTTCAAAGAAGAAGAAAAATCTAATCTATGATTATATAGTTTGTGCCAACTCAAAACCCTCTCACAACTGACTCCTTTGAGCCCAATCCCTTCTTTCCTCACCCTATCTATAAAAAAGCCATTTGGCCTAAAGATATTATCACATGTGCCTCTACAAATGATATATACAGTAAATGAATTACTTCACCATGTGGAATGGTGCACCTTGCTAAAACCTCTTGAGATCTTAACTGCGTATTAGTAAACACAAATGTGGCATTTAGAGAAACTGCTGCACCTAACCAGAACTTCTACTTAGTGTGATGATTTATTTTGATGTATGTGCTTGCCAATATATAAATACTTTAAAGGATGATGTTACTTAATTGGATTACTTATATTTTCATCTCATTGCTGAGCTGTTTGTCCTCACCTCTGTGAAAATCTCTGACTCTTGTGCTCTGATTATGGTTCATAGCTTGGCTTAAAGCAATTATTATTAAAATAACAAACATTTTTTATGGTCTTACATGAGGAATAGGGAAATGCTTTTTAATATAAACCTAGAACAAGTAGAGCACTACAAAATAAAATTGGTGCTTGGGAGGTAGAAAATGTATTCTAACATGTAATGTTATGCTTAAATTGGCAGTAATGCAAAAAACTAAAGTGGTTCAAAAATATGCAAAACCTTTAAGTGTGACAGATTTGCAGCACCTGCAAGTTGAGAGTTAGTGATTTAAATGAGAGTCCACCCACACAAGGTACATGGGTACAAACACAGTGGCAAAACATTTGCCCAACGCTGCAGAGACCCTGGGTCAATAACAGGCAGAGGTGCATCCAACTTGGTTGTGCACTTCCAACAAATGTTGGAAAGTCAGAGCAGATAATCATGTCATGGTGGTTGAATTCTGAGCTTTTCCTTATCAATTGGCTATGTTTATTTCATGAATGACACACATAATAATTGTGACAACTTGACTGTACTTTTAAAAAATATAAACAGAACTCACCTTGGACCACAAGACGTCCCTGAGCGGTCCTACGAACACGGGTCCCGGGTTTGTTAGCAGCACAAACATAAACCCCGGAGTGCTGTACGCCAACATCTGAGATCATCAGGTTCCCTGTGCCAAGTACCTGGATTCCCTCTACACCGATGGGACGGCCGTCTACCCAGGGGGAAAAAAAGGGAGAGAGAGAGACGTCAGTTGAGTGGAATGGGAGAGAAACTATGTAGGGCAGCTAAAAGAACCAGGTGTCCACATGTGCAGTACAGTTTGTGAGGTAGGCGGGGGTGAGTGGCAGTACAGTTAAGATTAGAGTGAGCTCAAGTTGCCAGCAAGAATGACTAATTAAACATATTGCATGTTTAAAGCCACAAGTTGACGGAGGCAATGCTATTTTTGGTCCTCTTGGAGGTCAAGGATGCAGCTTTCACAGTGAAGTGTTTGATTCTTTGAATTGTAATGTGTACTGAAGCTGCCAGTACAACAGACACGAGGGAAAGAAAGAGAGGGTCATTGAGTTTGTGGTTTTGTATTGTGAGTGGCGTTTGTGTACTGATTAGTTATCTACAGTGTATTAAAAGCATGAGATGGTTATGGTTTGTCAGAGTGACACCCTAAAGGATATATTTCTCTTGTGAAAGAATCAACAGGTTTTCCACGTTTTTAATGTAAATGCAGCTTCTCTAATGGATGTTCAGATAATTAAAGCTTTCACACCAGAGCAGAAACCTTGTCTTATGTGCATTTGTCAGACAAAGCCTGGCATGACATTACTTTTAAAAACAGTTACACAGGAGATGATGCAGCCACCACTGGGAGATCAGAAACGCTAACTGCAACTTCTAATCTCCTATCTGCAAACACAATCCATAGCTCCCTCCTCTCTGCTCTTGCTGTACTTACATGATAAGCTCACACTTTCCTGTGCTCCCTATCTTTAGTCTCGACCCCAACAATGACTCCAGTCTGCCTCTGACATTAGCTATGGGGCCGAGGGGCCATTTTAATCCAATCTACGGTTTCCATCTGCAGCGTGTAAGGTCCAGATTTGATGTGTTAAAAGACCAAGCAGGGAGGTGGGCACCATGCTGGACACATGCAGAGGCAGGAGCTCCAGCCAGAGATACAAACCATATGGTCAACAGTCAGCAGTGTATTTTTAGACAAACTTTTATATCTTTAATACAAAGAAGTTAAGACAAGGAAAACATATGGTGGCACTGTTCAAACATTGAGGCAGTTAAAGTGAAATAAAATAAATTACAGTTTATAAGCTGATTTTCTGTGAATAACTTGTATTATGTGTCAAAATGATACAAAAATGGGCAATATAAAACAAGATTAACAATAAGACAAATGAACTACAAAGAGGACAAGTGATAAATTATTTGTATAACCCTAACCCTAACCCTAACCTAACCGTCCTCAGAGCTTTCCAGCAGGAGTGAACTGTTCACAAACATTAAATTAAATTCAAAACTTAACAGCACGCACACTGACAGTGATGTGAGCTCGGCAGTCGTTGTGAGAAATCTTGCAGCTTCTTTTTAGAAAAGATGTTCTCTTGTGGTGATGGATTATGAAAAGGACAATATCTATAATTAATCATGACAAATTATTGAGATGAAATGAATCACCCCAACTCGCCTGACAATTGCTTTTGGTCTGTGTCTGTCATTATGATGTGTTTTATTCTTATTGGATTGAAAAGTAACAGTCCAGGGAGCTTTTATCTCAACAAAAGCAGCCTTGTTCTTTTCTTGCCCTTTTTTCTGCTATATTTCTCTCTCTCCCTTGCATTCTCCATCACTTTCTCTCAGTCAGGCACTAATTAACTTAGTGTCAGAAAAGAAAAAGCACAAGCTAGCCGGCTGCGGTGCTGTTCAATGAATAGCAGCAAACAAACTCTGGCATTAAGGAGTGACTGATGTGAAACTATCAGATTCATTATGCAGCTTATCCCAGCCTCACTGCCGTAATCTAATACATACAAATCCCATTGTGTTAGCATTTCATTCTAGTGACATTGTGTAAGGCAATACCCTCAATCTGATTATGCCTGACTGCTTGGGAGGGGCAGCAATTTGAATTTGGAACAGCAAATCAGACTGGATAATAGGTAAAGAAAACAGATACCAGATTGAGAAATTGGTTGCAACAGACTTTGAGTGATAGTCAAGAAAAAAAAATGCACATGGAGGGTGGGAAAAACTAATTGTATCTGTCTCAGCACCTCATCGCAATTACTCAGAGGCTCTCCAGTGCTTCGAAAGGTTCAACTTCATGAGGACATAAAGCATGCATTTATCAACACAGAGTTGAACATACCGTTTATGCCTAAGGCCTAATGTTGAATCCCATTGCCTCATGTATACAAAATAGATGTTCTACTGTAACAAATGTATTCTGTGCACAAATGTATGTACATTACACAATGCAGGCCAGATCAAAGCTCTGCGACTAAGAACATACAACACACACGGACACAATGCACACATGACCCTCGCAAAACACTCATATTTCACATGCATGAGTGCACAATGGGATTGTAATCGGGCTCTGTGACACGTAATTTCTCTCCAACGCATATGCACAAAATGAAAAATACAAACTACATAGAGGCACCGGGATTTGATCTTACCAAGTCTGCTCCAAGAAACGATGGGCCGAGGGTATCCAGTAGCAACGCACTCCAAAATGGCGGTTTGGTGAACTGTGAGTGTGAGGTTTTCTGGGCCGACCAGGATCACAGGCTCTTTGTAAACAGATGACTGGGAGCCTGGAAAAAGAGAGAGATAGAGAGAGAGAGAGAGAGAGAGAGAGAGAGAGAGAGAGAGAGAGAGAGAGAGAGAGAGAGAGAGAGAGAGAGAGAGAGAGAGAGAGAGAGAGAGAGAGAGAGAGAGAGAGAGAGAGAGAGAGAGAGAGCATTAGATGGGAATGAGCTTGATGGATGGCATCCTTTAATTGGATTTCTCTAGAGTGCATTGGCTCAATATGCTGTATCTCTTCAGATCAGGTAGAGGAACAATAGGTTTGGAAAATCTTGGGAATATGCTGCAGATAAACAGGAGAGAATGTCTTGGTTGTATCTGAGCGGTAATGAAGAGAACAAATGACCAGTACACAACACAGCTTTAAAGCTAAATGAATCTACAGAGAGGCTGTGTGAACATGCTTTCCACATGAAAGAAAATAATGAGTGCTCATAATGAAATATAACAACCTGAAACAGTTAGGAGTGCCTCGGTGCTGTGTTTCACTCCTGCACTGTTATGGGCCACACAGCAGAACTTTCCACTGTCCTCCTCACGCACTGCTGTAATCTGCAGAACGCCTGTAGGCAGGAGAGTGTACCTACAAGAGGAAAACAAGATACACTGTAAGGCAAGAAGGGAACAAATAATCTGAATACTGTGCGTAAATGACCTATAAAGAGCTGCCATCTCTAATGAGTGTCAGGCTTGCTGTGTATAAACAAACCTCTCGTCCTTGGTGTCTATGGGACGGCCGTCTTTTTCCCAGCTGATAACAGGTTCCGGCAGACCGTGGATCTGGCACTGGAACCTGGCCATGCCAGACTCCTCAGCATGAACCGACTCTGGTTGTACATGGAAGTCTGCCATGGCTGTAGAGGGAGGGAGAGCGGGATATTAGGTCATAAAATCACAACATCGCTACGAAGCAACACAGTGAGAACAAGCCTGGCTGCCTCCTTCCAGGAAACATACACAGACATACACAAACAAACTCTGATTTCATAAACACTTTACATAGTCATCAACACATTAATAGACCGAGCAAAGTATGGAGATTCTAGATGAGTCTGTGTTGTTCTTCAGCGTCACATCCACGCATTCATTAACATATATTATGAAGGAAGATAAGGGATGATGATTTACAGGGTGTGAATACTGACTGGCTGAAAAAAGATCAATATAGAATTGTATTTAGGACACAATCAAAATAAACACACAATGCTCTCTTTAGTCATCACAGCACTCAACAGATAAACTAGTTAAAACAGGGTGACACAAATGAGAAGGAACAATACCACTAGCTATAAAGTTATTGTTTTAAAGAAAATGTAATTATAACTTCTCTGGATAATTTTTAAAAAGGACTTGGATATAAGAAGGCTGCACTGCATAGCTGGTGTGCCTACAGGTTTGGATCGAACAAAGCCTACACACACTAAAACTAAACCGGTACCAAAGACCACTGAAGTTATACCTGAAGTAACCATTATACGATAAGCAGTATAGTTATGAACTGCTGTGCTTATCCCTCAAATGGACTGTGAGTGAAAATTACAATGATTTTCTTTTCAAAGTCCATACACACGTTGTTGGAGACAATTGAGTGGTGATGCAATATGCCAATTTTCACTATTGACAGTGCCCAGTGCACTATCTACCTGCACACCACTGATAATACGACTAAAGCAACAGAGGTTTGAAAGCTGTAACATTTTAAGGGCTTTGTTCATTTTTAGATCTTTACTTGGTGACAGAAGGCAACTTGAAGAGATAAATGCAGTATATTTCTTCTTAAGAAAACTACAGCTTCTCTTTGAATATAAATGTCTGATTACTGTAGTCTTGATCTAAACACTGTAAGTGTGGCTCCATGTCCTACAATCATTTCCGAGTTAGTTTAGTAACTTAATGAAAAAAAACAACAACAAATGTTACTACAAATAAAAGCATGAAAGTTACAGTAGCATCTCTGCTATTCGTGAGCTCAAGTGAACACAGTAGTTGTTTATGAACCACATCATCAGTTGCTGAAGGTGATCTCTACCTACATATGGAAAGTAAGCATATGGATTTCCTGCCATATGTTAAGATTTAGTATGTAGGTCATGCATGTTTTTAAAAATGCAGGCTAACACTGACAAAGACAACACAGGCACACACAAACATCATCATATAGCAAAACCGGTATCAATATCCACACACAGAGCTTCATTCAGCTGCACATATCTACTCCCCGCAGAACAAGGGCGGCAAACTCAATTAGAGAGAGGCCCTCTTCTTCCACAGTTCTCCCTCCTTCTTCAACACAAGTGTACTCATTTAAATGTCAACCATAATTAACTTGGACGAGGGAGGACTTATGTGAACACTTTTAGCATAACAACAGGGATAGCCCCCTTATTATTTCATAACCTCGTGCTCTTCCCAACCTGTAGCCTGCATTAATTCATTACTTACAGGACGAGGAAATAGTAAGCAGCACGCCTTAGAAAGCTTTTTTATGCTGTTGTCTGTTTGTCCTTGTGTTAATGTATTTTGTTCACCTTGCGGCTAATGTTATTTATAATGGCACGCTATGCAGGATTTTCCAAAAAAAACAAACAATGTACACACTCATACTAGCATAATCCCCTCAATCCTCATGTATGACCCATTAGAAGTATGTGTCAGGGTAGGTATCTACAGAGACTCTACTCTCTGCCTATGTTTTCTTATTTTCTTATTATTTTGCTGTGTTCAGGATGCTTCTGGGCGTCAGACTTTGGGCAGTGGGTGTGTAGCCCCCAGCCAATAACAGCGGTAACGTGTGACGTCCATACTTTTAGTATAGTGACCTGGTAACATTGCTTTGTCCATTTCTCCTCGGCTCTGCTCTGCTTTCTGTCTCTGTGTCAAGGATGAAGAAAGAGCAGCAGTTCTGTGTGTCTGCTTAACTTAGGGTAGAGCAGAGAGGCCACAGTGGACAGGATGAAGTTCTGTATTCGTACAAAATTGGGCATGTGGGTGTATTTCTCTCTCTTCCTCTCTCTCACTCTCTCTCACACTAGTTAAGCCGGGGAGGCCAACTTTGAATGCTGTGTTTACAAACACCAACTGACAAATCCTGCAAATTATACCTTTAAGTGTGTGCTTGTGCATATTACTGCCACCATGCTGCATGTTTGTCTTCATCTTGTGCTGCAGATAATGAGTCTTATTTATTAACTGATTTTCTACGATTTCTGCTTGAATTATCTCTACTGACATGTCGTTTCATGATCATTTTATACTGCTGTATTTATGTAGGCTAATTATAGAGACATTGTACAGTTTAAAGCATTAATATTTAAATAAAACCAAATTGCCCTGTGCAAACATTCTTGCTAATGGATAAAAGATTGAGAGGGAGACAGAGAGAGAGTGATACTTCATATAGAGTGGCAGTACTTTAGACCAATGTGGTTACATCAGTGGTCAGATACTGTGATTATTCCATTTCAGAGCTTAATGAGAAGTGTGGCATTCTCCAACATGACTTGACCTTAGATCTCTGAACGGATGTATGAAGCGCTGATGAAAATTTTAACATGTAATTTAGTATTCTTCCAGTATAGTGACAGTTCACTCTTCCTACACTATGAATTCCCTGGGAGAAGAGATAGCACATTCAGAAAGCACATAAAAAAATAAATCACAGCTCAAAGTCTGAAAAATTTCTCTGGCTCATATTTTTTTAGTTTGCCTCCTTACTTTAAAGGCACACTTAAACAGCTGTACATCTTACTGGAGCAACTCAGCTTAAGTGCTGATCTCAAGGGCCTGACTGCATTTTCTTCCACCTGAGACTCACAACACTTCTAGCCATAAAGCGTTTTAGACTGGCTTGACTGCTGAGCATAGACGGCTTCAACACGACAGTGAACATTTGTAATATTTTATAGCCTAACTACCAATAAAGCACATACACAGCTCAATACAAATTGATATCATAACTGCTTTCCTTTCCCAACTTCAAACATAAAACATAACTGGGAAGGTGGTATTTTTTCCCACTGTAAATAATGGAAATCAATGTAAACCAGAAGTATCACATTTTTGTATATGTCAAAGTACTGACAGAATATTGGCCCATGAGAACGTTTTATCACTTCTGTGAGTGTTGACAAAAGCAATCAGCAATACCTTCTGTGGTGGCCTGCTGTAATGCAGAGCTGGGGGCAGAGACTGGCAGAGTGTACAGTACAGTAGCACTGTAATTAAAGCCCTGAAGGCTCTGCCACTGCTGATGCAGAAAGGTTGGGTGTAGCGAAACAGTTAGAAATCCTTAAGAAGCACAATGCAGAGAATCAAGGAGCTCAGAGTGACTGATGTGATCAAAGCAGCTTGCTGTCTTGGAATACACTCCCAAATAAAGATACATGCAAATATGTACACACATGCACATTGTTGTGTGTATGGTCCATGTATATAGCTGTGAAAGGAAAACTGGGGACACTGAGAAAAAAACCCAAAATTGCACATGAATGCTGTAGGACAAAGGGAAAGGAGGACCAGTGCCTACAGGAGCTTTTTTGTGCATCTCTGCCAAGTAGCCATGGTGTCCGCTGATCTGGCTGTTGTGTGTGTCCGCTGACACAACCCCCGTAACGGGCCCCACCCTTGGCCCTCATGCATAAAACATGGTTTGCCTAAGAGGCCCACCCCCCTGCTACTATCGACACACACGTAGAAACAGGCACAATTGGAAAAATCACAATAGGTTTACAGATGCAGATAAACACTTGCAGGAGCAGAGAAAGTTGTTGAGCGTCAGCACTGAATGTAAAGGAAAACAGCCATTTGTAGTGTGCATTGTGTGGGTGCCTTATATTGTTGGAGAGGTTGCAGACTCAATCTAAAGCGATAAATGCATGCATATTCTGTACATACACCTCCCAAGAACTGCTTCAAAAGAAACACAAATTCATCGATCCCCCTCGATGTTGTAGCAGAAGACAGACACACATGAGGCAACATAGCACTCTCTCGTGTATCCCAACGCCCACCCCCAACAGACCTGTTCCTCTATTGTTATTCACCCTTCCTTTGCTAAGTGTTGACAGACATTCACACATGATTAAAGACTGTCCACTACCAGCATGACGCCGCTGACTTAAATGGAACATGTCTAATTACTGCAATAAGGGAGAGAATGGTTGGGGTGCATACTAAAAAGAAATCCATACACAAGCGTGCAGGGAGGAGACTGCTGCTCGAACGTATGTTTGACAGTTCCTTGGTGACAACCACAAAAGAAGAATGAGTGAGGGGGTTATATGAGGGAAGGTCAGAGACAGGAAATGTGAAGTGCGGTGATTGAGATGAGTAGCTACGCTGTAAATCAGGTCTTGTCAAAACTCTGGTCTTCTAACAAAAGACAACGATTGAGCGACACAACCCTTCAGTGAACAAATGGTTCCAAAAAGAGCCAGAACCAGGAAATTAACTGTAAAATCTGTTAAAATTTCTCATGTACTGGAATTTCACAAAGACACACAAAGGATGAAATATGAATGCAAGTGCAGATACTACCGATTATTGGATTTGAGGGCCAATGTCAAGCTAAAAGGGCAGTCGATATTGATGAATTCACCCATCGTTCAATTCCACACTGCTGCTCATGAGCAACAGAAATGATTTGATTTGATACAAGCAACTCGGATCTATGTAGATAAAATGATGACTACTTGAATGACCCTCTTGTTGAATTATTTTTTTGCCTAATGGCCCCAAAGTAATGATCCATTTCTTTATTGCTCAGTTACACACACGCGCACACACACACACACACATGCACACGCACACACACACACACACACACACACACACACACACACACACACACACACACACACACACACACACACATGCACACGCACACACACACACACACACACACACACACACAAATACTTAGAGAATAATCAACAGGGTAATTAAAAGCCCATACTGGGCTTCTTTCTTTCTGATGAGACTTTTCTATGTTGGTCGCATGTGGATGTTTTCTTCCTACGCTGGGGATCATTCATTGATATGACAGAGGTAATGATGCCAGCAAAGGGACGGACATCCTACAGAACCATTCAAACCTACAGCTATGGCGTAAAGCTTCAGTGAGCCCCCATGTTATATTGTCATCGCCCTCCCTCACGTTTCCTCTTGCCTCGAGCCACCTCCTCTCTGTACATTTCAACCGTTTGCTTGGCTCCTCATCTCACCCCTCGACCCACCCCCAGGAGTCCTCTCAAGCCTGTGACATCATTAAGCACATGTTGTTCAAGTAGCGGTGATGACTGCTGTACCCACCCCACCCCCACCTTGGTAAACCAGTAAAATAGAGATGAGACCCATAAATAATGGAGATGGTGTACAGCGTTATTCCAGCGTGGAGAGCCCACACTTCAACAGCCTTTAAATAGGCATCCCTGAAATAGCAGGCTTTGCGCCGGGACTCAAGAGATGGCATTTTAATGCAGATGTGATATTTTATTGGCTCCCTGCCGTAGTAGCCCCCCCCCCCCCCCAACCCTCCACCCTCACCCTGCACCCAAGCCTGGGCACTCCTGTGATCAATCTGCTGGTTGGTGGTGCGTGATGCTTATCACCTACGGAAGGAAGGACTGCACATGCGTGGGCTGTACTCTGTCTTCCTCTGACACACACTCATTCCCCTCCTTTAATGCTTTGGCACATCAATACCTTCCTGTGTCAGTACCTGCATGAGCAGAAGCATCGGCTGAGCTGCACAGCTGCCACTTAGGCTCAGGTGGCAGATGCACAGATGTACGTGAGGACAGTGGGGCGCCCGGAACAGACCCACAGATCGTTTATCTTAAAAGCTCTCGAGCCAATTCACCTGTAATACGGTTTATATAGCAAGACCTCACAAGCATACTTCCTTGTTAGTTTTTTTATGGCAGCTCTAGCTTCCCATTTTACTATTTGTTTTATCAGTGTTTTAACAGGTTCATGTGGGGGTCCTGAGCAAACTTTGGTAATACAGGCTGTTAACATGGATTGGTGATTTGAATGCAACTAAGACCATGTCTACACTAAACCGGCTGATTCATAAATGCATCTTTTTTCTCTAGGTTTTGAACCTCCGTCGAAACTACAACAGCGTTTTTCTTCCCCCAAAACTGAGCTTTTTCAAAACAGCCTAAAGAGTGTGTAAATCTGAAAACGCTGGCCCTGGCGTTGTAGTGTGTACAGGGATAACAGAGCTTTGTAATAACGCTGTCATATCGGTGACAAAACAGATGGCTGCAACAGCACAGCATTTTTCATTTTTTTTCCACTAAAAGAGGAAGCGGAAGAAACAACAATGGAGGACAGTTTCATCAGTGTCGTTCTCTTTATTGTCTACTTTCTCAGAGTTATGAGTATATATATGTATATATAGCTATACTGTCCCCCGTGTCATCTTCGCTGGTTTTATGTGGCCGACTTACTTGTCTGTCCTCCACATATATTTAGTAGGAGCATTACCCATGTTGTAATGTAGATGGAAGTATTTGCACAAACCGGCTGAAGCTCCTGCTGGGGACTCATGTTGTTTTTGCATGAAAGCCGGCCAAATATTGACGTTGTCTCAGCTTAGAATTATGCTTATATCGGTTTTTGTAAGCTTCTAAAAACAAGTAAACATGAAAACAAGTCTTGAGCCACACAAGCTGCTCTGCTTTCTGATGATATGAATGTGTGTACCTAGTTTCATGGCAATCCATCTGATAGTTTTTTAGGATTTTTACCAAACATCAAAAATGTGAATCTCCTGTTGGTGCTAAAATAACCAACAAAGTCAGTAGGATTCAGAGGTGGATGTCGATAAGAGCCTCAGTCATACACTGCAATCAAACACAAAGACATGAGATTTCTTTGTTGTAACAAATGATATGAAAGAATACGTGGATCAGCTAAACGTCAACCAAAGAACAAATTCATTCTGTCCACTTCAATTACTGACTTAATTTTTCCAGGTGTTGCTTTACTTGTCTTTGGTGTTACTCCTGTGTTTGAGTTCCAATACGCATGAATGAACATGACACATTTTCTTACTTGAGCGAATTTCCTCTCTCACATTACAAAATTGTTTTGAGTGGAATTTAATTGCTTTTTCTGCTTGTTTTGCAAGCTTATTTGCTTTAGGCTTTCCAGTGGTGTGATTGTCCTTAGTCTCTTGGGTTGATCAATACTGTGGCGCTTGTGTGCACAAAGTTAAATATAGTAAGATTGATGGCTGCTATTAAGGCTCTTTGTAGGAGGTGGAGGGATGCAGCAATGCCACAAGAGTTATCACTCACAAAAATGCTTTCAAACATTTCAAACATTTTTTCATTTAGTCATTTCAAGACGTTAATGAAAGACACACTGATTCACCAAAAAACAAAACAAACAACAAATAAACAAAAACAAAACCCAGGATATTAAAATGTCCCATAATAGATACAACAGTAAGGGACCTTAAGTTGAAATCGTTTTGCCAACTCGAAAAACTGTAAACTGTAAACTTACAGCCTGTTGACACTGTCTCAGAGAGGTGCTGATTCAGAATTATGCCCATTGTGGGGTATTGATTATAGCTGAAATAATTTGTTGAATAGTCAACTCGTTGATCAGCATAAAATGAGTAATTGTAAAAGTAATTGTAAAAGCAAAAATGCCAAAAATGTACTGGTTCCAGCTTCTCTAAGGTGAATATTTGCTGGTTTTCTTAGTCATTTATGATCAAACTAAACATTTACAACATGTACAGTTTTGAGCTGGACAAAAATAATCAATTTTAATATTTCAACTCAGGCTCTGGAAAACTGTGACAGGCTTTTTTTGTGCTATTTTCTGACATTCTATGCACCAATCAAGTTAATTAATCAATTAATTAGATAAATAACTGATAATTAGTTGCAACTTTATTTCTGGATCAGTATTTTGAGTGTTTTTCTTGCAATAATTTTTGTTTGATCCTGTCAGCATAAAGTATATATTGCAGTAGTATGCTATAATAATATAGTAGCATTACTATATTATATGTGATACTGCTATTGCAAACCCTTTGGTGGGTCAAAAACATTATTGGTTTGTCTATATTTATTATAGTCTTTGTCAAACGAATATGATACTGCCTGCAATGATGGCCAAAGCTGAACAAAAGCTTTAACAGCATAATTAGACAGTGTCAATTATATCACAAAGTGAATACAAAGTTAGCTGTCACTTGCCCTGCATCAGTAATTAGAAGCAAAGTAATTAGGTAAGAAGATAAAAGCATTTTTGATGCACAAAGAGAATGTGATGGGAAAGGCACATTGCTCACTGTCTAGTTGTTTCCCTCCCACCCTGCCTAACATATCCACCCCAGGGACAGAGACTGGGCCTCCCCCTTGGTGCTCTGCACTGTGTTTGTACCTTCGTCACCCACCACACCCCATCATCCCTCCGGCCCCAGTTCCTCCCTCTCTGGCACTCCAAGCCCCTGCACTCCTGCCCTGTCCCAGTAGCCCCAAATATCCCCACTAAGCCTCCTACACTCACTTCAGCATGCAGACCCTAATTAAAGAGAGACCCATTAAAGCACAACAGATGCTGAAAATTAAGGGATTATTTAAATGATTCCCAGTCATGGCTTGGGTAAGATTGGGACGAAAGAGAAAGGAGGGCTAAAATAACAGACAAACCAGTAGCTTTTGATTTGAATTAAGTGTTTCTCATTGTCGGTGTCCACCTTGTAGATATTGTGTCCTTTTTTTTGGATTTAAAAAAATTAATAAGTGTTTGTGCAAGCAGAGACTCACAAGCAACAAAGGGGGGATTTGATGTGTGAGAACAAAAAAAGAGCGGGCCTTTTGTATCATTTAAGGACTAACTGGGCGTAAAACTGCATACTCATTAAACAACTTCAAACATTCTCTCATGATAATCAGAGAGATGGCTCAAAAGGGCTCAAATGGACTCAAAAGGACATCTTTTCTGCTCTCTATGGACCTCATCTAGGCTTACTCTGATGGTGGGTTTTCCACACTGTCCATCACATAATGTAGTTTACTCCAGAACACACATCTTCCATTTAAACATGCAAGTGGGCCCCAAGCTTTTTTTATACATACTTCCAAGCTCAACAACAGCTAGTGTCTCACACTCAGAGGCATCGCTACACTAACAAACACATAACGCCTAGATCTGGTTGGGGGGCTTGCTTCATTCTGAGTGTTTGAAAATGTTCATGCAGAAGAAAGGCCACGATGGCCAGTAGAAGAAGAGGACGGAAGACAGGTGTGAGCTGTTTCAAGAGTAGTGTTTTTATCTTCAGATGCTTCATATCTATCACCTAAATGTAACTTATTAGGTTTAAGATAACAATGCCTCCCTTGAAACAGCCTGTATCCTGATAGTTTTCCATTTCTGGTCCCTCCTTGTACACTGGGGATGCAATTCTGCTTCTACACTGATAAAGAGTAGAAAATAGAGAGAGAGGGAGATAAAAGAGGATTTGAGGACATAGACAGCTCAGTGAATGAGCATACTCTCCCATTACTGAAGCCTAGGATCCTCTACTTGAAAGAATTTGATCTCCTCTTAACTTGCCCCCTTCTTAGTTTGCCCCTCTGCCAAATTACCACCTTATTAAGGACACTGCAGTTTCACTGAGCTGTCCCGTCCCTTTTTTCCCCCTTATTAAAAAAAAAGAAGCTAATTACTGCTCTAGCCTTAGCCAGACAATGCATTTTTTTTAATAGCAGATTTCTGTCTGAAAAAAAATCGAGTACCTTTTCTAACCTCAGATGAGTTTTAATAGCAGGTGGTTAAAACTCATGGGGTCTGTAGTTGTTAAATGGTAACAAAATAACAGCTTAGCTCAAACTAAAAGGCTTCCGGTTTATTGTCCAATACAGTATAGTCAATTTCAGAATTGAATATTTGGCTTTTTAGACAGAACGCAATAAAGAAAGAAGAAAGAAACCTACAATGGAAAAATACTGTAGTATATAAAGAGAACTGAAAGCTACGAGAACAAAGTCTAACCTGGAAGTGGGTCGGGATTTGGGCTCTCTACAGACTGCTGAATTCCTACCTTTTCTTTCCTTTTTAACTTGCTAGATAGTGGAGCAAAAAAAAATCTCTTACGTTAATGAAATTCTTTCCTCTTGAGCATTTACAGGAGCAATAAGCTTTCCTTTAGGGTCTATGCTCACATCCAGTTAGTAGTAGAGGCAGAAATTCACCTACTTTATTAGCCCCTGCACTCTTCACACTCACACAATTCTTAGGACAGTGGGATCACCATGACAAGAAGACAAGGACAAGAGAAATGGGTTTTTTTTCTTCCCACAACCATCATTCTCTGAGCATTTAATGTCAAGAATAATACTGTATATCTTAAAAGAGATGTTGACACTCTTCTTTTTCACACCAAATTGTTGCTGGGAAGAGGCTGTACCTTCACAATGCCATTCTCTGCTTGCCCAGAGGCCACATATCTAATTAATATCACCAATACCTCAGCATGCAACTGCCTGCTTTAGAATTCAAATGAGATGCCTCTCCCATCATCCTAACAGTATATACAAGCTCATATCCACATGAATTATGTGTCGCCTTTCATTCCGCTCATTCACTGTACGCTCTATGCACAAAAGCGAAATCCTACAACTGCTTTATCCCGGTCTTGTCGTGTCTTGCTTTTGGAGAACTTGAAATATTTTTAAATGTTTAGAGACATCTGGGGTTAAATGACATTTATATTCAAATGGAAATGCCATTAAATTCTTCTTTGGCTCGTCTCCGCCTCTTGTTTTGTTAAGCCAGAAATAAGCGAGGCCCGCAGACAGCAGTGGCTCTGAATAACAACCTGGACGGACATTTGGCATCACAATTCTCCTCAGTCCAACACTCATTACTTCCCCCTCATTAGAGGACAACTGTTGGGTTGGGAGGCCATTCTGAGGAGGCCAAGATGGATCTCTCGCTGTTTTCTTGATGATTTTGAGCCAGTGGAAGGAACAACAACAAGTTGGAATATTTTTTGGAAATGAAAACAAGTCTGCATGATGATATGTGTGTGTGCCTGTTCCTTTCTGAGAGTGTACATGTTGAGTGTACATCTGACAGTGACTTTGATGGAGGGGGAGGGGGGGCTGGTCTGAAACAGGGGTAGATAGATGACCCCACATCTGGCACTCCCACGGGACATCTGAAAGACGCAGGGCAGGGCGGGCCCATGCGCTCCACTGAATCTCATAGCACCCTGAAAACTGGGCTGCTCAAATGGCTGCAACGGCTGTGTAAATCTCACTCCATCCCACAAGCACACGCACGCACACACACACACACACACACACACACACACACACACACACACACACACACACACACACACACACACACACACACACACACACACAGACACAGACACAAGACAAGCGCCTGGTGGGGATGTCTACTGTGTCTCAGCTGCATGGTTCCCATTGGGCTATTTATCTGTGTCTCTGCGGCCCTGCTGCTTTCCAAATCCTCACATCACAGTTTCCAAAAATGCAATCCTGTCAAACATTCTCATCAATTCCATCAACAGAATGACAACTGCAAGTCTCAAATCCTCAGATGTCCATTTAATTAAAATCTCCAGTCATGGGCTGGGCAACATGGCCCCCTTCTTTCAAAATGATTGATGATACACAGCGTTAACAGATTTTCTGTTAGTTTTCTTAGCACATGTCAAAGGTAAATTAGCAAAATATGGATCTTTAGTAAGACTCGTGGCAGCAGTAGAAAATATAACCTCCCATCCTCCACATTACTCTTTGTTTGTATGCTTTTTTATTCTATATGGGAAATTTGAATAAAAGATTTAATTCTTACCACTTGTTATGTAGTCCAGGATGTACTTAACATCACTTAACAATGGTTACTATAACTACCCAATAATATGCAATTTTACAATGTACAAGTATCCATGCCTCCACACAAGACTCAGATGAGGGGGTGCCTCATCACTTAAACTAGGGCAAGAGGTTAAGTTCCTCAGAGCATTCTTTGGAGTTTTATCTACTTAATTCCTGTATAAACAGGCAAATAACTAGCATGAAAAAGCACAATGAGAGAGCCACTGGATGAAACTAAATGAGATCCTGTGATTAGCTGATGAGTTGTTTGCTAATGTATGCAGCATCGACCATTAGGTGGCTAATTTATGCAGCTAACTCTGTAGTCCAAAGTAGAGCTTCAACAATTAGTTGATTACCAGAAAATTAACTGGCAACTATTTGGATAATTGAATTATCATTTTAGTCACTTTTAAAGGAAAAATGCCCATAATTTGTTGGTTGCAGCTTCTTGAATGTGACTATTTGAAGTTTTTCTTTGTCTAACATGATAGTAAAGACATCATCATGAGCTATAAGAAAGTCATTTTCCCACTATCTACAGACATTTTATTGACAAATGATTAATCAAGAAAATAATTAGTAGATGAATCAATAATGAAAATAATCGCTCCTCCCACCTTTCAAAATGCCATATATACAGAGTATGTTTGTGTGTGTGTGTACAGATATAGATAGAAATATACATATATGTGTGTATACTCTATAGGGCTGGGCAATATTTTGATATTATATCGATACTGTGATATGAGACTAGATATCGTCTTAGATTTTGGATATCGTAATATCGCGATATGTCACCAGAGTTGTCTTTTCCTGGTTTTAAAGGCTGCATTACAGTAAAATATATGATTTTCTGAACTTACCAGACTGTTTCTAGCTGTTCTGTTTTGTCCCTTCTACCCACTTTGTCATTGTATCCACATTACTGATGATTATTTACCAAAAATTTCATAGTGTAAATATTTTGTGTAAGCATCAAGAATCATCTCTACAATATTGTTGCAATATCGATATTGAGGTATTTGGTCTAAAATATTGTGATATTTAATTTTGTCCATATTGCCCAGCCCTAATACTCTATATAATTTTCTGCATGCCTCATGCTGATGTGACCTTGGATGGAAAGCAAGATAATACATTTGTCACTTTATGACATACAATTGTGATTCCACAATTTAGATAAAACACTGAACGTCAATTAGACAATATAATTAGATTTTATCAACCAGCTCTACTCTTGTCTGTCTTAAAGCAAAGAAAAAGACTGTGCCACATATGGAGCTAATTTCCATATGAGCAATGTATGTCCTCAAATCTTAATTTTGGCAGCGTTTGTGGTGTTAGTGAATGTAGATAGCGATCTCTCAGTGAATAGCACACTTATTTGCCTGTCCATATTATACAAGCAGGCTCTCATATCAGACTGCTTTCTCGTTTTCCCTCTTTCTTGCCTTCCTTTCTCATGTCACTGGCTCATAATCTTTAATAAGAATGGGCAGGCAATTATGTTTTTTAAATGGAAACCTTTCCATTGCTTTAAAAAGTATAGGCTCTAAAATAGCAGTAAGAAGTGGAAATAGTATCTACAGCACCTGCCATATTTTCCGTACCGCAGATAAGAGGGTTTATCTATGAATGGAGGATGGGAATGTGGAGAAATAGACAAACAAGAATCCATATGTTCCCACATGCTGTAGAGGAGAATGAGTGCAGTCATAAAACGGCACGGTGCACATAGGTTATCCATTAAAAAGCTTAAGTTGGAGTGTTGGTGTGTGCATGGTGCTGACGGAATCAGCTTCATTCATTTCTGAGAAATTATCCATGTTACTTGGAGATGAGCTGTGAGACACACTGTTTCTTTTACATTCAGCTTAGAACACATGCACACACTTATTCATGCATGATGGCTTATATATGGCAAAGGTGGTCCGACATGCATGAACTTACAGACATGCACCAAAATGAGTTTCTCTGTCTCTTTCTTGCACGCATACACACGCACACATGCACGCAAACACACTCACACACACAGATAGACGTACAATCACTCACACCCCTCCCTGCTCCGTCAGCTCAACTGACAGCAGTAATGAGTTTCTTCTCTGCGTAAGCCAACTGGCACCCACTCAAGGGAATTTTTCAGGCTGAATTGCGGCCATTAATCACAATCCCGGGCAACACAGTGCCATCACATGTGTGGCAAGCAGAGATGCATTTGTGTGGGGCAATGGGACTACAATATAGCAAAGGAGGAGCTAGTGTTTGTGTCTAAGACAGAGAGAGTGGACTGCTGAGGGAAGAATAAGATGGACCATAAAAAAATATATAATAAGGCTGCATAATGAAAATGTTTGTTTTGGTAAATCATCTCTGTCTTCTTTAGGGGAAGACTGGGCCTTGGCTCATACAGGGCTAAATGGAGGATAATGACAGGAAGTAGCAAAAGCCCAGATGCTTTATTCTGCAAATATGATCTCAATTACCGGTAGAACATGCTGTGACATCAATCATGACCAACAAGATAGGTGAGAGTAACTTCTGCCAACCACTCCATGCATGCCTTTGGGAACTTGTGGCAGCAACACACACAGTGAAATAAATTAGTTGCTATTTAAATGCAAAGAGAGAAGAAGTGGAATAAATACAGGGTAATTCCACAGCAGCTACTGTACAGTAACAGCCCCCCATTTAAGAGCATGGAGCATTTAAGATAATGAGAGTGGCGGCCATTAAAGTATGGAGAATTGCCATCGCCTTGTCTTGTAACGTCAAGATATGGGAACTCAAAGCCTGCCTCCTATTCTTTTCTTTCACTGTCTTTTCCCTCCCTGCTTCCCTCCATTCTCTCTGCCAGCTGACTGCGGTCACCGGGGATATTACTGCCCCTTGCTGATGCGAAGGGACCCAGCCCCCCAATCCACTCCCCACCAAATTGGCTAATCCCGATGAATTCATGTTAATATGCAGTCAGTAGGCCCCCGCTCCTTTGTACGCACATATGCGACCCTCCACCACGCCCACCGCACTGTGAGTCCAGCTCACACTGATGCGCAAGGGAAAATAACCACTGAGGAAGAGGAGCAGAACAAGAGAGAGGAAAGGCAAGTGCAGGCCCTGTCATAACCACTTAGTGTTACGAGACAGTGGGTGAGATGGGATAGCCCTTTGTCTCTGCCTACCTATAGTGTATATGCACACAAAGACAGATACTGCACAGATACTGCACGTTATGATGCTCTATATATGTTCGATCAGATAATGAAATACCATTTTCAGGATTTGAGTAAACAAAGAGAAGCTCTGGATTTACATAAATTGAGAGAAACTTTTTTTTTTTCTATAGGAAAAAAATCCCAAGGCTAGGGCTTATAAACAATGGAATAAAATATACAGTTTGTCTTTGTAGGGACTCTGCAGTGTCAGTTATTCAGGGTTGTCAATTAATAATACAGTAAACTGTCTTGTTGTAGCTCTAAGCATTTAATGTTTTGTCATTCATGTATTTAATAACTGAGCTTGTTTGAGCTGATCTCCTATTCTTGTATTTAATATTTAAACAAGACAAGTATATCAGTTGTTTTTTTCCTCTTGGACTCTAAACTGTAATGTTTTCTGTGATGTGTTTCATAAGTGTTTGCCTACAGTACAGCCAGCCACGAGGCAGACCCATTATCATGTACGGTGTCAATAGTTATTTGCTCTGTTTTTAGATATGATGAAAAATGTCCTCAACACATGAGGTTGACAAAGAACACACATGCAGCCTGTAGTGGCGGCTGTCTCTGACAGCCATGCTCTTGTCTTCGCTGCAGTGGATGGGAGGAGCACTCCCATAAGCTGTCAGACATGAGCACATATCACTGGCTCTTCCAACCTGCCATCAGCCAGCTACCCCTCTAAAACTGTCTCCCCACTCACAAATAATGCCTATGCTGGCAAATGGAGAGGGCCATTACACTACTAGCATCATGTTTCATCTTTTCATGCCGAGGCAATGAAATGGTCTTCCATACGACTTACTAACACACGACATGAAACCACTTCTATAAACGAAAATGGAGACACATTCATAAATATGATTAAAGGCAGCAGCTGGACAGATGATACAATTTTTTTATGTGATTATCAAATAAACACATTTCATCCTTCTGAGCAGCTACAGAGAGAAGGCCTGTTAAAGAGTCTCTTACAATTGCTTATACGTCACTTGTGGTGGGAATTCAATTAAATGTTTCAATGGTGTGTTCACAGAGAGCGACAGGGCCGCAGTAACGTGTCTATGTTTTGAAAGAATGCACATTAGTTGGTGTTTTTTACTAGAAGCAGGTATGTACAGTCACTGACTGAGCCTGTGCCACAGTGTGCTCATGTCCACGTCAGTGCATTTATTTGATGGTAAGCGTAAGTAATGTGCATGTTACAGTGATGAATTACGAGTGTGGGGTCAGGGGAGCAGTTTTCCGGCATGTTCTAACGGCAGAGGCGTGCTTCTTCAAGCTAAGCAAGCCCGCTGCTGTTGCTTTGCATCTTGCTGCCTGTCGAAAGCTGCCCTTGAAACAAAGCTGCCGGGGTCGGGAGGTCACGGCACAGCATCGGAATGGAATGTTCCTTCCTGGTTCAAGGTCCAGCCTCCAGAGCCAGAGGGGCCCAGAGATCATTTGAGACCATCGACACATGCTCCATCTATTTTACTCCCCACCTCTCTGCACTTTCATCTACTCCTGTCTGGTTTACTGATGACGGCCTGCTTTGCTGTGGCCTGCCCACTCTACTCTCATCACTCATATGAAAGCGGCTAAGTCACCTACACTTCTACATCATGATTAAACAGTCGGTACAGTGTAATTAAATCTACTGTCATAACAAAGTCTTGGTTAACAAAGTGATTAGTGGTGTAACTATATGTCGCATCAGAGTGTATCGTACAGTATAACTCTTTCAAATCAACACACATATTTCACTGCAGGTTTTCCTCATGGTCTATCGTGCTGATAAACATCTGGTTGCTCCTCCTATAAAATAAATTACTGCTTCTTCTGTTCCTTGTATATCCTGCTGAGAAACAACTCTAAATTACCATCTTTTCATTCTGCGGTTTCAGATATTCTTCATTTATAACACTGAAAGTTACAATAAATTCTAATAAAAATGGAAATTTAAGCTACTCTCTCTTCAACTGTGAATTTTCCTCATCATCACACTCCTAAAAAGTGATACATGCTAACAAATCTACAGACATTGCAAACAGGTTGTCGGGAGGAAACTGGCCAACCCAGAAATCTTTCATCCTCTGCCAGCAGCAACCTCTTCTAATTGGTTCCTGTGGAATTAATTGTATACCCAGTGGCCAACTCCACACACACTGGAGCCTGAAAGGCTTTTAACCCCAAACACTTCAGGTATTCCGTCCCCATCCCCAGAAGTATGGAAAAAGCAAGAGCGGAGATTGTTTTGATTTGATTGATTTACTTATTGATCCCAGTGAGTTCATGTTGTACAGAAAATCCCACATTTCAGAATTTGATAGTGAAGAAAGTAAAGAGTTATAAATTAAATATGTGTCTGTTTCACTTCAACATTGCTGGAGTAATCAAACACTTGGCAACATTAAAAAAGGATCAGACTTTGGAAAAGACTTACCAAATGATTGGACACTGGGTCAACCTTTTTTTTAAAATGAATAACGGATTGTGCATTTGGAGTGAGCCTAAGTAACATTAAGTGCTGTTTACAGGAAAATGGTAAACCCTGAAACATATTGTAAAGGTAGCATGGGTAGAGAAGAGTCCTGAAGCAAAAGAAAAAACTGACTCTATAATGTCCATTATACACTAATATCTATTTGAAGTTTGCTAATAGCCACCAGCAGCCATGGCATGAGTGTACTGAATTGAGAAAAAGTGCCTTTTCATTTATTACATACTTGAAGCAATTGTTATTAGCTTTTTAGCTTTGTGAAAATAAATAACAAACCCCAGGCAAAATCAACGCACACTGATGTATTGCATCTGTTTGACATAAGCTGTTCCAATGGGTGCATATAGAAGCTAAAACCATTCAATAATTTCCTCTCAAAATCTCTCACTGTATCATACTCACCCTCCCTCATTATTCCCTGTACACAAATACCAGTAAGCCTTCATCAAAAGAAAAAAATAAGCCTTTCTTAATCTGCCTTATTTACATCTTCTATATTGATAGCTAGCCACTGAAGAAGTACTAAGAATTACTCATTTTTTTCTTCTTAAGATATATTATCTATGAGTGTGAAGTCACTGGGTTCACTTATTGTTGGTCTAATAAAAGCTTTAACATAGAATCATTTTCTACAGCCAAGTCCAACATCAGTCACCTAGTCATGTATTGTATGAAACATGTCTCAAAAAAACACAAGTATTAGAGGTGAAGAACTACAACTGACTTTTAATCACAGAGACTAACTTTTAAACCTGGCTGGAGAAATTGAAACTCAGTGACAGAGACAAATAAATGCCCTTTCTGGGAGAGTGGAAATGTGCTTATGTTGCTCTTGTTCTTCCAGGTTGCCGCATTGCCTGTTTGGGGAAGGGGCAGGGTCAGAGCTGTGATGCCATGGCAGGTTTGGTCCACCTTATTTCACTGCCAAAGCCAAGGTCACTGCCACTGCCCTGGGGCCATCAGACAGGGGGATGGGTCCCCACTGGGGAATGAGCAGGAGGCAGAGCGTTGGAGGAGGGTAACGTAATGGGAGGAGAATTAAAAAAAAGGGGAGGGGTATTCTGCCCTAGTGCACACAAAAAGGTCACCGTTTCCCAGATAAACCCCCCCCCCCTATTCCATCGTCCAGCCCCCCATGACCTCTGACCCCTCTATTTCTAAGTCAATGCTGAAACAGAGAGAGAAGAAGGGGGAGGGCGGGTGTACGGGGAAACACACCCACCCAGAGTCAGCAGTGACAAAAGGGGGCCTCAGCCACAGCTAGCTGAGTCGGTCAGGAGAACAAACGCTCAGGCCACCAGCACAAAGCAGAGCCACCAGAGGCTGCACATCTCCACAGCCTCTGCCTGTTCCCAGCCACTCCACTGCCCTGCATTTCACAACTAACAATAGGTGCTGCTCCGCTCGGAGAGGTACCCAACACACACAAACACAGAGTAAAGAGGCGAGAGGTGGCTGAGGCCCAAAGGAGAGCTGCTGCCTGCCCATCACTGACTGGCCTTTGTCTCCAACTCTTCTGCTTATTGGCCGCCAGAGAAAGATTTCCTGATCCCTGCTTAAACAAAATGGAAAACTGGATTTAGGGCCCCTGCATGTGAATGACTGAGGGGAGGGGGGTAATGTTATGAGATAGCACTATTATGTTTATTATTATTATCACTACTACAAGTAACACTAACTACTAACCACCCCTGACTCCACCTCCTGTCTGTCTTTGTCTTTATTACACATTTTTTACACATGCAAAACAAAATGTCTGCCAAAGGAGAAGACAGGAAGAGGGAGTTTTGGTGTTTTTATTGGTGGATGGTGCAGACCCTGTAAAGGCTTTTAACTGCACAATCTGGCCATAAAGGCTCTGTTAAGTGTAGTGAAGCGCGGTGACGGGGCAGTAGCGAGAGCTAGCCAAGCCGCTGGTGAAGCCTGGAATCACAGGAACACCAACATACACACATTGCACACACATTCTTGTGCTGCCATCCTTAGGAAGACTGTCTGCTGACTAAATTGATTGTCTGTTACCTAAACTTAACCTCATCCAAATCTCATCTTGATGCTAAGGTCCGGTTAAAAAAAAACCACAATATGAATTCAAACAAGTGAACCAAACAAAAAAGTAATTGTGTAAAAATGTCCTTGCTCTGAAAACGTAAAACTCAAATATACACACATGGAAATCTTCCAAAGGACCAGGGGAACTATATATGACAGTAGGACTAACACATGTCGACATGACAACACACTAACACACACTTAGAACAATTTAAAAAACTCAAACTCGATTTGTCTGAATCTAAGTAGGTTAATTTAAGAGATCTGTGTGTAGATTGTAAAGCCAGACTCCAGCTTCTGGAGACTGGTCCGCCCCGTCCAACCTATGGCCTGGCCTCTGCTCTCTCTCCTTTCACCTTTCACCTCTATTACTGAAGAATTCCTCCCATGAGCCTTAAAAGCGAGCAAAAGGAATTTTAGGCCCCCTTTTCATTTGTTTGTTTGAGAATACCTAGGGTGGTCCAGAGACATCCGGAGACCAACACAGACTTCATTAACAGAGTCCCACTTTGCCTAACACACAAGCACAGATCACAGTCAGACACATGCTTTGACACACACACACACACACACACACACACACACACACACATACACACACACACACACACACACACACACACACACACACACACACACACACACACACACTCCCAACATTGAACTTGAATTTCAACTCAGACATAAGCTGATTAAAAATGGTCAAGGCTAAATGCTTTATTTACTTTCCTTTAAAATGATCTGAGTTGTTAGCATTGTCAGAATTACCAGGGTTATTTCTGTAAGACATTCACTTTCCGAAATATATTAAAGTTAATTCAAGTGGAATGTAATCTGAAATAAACGCTGCTTTGCATGACACTGAAATAAGGTGACATTGTCTTAATAATCAGCTATGGTGCACACAGCTGATGAGAGCAGGAATTGTTTCGGTATCAGTTATACATGAAAATCACTGTTAAAATTAAAGGCTGTAACTAACAATTATTTTCATTATCAATTACACATGTCAGAAAATAGTGTAACTATAACATAAATTTCCCACAGCTCATGAAATGTCTTTTTTGTTGTTGTTTTGTCCAAACACTAAAGATGCTCAGTTTACGCTCATAAATGACAAAGAAATGAAATTCTTACATTTGAGAGGTCAATTAAGTGTTTTGATTGACAAATATATTAATCAGTTAATCTTTGCAGCTCCAATTAATATGAAGAATAAAATGTTTGTTAGTAAAACTATACTATAAAAAAAGGCTGCCGGCCAGGATGTTGAAGATTACTTAATTTGTCAGATGTTGCTGCCAGCTACTTCTTTTGTCAGTAACACCAGATGTGTTAGTATTTAATTTTCCCTCCTCTCTCTACACATTGTTAAAAATAGTTTATGTTGCAACTGCTTTTATATTGTTCACTATATTTCTCACTTCTCTCAAAGAAGCAAGTCAGGAGGACAGGGCATGTTGAATAGAATAGAATATATAGAATAGAAAGTCTTTATTGTCATTGTACAAAGCACAACGAAATTGAAACTCACAAGCACCAACACAAACGCTGTTCAGCCTTCTTCAGTAATTGCTTTCATTTGAAGTAAGAAGTTGATCTTCCTAAGATGGTAATAGATATTTCTTGCACCTTGACCTCTTGTTACAAGTAAAAAGTGAAGGAAAATCAGATTTGTAGTTACACAAATTTGTGAGAAATTTTAAAATATTTCAAACATCATTTAACCAATTATTTTCATTTCAAACCAAAATTGACCTCAGGCCTGAGTTCAGCAGAAATTATAATTTTATCCTCCTTGTCCATTCAGTAAATTGACATGGTGCCTCTTGCACTGACTTAATTGTTTCTAGTTCATTGCATAAGACAGACGTTTCACAGTTTCTAGATATTTTATTATCAATCTCTGCAACCATACGATGTGGCGCCCCCCCCAGGGTTTAATTCTGGGTCCCTTACTATGTGTACTACTTGTAGGTTTTCTTTGATACGGAAATGTCCCTACAAAATCCAACAAACAAACTGAGCTGACCATGCTGATAAATGTCTTCAGGGCATTCAGTGTTGGACCGATCATTTCAGTTGTTAAGTGTAGCTTTTCCCAGCACAGAATGACAGTATAGGCCTGTCTTAAATTAGGTGCTTCCTACCCTCATCTGAACTGGAGAAAGATGTTCATGTGCTAACAATTTTCAAATCAATTTTTGTAATTTCCCAGACCAAATGCTTCTATTTGATGTAAAAAGACCACCATTACACTTTGCTCCTTACTTTCTTGCACTAACTGTTTATTACCAATACAAATTGTAATATTTAAAAATAAAACCCAGAACAGTTTTTTACATCTCTGATTGATGTACTATAGCACCACTACGTCCCTTAGAACGTCCAAACAAGGCATGTTAGCTGCTGTATCCCTCAGTCGCATCTAAAAAGGACAGACACGTTTTATTTTGTTTGGGGGGTGGGGTTTGGTGTTGTTTTAAGCACTCAGGCTGTGACGCAGATTGCCTGAAAATGTCAACTCAATCTCTTATCATACATGTTATTCTTTTCTTTTTTCATATTTTTTAATTGTATCTGTAAATTGTTTCTGTTGATTTACACATTTAAAACTAAACTTTGCTTTGTTTACACCTAAATGTAGACTAAACGTAGACTATTATCTTATATCTTTATGTAGATGCAACAAATCAGTTTTTTTAAAGTTCAATAAACAAACATATAACACAAAACCATTATTTTATCACTCTGAGAAAGACATAAATAGGATTAAAACCATTTCGAACATGAAGGCAGAGTGCCTGAAGGAAATGCTTGTTCGAGCGGTTCAATATTTTCATCACCCAGCTGTTTCACCACTATTCTTTTCCCTGTTTAGTAGCTTGATTTGCCAAGTGATGTTTACACAGGCAGATATTTTTAGAGCGTAAGGGTGCCTCTTCTGCCCCGCACAGTAGCTCAACCCTCATATTATGAAGCAGCTCCCCTCTAACAGAAGATTGTTAAAGCTCTACATACGTCTGTGCTGTGTGTATGGCTGAAGTCCTGACAACAAAACTCAAGATGCGCGAGCACTCAAACGAGCATTGTGCTCTTGATTTTATTGTATTTGTTGTTCATTCCTGCCATTTGGAGATAAAGGCAATGGAACCGAGCAAGTTAGTGTGGACGCCCATTTTGCCCTTTTTTACTGTGATAAATTATAATCAGAGAGTGATAATGAATGTATATACTGATTAGTAAATAATTAAGCTTAATTGGATTGAAATCAAATTTTATACTTCATTTAATGGTTTCCCATCATATGAAGACATACAGTAAACTACTAGATGATAAGGCATGCTATGGGCAGACTGCGATCTTTTCGTGATTTTTTCCACTGCTTGAAGGTCAGTGTTTTGTCATCTTCACAAATAATGGAGATACACAGTGTCTCATGCCTATAAGAGAGTTGAAGTTTAACCATCTGTCAATGCAAATATGCATTCATATTCTTCATCAGGGGTATTCAGTTTAGCTGTTTATTCAACTCTGTGATAAAAGCACAGCCCATAGAGGACAAGCAGCATATTTATAGGCACAGCAAGGAGAGTCAATGAGATTGGTTGTGGTTATCTCTCACAAACCAATTCTTAAAAGCTGATCGATATTCTAAAACAAGTCATGACAAGTCTGAATAAACTCAAATAGAGCACGCACAGTCAGGCAATGAGATCAGATTATTTAGTCTGCAGGTGTACTGTAATAAACCGGCTTCTTTTGTAATTACACAGAAGAGGTCAGAGCTCTCATCCCTGAAGCCTGCCTCACCAGCACAGAAAAAAGGAAAAAAGAGCTCCTTTCTTCCTCAATCCTTCTGACACACTGGCAGACAGATGGAGGGGCGCTGACCACACTGCAGGAGGGAAAACTCTGGTTTAACATCAGCCCACATACCTGCCCAAAGGAAACGACAGGGCAGTCATAGGTCATGTCCACATGCACTACTACTATGTGATATTTTCAAGACAGGAATATCAATGAGGGGAGTAATATCAGTGAGGGGAATACAGCAATTACTGGACTATATAATAAAACTTTTCCTCAACAGTCAAGATGAAGTAACTAACAATTGAATGTCAAACGTGCAATAGATTCTTCACAGATAAGTTATCTGGATTTTACAAGGAGTAAAAGAAAACACTAAGCGGCTTTGTGCTTAAATGTCAAAACAAGCTTATACGGCATTAAATTGGCTAATCTATATGGCACAGGGATGACTTGCTTCGTGGCAAGCGAGCAGAGAAGAGCAGGGCTAGGAGGGGGGGGACAGATCGAGGGCGGGGTTTGGCTCGCAGACAAAGGGAGCCACAAGGAGATGTAGGGATGGCGCTTCAGCATTCACCCAGGCAGGAGGCCATGAAAGGGGTGGGGACAGGAAGGTCGGAGGGTGATGGAGAGCCACCATCGACCCTCCAAAACACACGCGCGTGCACACGTACAAACACTCTCACGTAAACTAACATGAGCTCCCCATAAATCACTCTCACTAACTGCAGTGTGAGTCTGAGTCGCTGCTGGTGGCAGTCTGTCCACGCAGCTTTCTAAAGTCACATGTTGCAACTTCTCAGCTTCTGCCACACGTAGCTTCTATCAGACCCTTTTTCTGCCTGTTTTTTATATTCACACCCTAGAGTGGAGTCAAATTCACACAAATGAGCATTGATATAAACCTAGACACTTTTACAGGCATCCTCTGTCTTCTTGTATCTCATCCTTTACAGCCCCCTGGGTTCTTCTTTTTCATTAGGGTCTCATTCAGAAGCCCACTATTATAATGGCAGCACAATTCACCATGACCATTTTAGAATTTAACAAGGGAGAAATGATCATCCAGCAGTCAGGGCCTTCATATATCATGACCCAGTCTATTAGGTAAATAATACACATGATGCTTATCCTTGGAGTTATTGTATTATTTTACTATTTGGGTTTTCATTTTCCTCGTGTTTGCACTGAATTTGCCTTTTCTCAGCAGCACACTTCATATTGTGTTTGCAAATCTTTTCCAGTTCTCCCTGAAGTCAATTGCAGTCGCCCTATATGAATGGGACTTGGGGAAAAAAATAAATTATTTCCTAACAAAGCTTCAACTCTTTCCAATTAATTCCAGACAAACAGACAAAAGCAAGTCATTTCAATTGATCCTAAAAGCTATTTTGTAACAGGGGGCTTTTGTGGTGCGTTGCCTGGTGATGTGGGCGTGCTGTGGGGGAGGGGCAGGAGCCCTGGCCGGGCCCACTGTACCAGGCTTGTCATTCATCCAAATGATGAAAAGCTTCCTGAACCTAAGCTAATGAGGAGGTCCTAGAGAAATTGAGGAAAGAGTGAGAGGGGCAGAGAAAGAAACCGACCATCAAAGAGATAACATTTAGGAGAAAAAAAGTGTTTTCCTGGACCGAACGCCGATTTAGAAGGCCGACGGGGAGTCCGTCCTACACCAGCCCCCGACAGTGAGCTCACACAAATGGTTGTCAAGCAAATAAAAAGTGAAATTTATGGAGGGTAGTAGTGTGGAGGGTAAGATGGAGGCTTTATCCACTGGGAGGACTATAAAGAGGCTTCAGTAATCACACCAGCCATTGCATCACAGTGGTACAAGTCAGAGCTCTGTTGTAAAAGGGACTATAACACAGCAAATTACCTCAAAAACACAAAGAGAGCAACAACATTAACAAACACTTGGAATAGAAAAAGAAACAAACACTATTCAGTGATCTCTGTAAGGAAAACATATACTCATACTTCTGGGCCAACTCTCTTTATAAATGAAATACCTTGTCCTGAATAACTTTCGTCCAGTGTAGACCTCTGAAATGGATTAAGCTCCAATTAGACCTTGTTTTAAACACCTAAAACGTAACAGTCTGACAAATCGAGGTTTGATCAACAGGGGAGACTTTCTGTACTAGACAGGAGGCGGCTGCAAGAAACTGGAGCCTTAGAGGTGCAAGAAATGGGACAGCAAAGGGAAGCAAGGAGTTCAGAAGAGTACAAATGTAACCAATTGATCAAAATGACGTAATAGCAACGCTGCAAGTACAAAAGATACTTTGCCAACTTCTGAAAGGCAAATATGTGTGACTTTCCTTATGTGACACAACATAGAAAACACAAGATCCCGTGGGTCACACTGAAAGTCAACCAGTGCATCTAGAGGTGCAACAAGGCTCCCATGAATTCTTCCATTGTAAGAGAAATGGAAAATGCACACTGTTCAATGGCAATTATTAAAAAATGCAGAAGCTATTAGCGGCAAATGATGGTTAATGCAGGGACATTTTATCGTCATATTGCAAGTTCCTTTGAAGGGGTCTCTGGAGGATAATTTTCACAGCGATGGCTTCTTGCTGCCTTTATAGATGTGAGACTCCATTAAGGTGGGAGGGAGTATCATTATTGCAGGGTCCTTACTCATTCAACACCCCTCAAAAAGACTGCTTAACACTGCCCAAAAGGTCAGAGGTCAGGGGTCAGTATATGACTTTGAGTAATCATTCAGTCCCTTCCTAATCAATACAAGTTAGGGGGAAAAGCTGGAAAAGGTCTAGAGGAGATCAAAACCCAGCTGTAACACAACCATGACTGATTTTGAACTCCAGCTATGACTCAAACAGACCTTTTCCAGGTTCACATCACATTCCTCATTCAATTTACATTCTGATGAAACAGATGAAAGCACATTGGTGTTCGATGGCATACTTCTTCACTTTTCATGCCCCCCCCTGCATTGGAAAAAAAATCACATCCAAAATTAAATTCAATTTGAAAAAAAATATTTTTCTTTCAATGTATTCAGAGAGTTAATTTACAAAGATTCAGACCATAACATACTAGAATTACACAAAAATCCCAGCTGGCACTATTCTCACTGAATTATTGTTTATAACAGTATTCAAGAAATGCATGAACAAGCCAGCTTTGAGGTAAGTATATAGTTGTATATATTGTTTACCAACTTCCAAATGCACCACAGAGCACATTTTGAGTGATCAAGTGAGTAATGCGACAATCCTACCTGATATTGAAGCTATAAATAATATCTTGACACTGCTGCAGCACAAATCATCAGGATAACACTATTGTGCTCTCAGCACCTTGTTCACGTGATGCCCCCTGCGCTCGGAAATCTATAGATTTTCATTTCCTGCTTTCTTACCACTCAAACTAATTCAGGTATGTAAAAGTAGGGGGGCATATTGATTACATTCACAGATAAAGAAGCTTAAAAATGTGCTAAAATGGCTTCTGCAAGCTGACCTTTGAGAGAAAAAGCCCTTTCGGGAGGCCTTAAAAGGTTGCATGTGTTTGACAGCACCAGCCACTGAGCTGACGTGACTTTTCGCTGTGGCCAGTGAGACGTCCATGCTAACCTCCCTATCCCACTGAGTTGAAAAGCTGTATTGGCCACAACAGCACAGCAGTATGCTGTCCACACACAGCCCGAGAATCAACAGGCTTCTGCAAGTCTTTGTCCATCTCTGTGTTACAGCACATATAAAACAGAGCATTCAAAAAGTCTTAACTCAGCAGCTCAGAAGCTGCTGCTTCAACATCTCAGCGTGCGCACAGAAGAATGTGCACATCCTTGATGCTGCATTTAATTAAAGTAAGTTAAGACATGCACTGTATGTGTGTGAGAGATGACACAGAAAAGTGGAGATGGTGACAGAGAAACAGAGGAGGAAGGAGTCAGATTGTCTCACTATGATATGATAAGCATGTTGTGAATTAACCGTGGCAACAATGCTGAAAGCTAAATGTTAATCTGGAGTGACTTCAAATAAGAGATTTGGTGGTCAAGCCAGTGAAAAAAAAAAGATCTTGATGCCTTCACCAGTGAGTGGGCTGCTGAGTTGCTTCGAGCTTATTGCACTCTTACAAAGCAGCTTGGATACTCTCAGCATGAGCGCTTGTTAATGCTAAACTCAAAGGCTTGAATTTCTAAGCAGCACTGTAGATGAGCATCAGAAAGTTCATTACACTCAAAGAATGATATTAAAATATTCAAATGAGTCAACTGCCAGGGATATTAAATACATTTATATGCACAGCAATACCCCAAAGACAGAGATTGGACTGAAATCAGATTAAGGCGGTATTTTAATTACAGTGTTTACATTTGTAGGGACAACAGATCACAACTTAATCTAACTTAAGTGTTTGAGGTTGTAGTTCAAGTCTCTGTCACAGCTGCATTGTTCAATCAGGATTTCTTATTCTGACACAAGGGACTAAACTATTAAGTTTGTATCTCATGATAATGAAATCATTTTAGATGATGAAGTCCCAAGATTATAGCCAGCCGGCTTTCAGACTGCATGGCACCATGTTAGTTGATGGCTGACAGAAGCAAAGACTGAAAACCTGAATGGAAGTCAAACCTCGCAGGACTATTTCCATGATTGGATTTGGAGTGAATGCATGTATACATATTTAAATACAACCAACCTTTACACAAGTTATTACAGCCCTCAAAATGCATAAATACAAGATAAAAGAATAGACTTACTGGCTGCCTGAACGCGGGCCTTACGGCTCACCACCAGCCCAAACGAATTCTGGGCCACACACTCATAGTCCCCCTCGTCAGATGAGCCATCAGATTTGGTCTTCAAGAAGTGAGCGATCAGGAGCGAGCCATTGATGAAAGTGGTATGATGCTGGTCCTGAGTTAAAAGCAGGCCGTTATGCCTCCACTGTGTTGTAATTGGGGGAATGCCGTCCACCTGGCAGTGCAGCATGAGGGGCTGCTCCTGTACTGCGATGATGTCACTGGGCTCAAGGGTGAAGGACAGCTCCGCTTTGCACGTCACACCTGGAGGGGAAAAAGGTTACAATACAGTTGAGATTGAAATATCATTCTTGACCTTGTAAACAGTAGTGTGACAAAAAAAGTCCTAACTCAATATACTATACATACTATGTGCTACCCTGCTCTACTTAAACAACTTGCTGTATCTAATCTATTAAGCAGTTTAGTTTAGCATTCCTTTTAAACACCAACTTCTTTTTCATTAAATGAGTTCATACAGAGGAGCACTATCTTTCAAACACTGATATAGTCAATAAAACCAGAGAAGTGACTGGTTTTCATACTCCTCTGTGATAATAAACAGATCATCAACAATGGTTCGAACAAAACAAGACATTTTGATGAGTAAACACAGGCTCTGGGAACATTTTTCACAGTATGTTGACATTTTATGGAACACAAATAATAGTTGAATCATGAAAATAATCAGTTTGTAGCAGGATTAATTGTAGAAAGAGATGCCAAGTAGGCAAATATGCAAAGTTTAAACAACTTTCTCACATATTATTAAGTAAAAAAACAGGTTTTATTTATCTTAATAATTTCTGATAATTTACTGAAGCCGCATTAAGTTGTGCATTCATTCCTTTTCCATAACTACTCATTTTTACCCAGGTTCAAGAAGAACTGCAATAGAATAATCATTTTCATATCAACCTTCACACCTACACAAACAGGAAGAGTGCTCCTTGTATTATATCACTGATAGAAGCTCACCGGGCCTTACAGCCCATGCATAAAAAGCCTTGACTGAGCTACCTCCAGGCTACAGTCACAAGAGAATTCATAGTCTATAGACTGAATGCACCCTGAGCATGTGTACTCTTGTACTATACACACGCACATGCACAGCCTTGTATGCGCTTTACTAGTTAACCAGTGGCAGAAACTTTTTCACTCTGATAACTGTGTTCACTCTGACGGTCCACATCAATTAATTTGTCTGGGGTGATGTTTTCCACTTTATTATGGTCTGAGGAGATTAGATTTTTCTGTATTTGTGGTTTGGTTTCTGGGGGTAAAGAGGGGGAAGCGGGAGAACAATAAAGAAAGGATGTAAACAGCCTAACCTGACTTGGTACTATAAAAGAGGAGCTTAGCTGGCTCTCTTGGTATCATGTTTCATCTGCTGATGGACTAAGCACTACCAGTCTCTGCCCCAGGCCCTGGAATCTGGTGGGAGGGGGCTAGGGGAGGGCAGTGGAGGGGGGGCAAAGCGCAGGGGTCAAAACATAGAACCTCCGGCTTCATCCCTCAAATTCCAACCGAGAAATACTTCCCCTTAGGTGCAGACAAGGAATTCATTGAAACACTCCTCCGTGAAGATCACATATGGAGTATAATGCAAAGAAACATTTCCTCTTCCTCTCTTCTTGCACTGTATCCTTTCTTTATGTGGCCCCCTCCCTTTTTTTTCACTCAACAAGCACAGTAAGTAAAATGGCCATGGGACCAGAGAGACATCAGTGCTACCACTTGAAAAACAAGGGGGTGCTAGTGGAGAAATATTTAACCCTTAGCTGGCAGGCGGTGATCCTGCTGCCTGGACTGCTGTGCTCCAAAATGATGCTGGCACAGAGCTCCGACTCTTTTGGTCCAACAAAGATCACATGTTTTCACACGGGAAGCAGTCAGCAGAGAAAAAGAACAGCATATGAAGAGTCCGCAGCCACACAGCCAGCCAGTCGCACTTCACATTTTGATCAAAACACGGATCATTCTCAAAGCGAAGCGAGTATTACATACTTTGCAAAATGCTTCCAGACAAATTCAAGACTGTAAAATGTATAAAAGTGATTTATGTTCAAAATTTCTTTGAAAAAAGGGAGTGTAGATTGACAGAATTGTATTGAGGACTTTTTATTTTCGGCTTTAAAGCTGTCACATGACACAAGTCAATGTTATTAAGCCTTGCAGCAAACAGGATAATAACAGTTCAGTGTTCAATGTGTTAGGACGTGGTTGATGAGTTGATTAAATAGCTTCATTGATGTATATACTTCCTCATGACTTCAACTACTCAGAATTTCATCCATTACAACAATGAGAAAAAAAGAGTACAGTCTAGACCTGCTCTGTGAAAAGTTTAATGAGATAACTTTTTTTTTATTTATAATTATTTTTTATTGAGTGAATAGAGATCAATTACAGTCATCACCACATCATAGCGTACATTCATCATTCCCAATGAGATAACTGTGATTTGGTGAAATATGGTCTAAATAAAATTCAATTCAATCAAATTAATTGAAATTCTTATGTTGTTAAAGTTACTGGCTAATGCAGTCCTGAGTTCAGGGTTGGGAGAAGGTTACAAACAACAGAGTGGAAAAGGTCAGTGAAAATCATTTTGTACACGACACCGAATCATAAGACAAATCCAATGAGACAAAGGAGATAAAAGGACAAAAGAAGCAGGGGATAGCCGGATGATGCACTTTGTGCGGTTTAGGTTAAGGTCATCTGTGAACGCTGAGCATCCAGAGGGTGTGCAGATGGAGGAGAGAGCACAGCTGTGGAAACCGGTGGCCAGAACATGCCTATCCACAGAAACACATGTTCACAGACATGAATCTACACATGTATGGATTTCCATGGTCAGATGAGGGGACCCACACATACGTACATCATCCTAATGCTTTCTCCATGCAGAGGGAAGAGACACTGGCATGTAGGATTAGCGGGTGAGACCAGAGACAAGTGCTGGCTAAGTGTGGCTCATGTGCTGGCTTACTATTGACAGATACGTGTGGTTGGCTGGCACAAAGGTTTACTGCTGCTACAGTTAAGTGAGGATCACACAGCAGCTACTGACAGGCAGATGTAGTTAGCGGACACAAGCATCACTGACAGAGATATGTGAGCTTAGGACACACCACAGGCTTCTTACAGGCAGCAGCATGAGAATATAATAAGTTACTATCACAACTGTTAGGTATCAAATCATATGGTAGCCCTATAAAAATAATGTTGTGCTTTTACAAAATATATGAGCTATCAATTTAGACAAGTTTTATTGCTAAATTAATTCTCTCCTTGCTCACTCAGCATCCAACTGTCACAGCTCATTGACTACACATTCACATTCCCAGCATACAAAAAGACAACACATTTTTAGATAACCATTTGCTGTAGCATCATATTAGATTGAAATGAGGTGTATCACGTTTTGTACACTGGATGTGGATTGTTGATTTAACCACTTTAAACTGCACTGAACTGTGGGTAGAAAGGTAAAACTGTATTTCCACAATGAAGACAAGGATGCATGCTACCTATGATTCACATGGCCTCAAAAGATTATTAAGCACTCCTTTATAAGGGTCTCAGTATATTTCACTTTAAATCAAATCAACTTTCCAGTATAATTGAGCTATTGAGGAGAGTATCAACAGAACAGCTCAATTTATTTTTATATAGCCTATAAAGTCTTGCTGAAAAGCAATATTTATTCTATTTCCAAGGGAAGACTATACATTAAACATTGACACTTGCATTCCCCTCTTATAAGCTTCTGCTTGATATATTATTAATCAATACTCTTTCAATGCTAGCCACCTTAATACTCATGAGTGTGTAGTTTCAAACATTCAGGCTTTCACAACTCAGTGACGATAACACACACTGTAACTAGAGGAGTAATATGCAGCACAAGAATGCTGAGTGTTGTCTTGATAGTATACTGTACATTCAGGGCAGCACTTGCACAATTCACCTACATCAGCTTTGCCACCAAACTGTCAGTTTACAGTCTTCCATCACACGTGTATTCAACTGTAATATCCTTCAGTCTTACCGTGCTGCTGCTTTGGATTAAAATATCTTTAGAGATGTCTCAGTAAGCATGATCATATATGCTGATGAAGTTAAATGAAGTGATTTTCACTTGAATTCTTTGACTTAAAAGAGTTTGAAAAGGCTATTCAAAGGAAATGATAAACACACTTTCTTATTATCGTGAGATCCTGATGATTTAATGCATCTTGCCTCAGACTTTAGACTCCCCAGTCCGTAAGAGATATAATGCTGATCTTCTTCTTATTGCTTCTTTTACTCTTATCGACTCTGCTTAAAATGTCATTTTTTTAAAAAGTGCTTTTATCTAAACCGAATCTAATCTTGGAGGCAGACTCACACTTGAAAGAGCTTCATTTCTTTAATGCGACGGGTAGATTGGAATTACATCCATCACAGAGCTGTGTTTCTGAAGTTTTTGTTCCCAATCCTCTGACTGAACATGTTATGAACCACTGTGTACAAGCCTTTATGATTCCAGCGGGGGCCTTTGTGGGTCCCTGTGTGGTATGCTTTGCAAATACTCAATACTCTCTTCTGCCTTCGAATTAAGGGGCCTCACATAGAGAGAGAAACTGTCTATCGTAGTGGACAATGGGGCGAAAAAGAAAATTTGAAAAGGAGGAGAGGGACAGTCTTGACATTTAATCTGTACAAATATTCTCCCCAGCAGGCAATAACCTTGGTCTATTCTCAGGGCAATAACCACTGTCATCTCACCCAGCCACAGGGTGATGTGCTGTAATGACTGACCTGTCCAGAACTCTCTACTTCAGAAGATCCCTGATACGAAAGTCAAACTCCATCCACTTTTTGACAGTTTGCTTGAAGACTTAAGTCAGGATGTTTAAGAGATATATGTAACCATAAATGGAAATAGAGCTGAAACAATTAGAAAAGTAATCCACAACAATTGATTAGTTCTTCCTGGTGATTTTTTAAAAAGCCACATTGTCAAAAGTTCACTGGTTTTCAGCTTCTCAATTGTTAATATGTGATGGTTTTACTAGTCTTTTATGGTAGCAAAGTGAGCATCTTTAGGTTTAATGATGTTAAATGAAATCATGTTTTGATACTTTAAAGACAAAATGATTCATGGAGAAAATAATCAGCACATTAATTTATAGCTAAGGTGTTGCAGCCCTAATAAAAGCTCATTGGCAGGTTTGAAAGAGATATTCAGCTACAGGTTAAAGTGCCCTGCCCTTACTCTCATCATTTAACAGCCCAGTTTGTAATATGGAGACCATGTGATGAACAATAACATGTGAACGGTGTTTTGTAATTCTGCACTCGCCCTGCTGCTGCTGAGACACCTGATTAAAAGGCAGTCATGAGGCAACAACAAGACCACTCTGAAAACACACAAGACAAACACGCAGCGATTGTAACTCAAACAAATGATACTTTCTCAGGGCTCACACGGTGGACATCCTTCAGCAGATCATTATTTGCAGTCTTTTAATCTCGTTCCTATGAAAACAATCATTAAACTTTGTTGACTAACGCTACACGTGGCTGCCTTGCAATATTACATCCAAAACCTTCTCTTATTTGAACGAGTGGTGCATGTCAGGTGCTGGAGAAACGACACGGAGAGGTTACAATGGTCCGGTTCTGCACTATGATGGAAAAATAACTTTTAACACAATAATGCTGCAACTCTGTAACCTGCAGGTGTAAATTCCGCAGTGGTCAAGGCTCCTCCACCAGTCCTCAAACTGGTATTTACTGCCGAAATAATAACGGACACCGGAGAGGGGCCAAGTTCAGGGTTACTGGTCAGCAGCGCACTTCTCGCCGCTTGCAGCATGCAACATGCAGGTTCCGGACAGCAGCAGACTGTTACAAAGACACCCTGCAGCATTGTTAGTAAAATAATGCCACTTACCGATTAAAGCATTGAGGATTATTCCCAAAAAGCATAATACAAGGCGGCGGCGCCTTGTGGATGCCATTTAAATACTTCAAAAATATTCCAGCACTCGCAGAAAACAACGTGAGGTGAATAGACAAGGGGGTGTTTATAAAAATCGGGCACACTGATATCCAGCTCCAGCTCCGGCTACTACATGTTCCGACCTACAGTGCTACAGTTTGGTGGCTCGCTGGGGTCGAACAAGCTTTCGCCATTTTAACCATCTATCAGGAATCTGTCAGCATCCCGCTCTCTCTCTCCTCCTCATTCACTCTGCTGAATCCCACAGACTCTCTCTCTCTCTCTCTCTCTCTCTCTCTCTCTCTCTTCTCTCTCTCTCTCTCTCTCTCTCTCTCTCTCTCTCTCTCTCTCTCTCTCTCTCTCTCTCTCTCTCTCTCTCTCTCTCTCTCTCTCTCTCTCTCTCTCGCATGCTGAATCTGCTCTCGAAACAAAAGAGCCGACTGCTGAATGCTTCGTTCACAACGGTGTGAGAAACCTGCAAAATAAACTGCAGGATTTCTGCATATGTCAATAAAACATACTGACACCAGTGATGTAGTCAAATAATACTACTGGCCTGCTAATACTAATAACATTATATATTCATTATAATAATAAATAATTACATCATAACACAATTATGATGTAATAATAATAATAAGTTTAATTAGCTAATCACGACCCCACTCCCACCCATGTGTGCTTTCTAAACCGAAATATATCGCCTGTCATATCTTTTTTGCACAGCAAAACATATGATGACAAAAAAAACAAAGAACAAACAAACATATGAGGACAAAAAAACATTTTAACTGCACAGCTTCCATAGGCTAAAGCATTTGTCATGAGCACATGGCAGCTGTGTGTGTAAATGTTTTAAAAGCAGCCCCAAAAAACTGAGAACAATAACGACAACCATCTGAGAATCTCTGGAGTAGATTCTTTTATTTAAAGCTAATGGTTCAGCACAAGTGAACCTGATATGATAAACACCTCAAACACCCAATTAAAACAAAGCAGAGGCTCTTTAGCTGTCCTCAAGCTCCCTCTAGTGGCACAAACATGTATTTAGGATCTAAAACCTTCATTGGTCACTGCAGGTGCCAGAGTCACTCATGAGATAAAAGGTTGCATAATCTAACACCGAATGGATGCACCTGTGAGATGTACACACGTGATTGGCTGACAACACACCTTGACATATGCTATATGTGCTATACTATAAAATATGTAAAAAAATGGCTCTAATAGTATATCAAATCAAATGTTTTCAATGTTGTCAGGGCTGAATTAACTAATTTTCTGTTCAATCAAATTATCAACTAATCATTAAACTCTTATTACAATCATGCCTCAAAATGTGTGGGATCTAGTAAACTCAAAACAACCTCATGTCAATGGTCAAAGGAGGAATAAATGCTAGCGACACAGTTTGTGTAATTTTCACATCAACTATAAAATTATGTTTTTTTTTTACTCCTTTGTCCAGTGGGACAGGCTCTCCATCTAACCTCCCAGCTAAGACCCAGCGTCCTCGAGTATATCACTCTGCCCCTGGGCCCAACACGACACCTCAGGCGATGACGAACCTGTTACTGCTAAAGATAAACAGTGGGTCTAACAATTTCATTGTTGTAATTGGGATTCATAGACCTCCTTCAATTGATGTTGAGACTTATAATTATCTTGCAGAGATTCTCTCACATCTCTTATAGTTCTTGGAGATTTTAAAATTGACTGGTTGACTGTTGCTTCTGACTATTTAAAGGAGGTCTCTAACCTCAACTTACCTCATTCACTACTTATCTCAAAACAATAACTCATTAGGACACACACAACAAGAGAAATGCAAGAAATTTTAATGAATAAGGTTTTCTAAACGACCTCTATGGTAGCGACATTCATCTTACATCAGGGACTCCTGATGTTGAATTAGCTTTAGAATAATATTTTTAAAAAGCCCCTTTCTGTCGTAAATAAACAGGGACCTTTTAAAAGGATTAGAGTGAAAAATGGTTTCCCTGAATCATCAATCTTATTTGTGGCAAGAAACAAAGCTTGGCCTCTCGCTACACACTATAAAGAGGCATGCCAATGAGTTCCATTTAGAAAGATTAGAAGTAAATGCACTTCTATTGTGAGAATGGATAAATCCAATTACTATCTGAACTTAGTCTCTAGCTTATTCAAACCATATCTCTATAAAAACAGATTCTGCATATGAATACAGAATCTGTAAGCAACAGAGCAAGCTTTTCATACCAGAGGTGTATGGTTTCTGTTTATAGTCCGAGACTTTTGACCGAACACATTTCAGTGGGATTGTCTTGCATGCAGGTAAAAAGTCCATGTGGAGAGGAAAAAAGGTGGAAAGCATTGGCTGAATTGTAATCTCGGAACTCACTGGCTTTCACCTGATGACGTTTTATTTTTTTTTAAATGTATATATCTGCATTCATATGCATATCTGTTTATAGAGATTAGCTGAAACATCATCTGGACTGTTTCAAGTTGCTAATTGGACTGTAAACATTAAGTTTCCCACAGAGGAGAGAGTTTGAGAGAAAGGAAGAGAGAAAACTGTTTAGCTGTAATTTGAGAAGGTTTGATGCAACCGCCATCTCAGAAATTGACTTCTGGACATGTAGGACACGGAGTCAAAGGCACCAACACTCACATGCAATTACATGCATGGATGTTTATTTCAGTGAGGCCACCAAACAAAGAAAAGGGAAGCTCAGATAACAACACACACAGAGGGAGTGTGTGTGCTCCAGTCGTCATACTGTAACTCTGATAGCTGATATATAGTAAGGCTCAAATCACACCTTTAAAATAAAATATACATACCATAAAATGCACATGTGACTCCTTAGAGGGACTTTTAGTAGAACCAAACACTGAACATTTTGACGACCAAAATGCTACAATTAAATTTCATGAACTGAACACACTGAAATAGCAACAGCTACGTCTAAACTCTGTGAATCTGGGGCTACACCATGGTTACGTTACCTAATCAACATTGTCACCATGGTAGTGACTTACCTGTGAATGCACCCACCTGTCACTGAAAGCTTTAACTCAATCAAATTTAAACGGGTGAGTTGAGCTGGAGAGAGCAAAATTAGTTCCACAGTGGCCACATTTATGGGAAATACACCAGGTTCAAATAAACCAGAATTTTCTTTTAAGCTGTCCTACAATTGGCATGCTAACACACCATAGACATACAATCTGTGGTTTGTAGCAATTATTGTTACAGCTAGCATTAGTGTTAACTGTATTGGAAATATATGGTATTTAGCTTGTGTCATACAGATAGGACACTCATTACTTTGAGAAGTTGTTCACGTTAACCTGTAATGAGATGAAATGTTAATAAAGAACAAGTTGTGTGATGCTCTGTGAAGGTGGCAAGATAACTAAAGCAGAAGGTAGGTAATTGATTTTACAATGTTAAACTGGTTCTTTTACATAACTAAAAGATCTGAGTACTTCTTCCATCCCTGACACTGACACCAGAAAGCAGAGGGGGGATTTGTCATGTGTTTTGCAGTAGTGGTCACCTGCTGCCTTACTATTTAGAGGGTTTGGGATTTGTGGTGTCCATTAAGTCATAAAGAGAGCTTGAGAGTTAACTGAGAACAGCCACAGTGATTCTGGTTGAAGACAGTGTGTACACGAATGAAGGCCATTGTTGGTATTTGTTTAATCTGCTGAGTGAGGTATTTGAAACTAGAAAGGCCAGCCATCCCATTAACCTCTGCTAATTGGCACAGTGTGGTTTTTCTGAGTTGCTGAGTTGGTCAGTGTAATCCCAAAGCTGTTCTGAGGGATATTATACTGATGGTGATGTTAATGGTGATTTTTAAAAGGATCTTCTGAATTGTTGTGAGCAAAATATAATCTGAAGTGTTTAATTGCAGTGTAGTGCCTGATGAGATGAACTCGCAGAGCACTTTACTTTATTAGGAACACCTGTGCAATCTAATGCAATCCAATACAAAAGCTCTCCCATAAATTCTAGTTTATGTTTATTATTGAGGTCAAAGTGGGTGGTGGTGTACTGGAGTGCATTTTATTGAAAATAATAGACTAATATAATAGTTTGTCTACCCCATTAATACACGAGGGGCAATATAATGTAGTCTATACCACCACCACCCCTTACAACCTCAATAATAGATATAAATTGGAATTATACCTTTCTGGCAAAGTCAACAAAAACAGAAAATGTATAAGCTTCATAAAAATAGACTTGTGGCAAAGATGTATGGGGTTGCATTAGCTTGCACAGGTGCTTCTAATAAAGTGCTCCATTAGTCTTATGCAATCCAATGCAAAACTCTCTGCCATATTAGAGCTTGTAATGTCCATTGATCCACTCTGAGGCTGCAGTCTGTGGTGTAGGTGTGTTGGACTGACTGTCTATGTTGCCACCACCATTTATTACAATGGGAGAGAAATAACAATAAATGGACCACAATGTATTAAAAGCAGCCTAAAACTACACCATGAACATACTAATGGATGTTAAATTGTTCTCAAACTATTTGATTGTCTTTAGCACAAAAAAATACTGAACAAAACTTGTTGATGACCAAGATGTTACAATTAACTTCCATGGACTGAAATAGCAACAGCTACGGCTATACTGTGTGAATCTGGGGTTAGCTCATATATTTACTTAGCTAACCAACGTTATCGCCATGGTAACCTTAAACTTGTCAATCACAATGTCACGTCCTGGAGGCGGCGTCCCCTGGTTTATCGTCTCTTTTACTCTAAATGGACCGTAAAATTGACAAAATGAAGGTATATTGAAGAATACTTGACACTAGTGTTTGAGACCATAAACCCATTATTTTTGGAGCCAGTGGAGTCGCCCTCTGTTGGTCATTAGAAAGAAAGCAGGTTTAAGAAATTACCGCATTGGCTTCATAAACCCGTGTGCAATATGAGAAATGGCCACAAGATGTCCGCATCGTATTGAGGACTCAAGTCTTACTCACTGATAGCTCCTCATGTTTTTCTCTTTCTGTTCGGTCCCCCCCTAAGATGACACAGGTAACCTGCTCCACTTCAGTATGAGTGGTGTATGAATGTTGCCATTTTTACCAACTGACTCACCACATGAACATGACTCCCGAGGCTCCCCTTCCAAGTTGAATGGGTTTAAAAATCCCCCTATTTCTCTCTCTCTCCCTCTCTCTCTTTCAGGCACACACACATACGCACACACGTTATGCCGACGGAAAAATCCTTGCCACTCCCCTTTATGTGTGCCTGCCTGGTTGTCTCGGGCTCTGCAGGGTACAGTCTCGGTGAGGATCGCTTAATAATGAAAAATAATGTGTTTTTTCCATCCATTGATCAGAATCGGACTCATTGGTTTCAGTGATTGGTCTGCTTTCATGGTGGAGTCTTCATCGACCCGACTGTATACCAACGGCATCCTCACTGCAGGTCTCCACAGTTTTGTTTTTTTTCTGATAAGGTGAAGCCTTTATATTAACACCATCGGCCGCTATGAGACGAATAACGGGACAGGCGAAGGATGAAACTTTGATCGAGCTACAGCACACCACGGAATCACAGACAGGAGGTAATTTAATTAATGTGCACCCATTAACCCGTAACAGCAGCTGGGGGTCGTGGGGGAAGGTTTCTTTTATTAAAATTCTACTAAGACTGGTATAGCTGTTTTGTTTTGATAGTTGTGTGTGGGAAAAGTAGCCCACTACATGAAGTGACAATCCCTAAGAAAAACAGTAAGTAGCTACAGCATCACATTGACATTAGAGCCTGTACATATTATTATTAAAATTATTAAATAAACATTGTAAGGTCAATGTAGACTCAGTTCAGCAGACCAATCCTGATATTGAAATGCCATCATGTTTTTATAGAGCAAAGACAATTGAGTTGCACATTACATATCATCTGGCAAGTATGTTTTACCCACTGCTTAATTAAATAACTGTTCCAAAATGGTATTATTTATTGCCCTTTTTTAAAAGTTTAGTACCAATTTGGCAGCTGTCCAGCACCACTGAGGCTGCGTGCAATGACATCAGAGGCTAGGAGAATGTGAGGAAGTTTGAGGACTTGGATTTATTACAGTCATCTCTGTCAGAGATCAGGATTGTAGTGGATGATGTGGCCGCAGGATAAACCCACCATGTGAGAAGCGCCTTTTCCGCACCCAGAGGAGTTCATTCTAGCTGTGTTTAAAGGAGTTTAATCTAACAGCATGTTCACAGTGATCATGTGACAAGCAAGGAGAACAGCATATCAAAGTCTGACATGCTGGAGTTTTTGGTGTGTTGTTGTGTTTGGCTATGTATCACAGGAATGCCCCTCAAAGCCTTTTAGAGTTTGTGAAGGTGGACAAGTACTCACACTGGTAGGTGTTCCCCAAACTGATGTGTTTCAGACAGATTTAAAGGATTTAGATTAATTAAAGTCATTCCTGTTAGAGGTCAAGACTGTGAAATGACAGTGGATGCTGTAGAAGAATATCCCAGCTCGAGAAGCATCTTCATCTCCGTGTTTTTCAATGACACAAGAAATGGTCATATGTGAAACATGCAAGTTAAGTTAGCCAGTACAGATTAGTGCCTGCATGTGTTTCTCCTTTCTGCTGTCACTCAAGCTAAGTATGTGTGTCAATATCTAATGGGATGAACTCCTCAGAGATAGTCAGTTTTCATTGACTTTTAGTTTATGGTTTATGATTGTGGCCAGCAGAATCCATCAGGAGGTTAACAGATGGGCTTTGAGACATTGGCCCTAATTGAGATGTTGTGTGGGAATGCTCATTTGTTGACCTAATAGTTGTGTTGTGTACGCTTTTTACATAAACCATGAGTCATTTATCTCAGGGCCACAAATTCCTCATCCTCACCATGTCCTAATCCCCTCCATTTACATTTTAACTCCTTTAAGGTAGACTCAAATGTGTAATGGTTAAATGTTCTATCATTTTCAAAACTAGGACTCTTAGATACTGTTAGTGTGTGGCATGTATTGACCTACCATATTGTTTGGTGCCTGCTTGTCAGAACTTAAGATGACTGGTAAAGGATACTGAAAAAGTCTGGTGCCTTGTGATAAGAGCAGCACTGTATATTTTCGTGAAGCTGGCTCAAGGAAAGACAGACTAAGTGTTGCATTTTAGTTCTGTTTATTTAGAAACACTGGCTTTTAACAGTTAATTAATTATAGAAAAAGTTTAAATGCCCCTTTTTTACTATGATGTAATGTCTGATATTAGGACTCTAAGCAATAGGCATATCAGTAACAGCACTGTTAGAAATATGATTTGGAGACACTGGTACTATCCATTTCTCCTTTTTAGTTTAATTAAATGTATATAAAGCCACTGAAGTAGCAAAGTAGTGTATTGTATGTCATGAATGTATCTGAAATCACCTGATCAACACAGCCAAGACTCTTACAGATGATCTTATTCATCTAGTTTCACGCTGCTTTTTCCTTACTATTCTATAAATGCAGTACAGTATACATTTTCCTTGGTTATAGAGATGTGTTTGCTAAACCACTATTAAAATACATGTTTACAGTGTATGTTATAATATCAAACAACCTTTAGTTCACTTGACAATTGACACTTGACTTTTCAATACAGTCAGTGATGATAACACTGCATCACTGAGAGATTATCAAGGGACATTATAAATTAAAGAAAACATTCCCAGCAGTCTTGTTTATACAAAGTGTGTTGACTGGACATAATGAAATGCCAATTTGAACATTAAAGCTCCTCACATTTTATTGTGCCAATCAATGTGTCTTGTTAATAAAGACACATGCCGGTTTATCTATGGTGAACTGTAGGTTAATAGACTGTGTTTGTCATGCAGCTTTGTTACAGCTCTTATCAGGACAGACCTTCAGCCACATGTGAAAGGAGAGGAAGAGTTCTGTACTCACCTTGCTATATTTGTGTTTGGAGTGTGTTACCATGTTCACAGCTGCCCAAATACTGATTAATAGACTTTGCTGACTGACTTCCTACCACTGGATGAACACCAGATGCACTGTTACATTATCTACAGTGTGGCGGATGGCTCTCTAAACCTAAAACACCTCCTCAAAATTCAGCAGGCACTAATTAGGACACATGAAACATCTGCCCCTTTATATGTTCTTAAAATTAATAACACATAAGGATATACTTCCATCTAAGGAGATCTCTTCTATCAGCAGCCTAGCCGATGAAGTCATCTTTCAGCCAGAGGTGAAGCAGAGCCAAAGAGTTGCTATGGAAACGGGCCTTGTAATTTTATTACCCCTTTGATGGAGGCATGATACTAAAACAAGATATAGGAAGCATTTCAACTGAGGTTTTGTCTCAACGAACTGCGGTACAATTGTTTGGAAAATCTCTTTATCTTGCTAGAGCAAGTTTTAGAAAAAAAGATCTAACTTTAGAGCTTGGCCTCTAAATGCCCCCCCCCCCCCCCCCCCCCCTTTTGTCTCAGCCTGTTTACCTATGGGAAGGATATGAAACAATTGGATCAGGGTAAACAGGCTTTCTCAAAAGCTATTAAATTGTTTTATGTATGTGAGCTGTTAATAGAATAACTGTGTCTCTAGGGACTACACACACAGTTATCATAAATTACCAATCTGATTGTAATACAACAGAGAAGACAAGAAGAAGCATAATTATAATCTATCATCTCAGATCACTCATAACAAAACCAATCAACCAGGCCAAAGGTTATCTATCAGCAAATGAATGCAAGAAAGCTTTTTTGTGTGTCATAAATGGTGTTGACCGGTATCCCTCGGAAAACAACTCTTTTCCTCAAACATGCCTTCCTTAACAGACTGTCAAAGTTATAAAATATGGTAAATATGTGGTATTTGTGTTTTATGAAGATAATTCACCATCCTCTCTACACTGTTCATGACCTCTTGTATAAGTCTGTGGTAATTTTGCACTGTTCAAGCTTTCCGGGGATTGTCAACCAAACTTCCTGTTGGGGACTGCAATATCCTGAAGATAAAAATGGAAATTTGTATTCCTCATTACAATGTAGCACCCATGTTTTTGTTACTTTACATTAGCATTTTGCATTTCTGTGTTTCTATATTATGCCATTAGCAGTTTCCATTGGTATTATTTTAGACTACAATACAATTTTTGACAAAACAATCTCATCTCAAGATCCATTTAGTAGCTATTCTGGTGCTTTCAATCATACAGTATCATATGAGCTTAATCAGTAGATCAAGTTTGTTTATTTGTTTGGTTGTTGCCAAACCAACAATTTATCTACTTACAAGAATTGTGTATATATCCAAAGTCTGATATATTTTATTCCTCTGTGCTGCTGTTGTCCAAAAAACACAAAAACATGCCAATCAGCGATGCTGCTACACTGGGTGACATGTCCATTCCCCCTGAAGATTATAGTTATGGTAAATATTGTTAAATGGTATTTTGAAGATCTACAACATTAACTATGGACACTCCATCTGCTGATGAAGATCATGTGATATGATTAGATGATTAAGATCCAAAACAGCTACCAAACACATTGAGGAACTTTGTCAACTGGTGTCTGAAAAGTCAAGAATGAACTTTAAGAATCACTACACGTTTTTTTTAAACTCTTGCCATACAATATAGTTAACTTTTGTAATGTTATACCTTTTTTCACTCAAGGGCTTTAATTGAAAAAGTCATTCTTCACTGCAGTAATCTATACATTTTGCCTTCATAGATAGCTTGCAATCAGGTTTGGCAGGAAATGTGGGGGAAGAGATAGAAAGGATGCCATGTCATGAGAGACCTAGGTATGATTCAGGGTCAGGATGTTGGGGTTGAATTGTTACATGCCCCAGCCTGTTGGTATAAAAGTCAATATTTCAGTCCAATGCTTTAACATTTCATATGTGAGAGCCTACCACATTTTCTTATTGTGCTGGAGACGGCCTCTCAGCTTTGTCTGGTTCAGTATATGATTGACTTTGAGTGTGAATCGTTACATTTTGTACTAACTTTTATCACATCATGCAGGTACACACAAGTCAGTTATCCATCATCAGTGCGTCCTGTCTAGAGGGGAGTTGTAGAGCAATCTGTGCTACGTCTGTATCAGAGAAAAAAGGTCCAGAGTTGTGGGTTAAAGCGTACAATTTGAAGAACTCATATCTAAATTTTAAAATAAAGGTATATCTGTTATTGAGCTGTGTAAGTAGGGCGGTTTGAGTGCAGTGCCAGTCATGTGAAAGAGCAACACAAGAGTTGTTAAGTGTGTGTGTGTGTGTGTGTTTTTTTCTGTAAAAAAAACAGACTCCCACATAGGCTGCTTGAGTCATAGAAAAAAATAATTTGGTTTGTTATTGAATCAAATTTGCCCTACTCTGTGTCAATTCTAGCTTTTTAGTACTGTTTGTTTAGATGCTCTGCTGCAAATGGAAAAACCGTTTGTCTACATTTGTTTTTTTGTCTATGTAAGCCCCAGGCACAGTGTCTGGTATTGACATATGTGCTTAAAAAACAGGCATGCTTTCTTCCCCTTGCCTACAGTTTAAGACTACCTTCTAACTTGTGTCTATCTGTCTGTCCTTTAAAGATTGTCTTGCAGTGTTGACTGCATTCAGGATAAACCTGCACTCAGGTATGGTATGGGCAGATCAGAGGCTTTATGTGATGTCTCTCTGTCCATCGTCTCATCAATGTCCTCCTTTTGTCTTATTTCATCTACTTGGTCTCTCATTGTGCCAAACTGCTGTTTCTGTTTTGGCTGCTAATTTAGCACTGCTTTAAGGTCAGTCTGCTTATGAGACCCAAATATGTGTGTGTCTGTCTTTCAGCCTCCATCTTGGCCTTCGATTGTATCTGCTGAGCCTGTCTGCTGGTAGTAGAGTGTGCCGCGTTCTGTGTTCATAGCTGAAGTGCCAGATTTGCACTGCTGCATGCACACATATACTGTAGTCAGCCATGTGCACATGATAATGCGTCAATTAGGGTTGGGGGATGTATTCTGTGAGGCATTTGTCAACCATCAGATAATTTGCTCAACTGTTTGCATGGTGATCCCTTTAATATCCCTTGTTGTGACATAATACAACATAAAGTTACATATACTGTTACACAAGATTTTAACTATATCGCCCCACTCCTAGTGTCATTCATACATGTGCACAGTTAGTGCATGATCTTTTAGCTTGGTAGTGTTTAGATGCCAAGTTTACTATAACTGCATGGTACTGAAAAATACTCATCATAATTTGTGCTTTTGTGTGTATGTCCGTGGGGGTGGGTATTGTCTCCTGCTATTGTCATGGCCAATGGAATCTTCATCAGGTTGTGGTGAATTTAGTTTTTGGCATGATTTGGCTTTGGAATAGTCAATGTGTCTGTATCGAGAGAGGGACAGAGAGAGAGAGAGAGAGCACTGTCTCTAATGTTTTTTTTAGTCTGCATAATCCTCTCATGCCTCTGGGAATTTATACACAAGTGGTCTCCTATTGCGACATACAGTAGTCCTGTACTCTAGGTTTCCTCTGCTGATTCCTTCAACCGTTCAGAGTGGGGAAAAATCAGCCTAGTTCTGATCACTCATCCCTGGCCTTCAATGCAATGCTGGGGGGTGGAGGTGAACTTGAGAACTGTGGGAATATCCCTCAGCACCCTACTCCAGTTTTGAGTGTGGTAAATGCTTTTCCACTGTTTGATTTGTGGGATTTTTGCATTTTTAAGTAACTTCTCAGCTACAACATGTATACCTGCCAGGTGGATTTTAAAGGGAGTATGTTGGGCCACATTTTTTTTTCCTGTTTCAGACAAGATGATGATTATTTTATGAAAGAGGTGTGGATGTTATCCAAGCCCTTGGATTTGTCAGGTTCTTATCAGCCATTCCCATGATCCAACTGAACAAATACATCTGAAGTTGCTGACTTTTCGTGCAACCTTGTTATTGGTACTGAACATTTTGGAAAGTGTAATATTCACTGCCAGGCATTCAGGTTGCCCCAGATAATCTTAAAGCGGCTATAATCCGTTTTTTCCAGAAAAGGAAATTCCATTCATCTTACTCGTCACTATCAGTTGACAGGTTTGCATAATGCATTCCAAAATCTGAAAATGTAACCCAAATGTATCATCAGAGGTATTTCAGCTTTGCCTTGAAGGCTACACATTTTTAACAGAATTGGGTGTGTGTTGTTTAGAGGATATGGATATTTACCAGGCAGGGAGGGTCTAACAAACATGAAATCCTGGGAACAAACAAATGTTAGGGAACAATCAAGATTTCTAAGCTACAACAGGCTGTAAGGCTAAGGCTACAGTTTGTTTTTAGTTTGTTTTTTACCTGTTTCATGAAACTTTACAGAAGTGCAACACTAAATTGCTGAGGTAAGGTGATGGACTCTGTTAACACATTCATCTTTTAATCTTTTAACACATTTTCTTCACAGAGCAACAGTTGTTGGATGTGTTTGTAGGCAGTGTGAGTCTGGATAAAATTAGAAAACTTAGGAATGTGGACCAATTGATTGTGTCCTTGGCAAAGCCTGAGGGGAATTCTATAACCAAACAAAGGCATCGTGGATGTCATTAGATAGGTCTACTCCAGTTCTGACCTCTAGGCCCTTACCAGGGGTGGCTGTGGCTCAGGAGGAGTGGCTTGTACACTAATTAATACGTCATGTAAATGAAGTCCATTCACAAGTTGTATGTAAACTCCACAATGTGTTACCAGTGTTTAGGGCCCAGTTTAGGAGGGGTTTTTTCTGGACATTTGTGCTAGTTTGTTGTCATCCACTATCACAAGGATTCCCCATAGCAAGATGTGTCAAGACATGTCTATACTCCATAGTAAGACATGTGAGAGAGGAACATCTCTCTACTGATACTCAAGGATTCAGGGCCATTCCACTAGCTTATAGATTTGTGTCACTGTCAGGCAGCCCTGCTCAGTAGTGGCTGACCATTAGGGACATGTATTCCTCCTACACAGTGGTTAAAAGTGTTACTTTAATTTAGAGCCCACTGGACCTTCCTGACATATTTTGTTGGTAAGTTGGCATTCTGCTCATCAGCATGTTCACAGGAGAATATCTCAGCTACTGTAAATAGAGTATCTGAAGTGTAAATCAGTTGCTTGGCTGGGAGGTGCTTTAAAAAACAGTGTAACCACTTTACTTTCAAATGAGTTGTAATTGGCTTTCAAAAACAAGATAATTGCCAAGTTTATTTTGCATAAATAAATCACTATGTGCTTTGAATGTACATTTCCTAAGTGAATAAACATTTGATGCCCATTTGTGCCAGTCAGTATGCCCAAGAGAGCCTATCTACACTAGACTTTTATCTGCGCTGCGGTCTGCATTAACTGTTCAGTACTACACAACAGAAGGCAGATTAATCTGCGTTTATGACCCCTTTCTTCAGTTGTTTGTCTCTCTGTGGAGGTAGATATCACACAGGCTGCCCCTTTGCTTCTGTTTGCTTAACCCAGCCTGTGATAATTGTCTGTGCACAGTTGGAGTGAGACCAGGAAAGTGAAACCAAAAAGGAAAGAGAAATTTAAAAAGTCTGATGGAAAAACCACTCAGTAGTCTGTTCTTTGTAGACCTCTGGGATTCTTATGCTCTAACTGATATAACACATTTCCAGTTTTCTGTAGTGAGTCTCCTGGCCTATCAGAAAGCTTATGCATGAAGACACTATAGCCCCTCTCTCATTGGCTCATACTGCTGTCTGTCAGATCATTGTGTCTAATCAGGCACGGCTGCCTGTGTTAAACTGGAGGAGGCTGGAGATAGTCCTTTATGTGCTGAGTTCATTCATGGGAGGTAGGAGTTCTGGTAACGTAAAGACCCAAGGCCCCTCCAGCCCCTCCCCCTTTGTGATGTGTTCATACACGTTCCAGCGTCCCCCCACAGGAAGTGCTACTTTCCCACCATTCAGGAATAAAAGAGGGGCAGGCAGCGAGCAGAGCAATGCTACATGAGCACATTCCCTCTGTCAGAGTCTGCCACGCAGCAAGAGAGCAGCACTGGAATGTTTATGTGTCGTTCAATTAGAGACGGAGAGGAGTGTGTGGGCGTGTGTGTGTGTGTGTCACTGCCTCTGTATTTCTCATGTCTCACTCAGCTCATATTGAGGATTACCAATATGGCAAGCTGTTGATGTTGGCCAGAGACTGGAGCCCTTGTTAAATCAAGTTTGTCTGGGATGCATATGCTGCCATAACAGTTATTAGCCGGCTGATTATTCTTAAAGGGAAAGTTTAGGTTTGGCTGAACCTCTTATTATCCTTCATTATGCATATCCTAAATATATATGAACAGTGAGATTACTGGATATCAGCAGGAGCACTAAAGTAGCTCAACTCAAGATAAAAAAAACCTGCTCCTGAGGGATTATTGTGCTTTTTATCCATGGGCTAACATTGACATTTTGTTAATTTGAAATTGCAGCAGGAACCTAGTTTTCCCGTTTCTGGGTGTGGGTGCATGTAAACAGGATGACGGATCAGAAAGAAAAAAACGCATTCTTCCTAATAAGTGAAGTTAACAACACTTTAAATGTTTACAAAATTCAAGTTAAGATGATACTGGGGATTGAGTTGAAATCTTGGCTGCATTACCCATCAACACGCCTTCAAACTGCAGGGAGAGCTATAAAAAAGACATTCATGAGTTTGTCCCATTTAAATGTAAAAGTGCCCCAAAAAATGAACTATACTATAATTGCATGAGAGCAAAGAGATGAAACATTACAATGAACACTTGTGATTCAAAGCCATTAACATGCAACTCTTTAAGTTATTGGACCATCTATCAAATCTAGTAACAGTCATAGTTACATTATAATCTTAGTTTTAGTCATAAATGTTGTATAATAACTATTTTATCTCAACTGAAGAACTGCACTAGTTGTTAGTAAGTTAGATTACATTTGCTCTTGTTAAGGCATTCAATGGTTTCACATACATTTTACACAAAGTTTAACTTAGTATCATACTGTGTGTTCTACCTACATGGTCACCCATAAAGTTGGAATCATTTTGTTTTCAGACACATTCCTCTTTTTATTTTCTATTTATACACATCAGTAATCACCTTTGACCAGGTGCAATGAGATTGATCAATACAATTTTGAGAATATATACACTTTATCTATCAAGAATAAATCACATTGTCACAATCATTTCATGAGAAGAAGTAAAAAAATATTTTATTACAACTTTATAGGCCACAGTGTACATACATATCAACTTTTTTTCTGCTTATTTCATTTGCAGATGAAAACAGTGGAAATGGCATCAATTCATTATCTGACAGAACAACACTGCCCGGACACACAGAAGTAAGTTCAAATGTGTTTAAACACACACAAGGTTTGTTAATTCTTACATTGTCACAAGATAACAGTTTTTATTTTGATCGATCTGTCATAAACCAAAATCAGTTGTCCTGTAGACGATTTTCAGCAGCATTTAATGGAGGTGACATTTTCCTAGGTTGTTTGTTTTTTTCTGTATCCAGTACATTGTTTGTGTCATTTTACAGGCGTTAATGAACTCTTGCTGACTCACGGCCTACGTAGCTGAGTCACAAGACCTCTGTGCCTCAAAGAGCTCCTCTCATTTCTCTAATATTGTGACAGAAATAAACTGTTGCTGCTCAGACAGGAGCCTTTTGTCAGTCTGTTGGGCTTGCAATGATACAGTGAGGCCGTCAAGCAGACGGCTTTATCCATCTTAATTCATAACCCTGATTATATTATGTTACTGTGATATATGACTAGGATTCAGAGCATTAATATCAGAGCTAATCTATCAAACAAGATTTTTTAATATTCTCATTAAGTCAGAATATGATTGCATAACACTTCATCAAGCAGCGTTCACACCCGTTACAAGAGAGTCTGTTAGTGGATGTGAGGGTCTGATAAACAAGCTGGGTGGGGTTCTGTAAACCACCAGACAGTTTCAAACCTGTGTGTGCCTTTTTTAATTCATTCATGTCTGCACTTATAGAGCGCTTTTCTAGTCTTTTGGCCACTCAAAGCACTTTCACACTGCAAACCACATTCACCAGTTCACAAAACCACTTACACTCCTATGGCAGCAAGCTGTCATGAAGGGCGCTGATGCTGCCATCAGGAACAATTTGGGGTTTAGTATCTTGCCCAATACTTTGAAACGTGGACTGAAGGAGCTGGGAATCAGACTACTGATCCTCTGATTAGTGGATGACCTCCTGAGCCTATAAAACTTTAACTACAAAAATAGTGAATGTTTTTAAATGTCTTATTAAATATTTTGTCTGACCAAGTGTCTAAAACCGAACATAATCTATCTTTAGAAATGACTTTAATGAAATTGAAAAAAAGTCTTAAATCATCATATTTGAGCAACTGAAACCAGTAAACATTTCAAAATAGTTGCCAGTCTTTTGTCATCGGACTAATCAGTCTACTAATCATTGCAGCTCTACGAAAAAATGAACAGTTGTTTTTTAACCAGAAGATGGAGAAGATGACATTTGCTCTTTACTGTCATTTTTATGTGAAAAAAAATGTTGACATTAAGACCTAAATTAGGCTGCACATTTAACAGCTTTAATATTTCATCATATGTCTGAATTATTATCAAAATAATTCATAACCTCAATTCCCAAGCAGTTCAGATTAAAGAAATAATACTCTTAGCTGACACCTGCTTATTATTGTAACAGTACTACAAATACAGATTATATACACTGTTTAAAATAGACACTGGTTATCTCACATATTGTAAATCATAGTGATATGTTTTTGCATAATCATTTCCAGCAATAATACTGTTTCTAGAAGTACAGACTAAGATATGAGGATACTCAATGAGGAGCATGATTTTTTTTGGGGTAAGTTTTAAGAGTTTCAGTAAATAAATAAAAAAAATGCACATAAATGAAAAAAAAATCGAATGTAAAATATTTTAAATTAAGGAAATAACACAGTGATTGCAATTCTAATTTCAACAGAACATGAAGCGTACTTCATGTTTCTCCTCCACTAACTAAGTTTAGCATAATGATAGGCTGTGAGTGCACTGTGCCCACCACTCCCTTGTTTTATGTGGTTTTTCCACAGTAATCATAGCTCTCTGCTGCACTCGTCTCCAAACGAAGCATTCTCTAGAAACACTTTTCAGTACTATCGCATATACTGACAATTGAATGGTTTAATCCTTATAATCAGAGACCGCTGCAGTAAAATAAATTACATGTATCACTAGTCTCTGTATACATCTAATTCTTTGTATTTATCAATTTTAAAATCAGTGCTTCTCATTTCTGACAGTTTAATTTAATTCTCTCGGTGTCATCGAAGTATTGCATGTGGAGTCTGCTTTCACTGTCCATCCTGTTAGAAATGTAAAAGTATTATTTTCTCGTTGGTGTTTCTCACACAGTCAGACAAGCTACAACCAAACAGAGACACAGTGTTCTTCAAGGATGGGAAGCGGAGGATTGACTTTGTGTTGTCTTATGTGGATGACAAAGATGGAGAAAAGAAACAGGTAAGTGTCACAGAAAAGTGTCAAGTTGCTGTTAGTTGACTACTCAGCATTTTTCAGCGTGGCCAGTGACTCACTGACAATTTATATCCAGAATAAGAAGACGTGGCACCACAAAGAGGAAGTGAAATGATGATATCAGATTTTCCAATGACACATAATTTTAAACAATTCATGAAATGAACAGATTTTAATATTGTTTGTGGTGTGTTTCATTGTAAACGTTTAAAGAAAAAGCTGTTTACTATTATATTATTAGGATTTTCAACAACTCAATTTTAAATAATAAAAACAAGCATATCTAATGCAGTAGTTCAAACATTCAGAATGTTGTGTACCTGACAATTCATATTACAATGTGAAAGTGATTTTAGTGGGGTTTTTCAAGATTAATTGGCACTGGCCTGAAAAAAAAGTCATTTGGTGCGACCATGATTCATCTTGAAATATCTTATATAAATAAAAGACCATCATTTACAAAGATTTTTTAAAAAATGCAAATACTTTGTTTCCAAACACTTTATATTACTGAAAACTTGTAAAAAAAGATGTGAAGGATGTTAACTAAATTAATTTATTTCAAGATGAATCGTGGTCGCACCACATGACTCTTTTTAAAGGCCAGTGCCAATTAATCTTGAAAAACCCACTAAAATCACTTAATTTCAAATGTATAATATGGAGCTTCAGGTACACAACATTCTGAATGTTTGAACTACTGCATTAGATATGCTTGTTCTTATTATTCTACAATTGAGTTGTTCTAAATCCTTATACGTCATTGACCCACATATACATATGAAGCATGAATCATGTGTCACATGATGGTGACTGTAGGAGGGAGGAGGCATAGTTACACAAAAGTGAGCCAGTCTTATCACTTCTTTTACTCTCAGTTGTCAATATATTTGAATTAACTTGGATTTTAAACAAAAGTTAATGGTTTCATCTACCAGCAGCAGCTTGTTTCACAGGAGATCAAGAGAGGTGCACATTGTCATGATTGCACCTGAAACTAGGCTAAATCTGTTTATTCTGTGTCCCCTATTTACTCCCCAAATGTTCTCTTCCACAACAAATCTCATTGACAGCAAGTCCATACTTCTGTGACTTCAGTTTCCGTGTTCCTGCACTCATTTATTTTTATAAACTCTTGTTTATGGTATCTCATAGTTTTATGATTTGTAATTTGTCGTCTAATTGCACTGATTTTACAGTTTGACAACTGCTTCCAAGCATATCCTTTATTGCAACTGTGCTTACCTCAAATGTGACTTACTTTTAAACATGTTATAGCTACATTAGCACTAATCTGAATTCTGAAAAGTGTTAGTAAAACGTCTTGAGTGACTGATGTAGTCATTGTTGCTGTCCCAGTCCTCCTCAATCAAAAAGTGCCACATTTTCAATCTTTAGCCAGGTGGGGAGAGCCCTGCGCACTCTCACACACTCATTCACACCTGCTGTCCGTTGTAACAGTCTGCTGGACACTGAGCAGCTACTGGAGTCCAAAAGAAAATAGCCTGTCGAGTATCCAACAGGAAATTTCAATAGATCCCTAAATGAAAAACAAACCTTTTAAACCTCCTTTTTGATTAGTTTGAAGCCTTCATTTTTATTGAACTTTAGATTTTTTTTAATGTTCTTACTCTCATAATTTGTCCTTGTTTTATTGCAGTTAAATGTTGTTGTTTTCCATTTTGTAATTTGTTTGTTTATTAAATATGTTTTATGTAATTTGGTGTGACACTAATATCGACATCATAATACATTTTTTGCAAGGGTCATTCCTCTACCACTGTATTGTTCCTTGCGTATCACGCAAGTAACAATTGAAGCAATATGTTTTTGTCTATTTTTCTTTTCTTTAACAAACATCCTTCCCCACCTCCTGCCTTTGTGTTGGAGGTCCATGAGGTACAAGTTCAACACAAAATGACAGTGTTTCCATATGTGAAAATTAAGCAGAGTAGAAATTACGTCTTCACCACATGCTATCATTTTCAAGAATAGATGTATACAATAATAATAATAATTAAAGCCGCAAGCGGCGATGGCGGGCCCTCGCTCGCCCATGCCACCGCGGGGCCTGAGGCATGGCGGGGCTGTGGCGTGAAGCAGAAAGTGAGAAAAAACCTGGAAGGAGGCCAAAAATGCAATGTTTCGTTCATCCAGTAGGGGGCAGTCACAGGTAGTTACACATATGGTCTGGTGTGGTCTGGTGTGTTCAGGGCGGCCACTCATCAGTCATGTGAATTTTGGAGTGAATTGGACAAAGCATGAAGGAGTTATGAGAGGTTGATGGTTCATCCACCAGGGGGCAGTATGGGGAGCATGCAGGTGTGTTCAGGGTCAGTCCCTCATCACACATGTGAAGTTTCGTGGAAATCGGACAATGTTGATGCAAAAAATGGCACTTCCTGTTTCCACTAGGGGGCGACATGAGCGACACCCCTATCAGATGGAAGAGGTCTCCACCCTGGACCTGTGTATCAATTTTCATGATGATACGTGTTCAATAAAGCCATCAAAAAGCCAAACGTATTTTCATGGCGAGGAATTGATGGTAGCCACGCCCCCACAGGGACGCAATTACTCGTAGCTTCACAGTGTTCATAATGTAGCTTCACCAACTGGTTCTGCATGTTTTAGAAGTGGAATGAAGTTGATGGGGTCAACTATGTATTTTTCATGAATTTAAGTTCACTTCCTGTTACCACCGGGGGGCGCTATGAGTTACGTGGGAAGTTAATATATCGGGACATTCAGGGCGGAGCCATCATCATGTCCAGCAAGTTTGAAGCTGATTGGATGAAGTATGTGGGCGTGAGAGCCACTCGTATGTACATGGCGTGCACGCCAAAGTTAGTTGAGCCCTGGCAGACACGCCCTTTGACCTACGGATGCGCAGAGCACAACTTAAGCTCAGCTAGGTCTGGAGATGTTGCGTACCTAATTTGAACTTGATCGGGCGAACGCTGTGGGAGGAGTTAATTTTAGGCGGGAAAAATCTAAACCAAAATGGCCGACTTCCTGTTGGGTTGAGGTCATGAGGTCAAGAGGCTTTTTTGCATATGTGGGTATAATACATATGTGTACCGAATTTTGTGAGCATAGGACAAAGTTAGCAAAATTCCCTATGGGCATTTTTGGACTTTGTAGGGGGCGCTATTCCGCCATTCTGCGTCGACCATCTGCGACCACCCAAAAATATCGAATTTCGGATGAGGCCGGACGTCCGTGCAAAAGTATAAGCATTTTCGCATTTGGGAAAGGGGCGAAATTGGGGCACGAAATGTCGGAAGAATAATAATAATAATAAACATTACAATTTCAATATAGCATTTGTCCCCGGGGGTCTTCCATACCACATGATTACTTGATTACTTGATTACTTTGGGGTCACTTGCACTTTCGGGTCACTTGCACGTTGGGGCATGAACGAATTTCAATAGGGCTTTCGCCAGGCGACTTGCAGTCGCCGCTCGGGCCCTAATAATAATAATAATAATAAACATTACAATTTCAATATAGCATTACTTGATTATTTGATTACTTTGGGGTCACTTGCACTTTGGGGTCACTTGCACGTTGGGGCATGAACGAATTTCAATAGGGCTTTCGCCAGGCGACTTGCAGTCGCCGCTCGGGCCCTAATAAACATTACAATTTCAATAGGGCTTTCGCCAGGCGACTTGCAGTCGCCGCTCGGGCCCTAATAAACATTGCAATTTCAATATAGCATTTTTCCCCGGGGGTCTTCCATACCACATGATTACATGATTACTTGATTACTTTGGGGTCACTTGCACTTTGGGGTCACTTGCACGTTGGGGCATGAACGAATTTCAATAGGGCTTTCGCCAGGCGACTTGCAGTCGCCGCTCGGGCCCTAATAAATAAGGACAGAGGAGATAACAATCAGAACAAAAAATACAACAAATAGGAAAAAATGACTGATGAATAATAATTTGTACTAAAGAAGAAAATGAATTGAAGAAATAATTAATTAAATTTATACTAGATTAAATAATAAAATCTTATATTTTATGTTTTCAAGTGCATGAGGTGCCACTCTAAGTGTGAGCGGTAGCTGTCCATTCATTGTCATTCATTAGTTCATTCATTCGTTCACTCAAACCTTTATTTAGACAGGGTGGGCCATTACAATACAAATATAAAATATAAGAAACATTAAACGTAATCAGCAAATATAAATAGCAAACATGAACAAGCAATATAAGTAACAATAACAGCAATATATAAAAGCAATAAAAAACATAACAGGAAAAAAATATTAAGGCAATAAAAAGCAATATATGCCTGTAAAAGTTAAAGCTAAATTAAAACACAAGCATTTACACTGCCCCGTATCAGCTACAAGACATTTCAAATGATTAAAAGTGATTAGCTCGTCAAACTTAACTATCGTCAAGTTGTTCCTCTTGTGTGGAGCGTAATATTTCAAAGCCAATTTCCAAATCTCAGTGCTAACATAGTCTTGGTGTGCAGTGTGAAATAAACTATAGTTAATAAGACATGTCAGGTACCTAGGAAGTTTGCCATGAGAGCTTTGTATCATGCTGCTCTCGTCTCTCTGCCATCCAACTTTCTGATATTGAATTCAATGATGAGCTTTAAAGCCCCAGTCACCAGTTATGAACCTTAGGACGAAGTGAGGTTTAAAAGTAGAAACAGGAGAGTACATATAGATTATTTCTCAGATAGGGGTTGCCATGTTTTCAGGAATATATTATCTCTGTTAGTAAATTTATAGTTAAGTTTCTCCACATGACAGATTTCGCTGTAAGCCTCTGATGTCCACTGTTGTAAGATTAGGCATTTAGCCCAGGTGTACGAGGGAAATGGCTTACTTCCCATTTAACTGTCACTGATTCAAAGACTGAGTGGGCGATCTGGTGTGAAAGTTTTATTTTAAAGGCCTTGGATATGTACTCAAAATACCGAAGGACTTAACCTTCAGGCAGGACCAGAACTGAAGGGTAAGCCTTCCCATCTCTTGTTTAGACTTCTCCAATAAAGGAGAGGTGTTGGTGTATATGTTATGAAGCCTTGGCTTTGAATAATGGAGTATGTGAACTACTTTGAACTGTACTAAAGTATGTCTGGCATTTAAAGAACTATGGTGAATAATATTAAGAATTGTCTCCTGAGATTTCAGTATTTATTCAGTATAAGTATTCAGTTTCAGTTCTTATTCCTAATCATTTTTCACTTTGTCATTGCACACCACTACACGAGCCTGCAAAGTATCATACAATAAAAAGACTGATCCCTTAGAGCTAAGATCAAATTCCTAATCTGGAGGTACCAGTAGAAATGTGCTGATGGTAGACTCTTAGTCTTTTGTAACTGTTGATAAGCCACAAGGTTTCCCTCAATATACGTCCTTTATTGACTATATGACTGTGTTTCCAGACAGAAAAGACTAAAGCAGGAAGAAAGGCATTGTTGTATAGTGGATTGTCTATGTGAAGGAAAGATTGGATTTGTTTCTGTACTTAAGGAGTGAACTAAAATTGGATTGTTTAGATAGATTATGTTTTTTCCCTAATTGGATTATTATGTAGGGCAGGGAGGGAAGTGTGATCGCATGTAGCCAGTTTAATCTGAAGCCTTGGTGTATGTTCTTGTTGTAGTGGTCTGCTGGCAGAAAATTGCTCCAAAAAGAAAGTACATTAAGTTTGGCTGCCCAGTAGTATAATTTAAATTGCGACAAGTCTCCTTCTGCCTAATAATTAAATAGATTTTTAAAAGATATTCTGGCTATTTGTCATTCCAGATAAAATATGGTATGATTGAGTTCAACTTCCTAAAATAGTAAAAGGGAATAAACACAGAATGCATTGAAAAATATATAAAAATCCAGGGAGGGCAACTTTCATATGGTGTTAATATGATCGACCACAGAAATGGGAAGTGTATTCCAAAATTCAATATTCTGTTTTAACTGCTGCATCTTGCATTCCCAGTTAGTTTTCAAAAGTTTCCCATGCTCTTTTGTAGCAATTATATTTAATGTTTTGAACTGGTCCTTCACAGTCTGAAAAGGTTCGGTATGAGGAAAACTTAATCTGTTTTGTCCGATACGGGCATAAGTTTGTTTTTCACCTATTTTATCTTGTAAACTTGAAAAGCTTTCAAAAATATCGATTTAGCACAGTAGTGGTAGGATGAATGTTTTGGGGCATGACAAAAATATTGTCATCCCCCAATAGAAATAAGTTGTTGACTGTGTTATCAATGTAAATCCTGCCACATTTTAAACCAGTCTATGTTCTTTGCTAATTGATCTGTCTTTGTGAAAATCCATTTGTAAGAGTTTTGAGATACCAACTGACAGAAAAAACTCAGGCAGGGACCATGTTAAATTTCTCTCACATGGAAAGGCAAAGGAGAAAACATGCTGAGGCTGGTGTGAGGTTGTGTGGCTCTCATGCTTGTGGTTTTGTGTTTGTCCGCAGGAGAGGAGGAGGGAGTTTGAGGCCAACCTTGAGAAAGCTGGACTGGAGCTTGAGCTGGACGACAAAACAGTAAGAAATCCAAATGCAGAGTTTTTGCACCACCTGGTGGATTGTACACTGAGTCACATCATATTGTACAAAAAAAGTCTTAAAGGGATGGCTCAATACAAAATACAGCATACTGTTAATATCAAGTATTTTAAAGAAAATGTGTAGAAATTCTTCACAAATACTTGAAGTTTACAATATTTTCTTTTTCTTCTGTCCCATCTACACTGGAATCAGGACTCCAAAGACCAAAAGACATACTTCTTGAAGATCCATGCTCCTTGGGATGTACTGGCCACCTATGCAGATGTCTTGAAGATCAAGGTTCCCTTCAAGGAGAGTGATATCCCCCATGGTCAGGATGTCCCGCTGGAGTGGCTCTCGCATCCTTTCCGCCTGCCACAGGACATCATGCGTCCCCAGCCGGACTATTTCACCCACCCTTTTGACAAGAGCAAGACAAACTTCTTCCTGATCAATGACAAGGATACTTTTTTCCCACCCTCTACAAGAAACAGAATTGTGAGTGTTTCTCAAAGCGCAGTTCTTTCTATAATCAGAATTTAATTATGTTACACTGTACATATGTACTGGGTTTTAGGTTTTGGATCAGTATTTATCCAGTCTGGTGAATCCAGTTAAACTCTCATAATTCTTCTGGACAGGCTGACCTTAGAAGACTTTGTGCGGATTATATTTTTTATTATTTTTGGAAAAAGCTTGTGCAACATGGAAGTAAAATATAAACGCATTTAGCTAAAAAGTACAAATGAATCCAAATCTCTTAATCCCTCTTTAAATCTGTTGTTGTTATTAGGTTTTCTACATCCTGGCTCGTTGTCCGTACTACAAAGAAGGCCGGAAAGACAAATGCAAGACAGGAATCAAACGACTACTCAGCAATGGGACCTACACAGCAGCCTTCCCACTTCATGATGTAAGACACATGAAAGAAAACTCATAAATATGCAGAAGTTTGACATACAAATTACATATAATCAAGCCTGTTTTCACCTACACTTTGTGAGACTTTTTTAATATATGCCTCACTATGGAGGTCGATAATTGTTTACTCTATTTAAGTATTTTTATTTAACCTTTGCTGATTATTTTTTATTAAAATTAAGCAACACAATTACATTTTAATTGATTAGGATTGATCCTTTCAGGAGCAGACACAATGTCAAAATGTTGCTAACATTTTAAACCTTATAATTTTAAAACACTGAATGGAGCTCTCGCTCAGAATTAGTGCTTCATTTTTTTATGACCTGCCACAATTTCCTATTATTTCTACTTATACTATTACTGATTTTGGCTGTAGTAGTAGAACTGTTGATTGTAAAAGTGGCCCATTAAACTTTAAAAACAGGAAACAATTACTTTTTGTCAAGTACTTTTGCATAATTGTGTATTTTCCATTTCCAGAGCCACAATATTTTAATCAGCATGACCTTAATATGAGAATATTAAGGTCTGATATTGAATATTTGATGCTATATAAAGACTTCTCCTATTATAAAACTTTTTTGTCCTTTTTCACTTCAAGGAAATTTTGTTGTAACTTATAAAATTGTTAATATTAAGAAATAATTGAAGGATTGTTTGACATTTTGGGAATTGTACTTATTCACTTTCTGGCAGAGAAGTCGTTCTTTAATTGTTGAAGATGTTTTCCTCAGCAGCCTATGATGCGTTGTCTCTTTTCCTCCAGTGTCGTTACTGGAAAAAGGGAAAAAATGTTAAATGTGAGAGCGAACGCTTCAACCTGTACAAGAACTGGGCCAGTTTTCTCTGCTTTTACAAAGAGCAGCCTCTTAACCTCATCAGGTATACAAGAATCACCTTTGTTTTCACGCAAGATTTTCCATTGATCACTGAAACGTGTTCAGTGTGGATTATGGTTTTGAAACCTGACCTAGACTGGCTGTTAAAAAGATTCTTTGCTTGCAGGAAGTACTACGGGGAAAAGATTGGGATCTACTTTGCCTGGCTGGGTTTTTACACAGAGATGCTGTTCTTTGCAGCCGTCATGGGTGTTATATGTTTCACCTATGGAGTACTCAGTTATGAAGACAACATATCAAGGTTAGTACCACCAGGGGGCATTGAGGAGCTGATAACCAAGGGGGGAACCAAGTTGACACAGCAAGGAAAGTAACACTGCAGTAAAAACATGCTTTTATAAGTGTACATAACTGTAGGCTACAGTAGCATATGGATGCCAGGAAATGCTAAAATGTGCACATGTAATCCAATCAATCTACAAGAATAACATATGACATTTTACACTCATAGCAACCTATTGGAAATAATTGGAAAATAATATTTTGGAAATGTTCTCAAAATATTATTAGTTTTTTTCTCGTAATGTTATTGTTTATTCTTGACTTTTTATTTTAACAATGGCCCTAATAATTTGTTGTATGAAAATCATGAAACAGCCCCAGACAAAAGTTGGCGGACATGTCCACTCCTCTTACTTTTTGACCGGATAGTATGATTGGTGGGAATTGGTCTTCCTGTTTGCTATGACAAAGCATTGACTGATTGAAGCGTAAATTACTGCTATTCCCCAAACCACATGCTAACAGTCCATTTTCAAGTAATACTGTTTTGTATTTACATTTTGAAAATGTTAACTTTTCATTGTATGTATTCTTGTTTATTTTCATTCTCTTTTATTCTCCTTTTAGCAAAGAAATTTGTGATGCTAACATTGGAGGCAGTATCGTGATGTGTCCACTTTGTGATAAGAAATGCCCTTTCTGGAAGCTAAACTCTACATGTCTTTCCTCCTGGGTAACACTTTACACTCAATTTTTAAACCACAGATAATCTTCATGTACTGTATTTATGACACACTTTAATTATACACGAGTGTGTGAAATAAGTAATTGAATATCTGCAGTAAAATGTATCCTGCAGAGTCAGCAGTATGTCACCCTGTTCATGCCCAGCATGTCACTTCTTCTGCTTCTCTACATAACTTAACCTGGTCCATATTCTCGCTTCCAGCAATCCCATCTGTTTGATAATGAGGGGACGGTATTCTTTGCCATATTTATGGGGATTTGGGGTAAGTCTCATTCAATACTGCTCTTACTGTGTTTAACCTGTGTCAGAGATCCAATACACCCCCCCCCCCCAACCCCCCTTTTATAAGACAGATTTTCACAGTTGAAGTCTTTTCACACTGAAGAATCAATCTGTATCCATACTGCTTAAGCCCAGATCAGCTTGCCAGCACAATTTCGTTACACTAAGTGGTCACATAGCTTGTCCAGCACTCTGCAGGCCTAGGGCACCTAAAGTCTGGCCTCATACACAGCAGTCAGCCAAGAGGGGAGAGTCATGACATGGCCAAAAGAAAGAATATTTATAAGAAGTCTTTTATCCCAAGTGCAATTCATATTTCAAACACTGGCAAATGATCAATACGCACACAGGAACTGTTCTGCACTTGTATTTCTATACCTTACATATTTTATGTAATTATTAATTTTATGTATTTTAAAAATGATTTTATGCAATTTTATGGATTCTATGGTTATGTCATTTCTGACTATTGTATGTCTGTTATTGGTGAGCCAAAGACAATTTTCCACCATTGTGGACAATAATGTTTTATTCTATACATTTAATATATTTCTATAAATTAGCATGAAACATGCTTTGAGCCTGTTTTTTAATGAAGGCATCACTACCAAGACAATGTATCGTCCACAACAAATAGCTCTGATCCAAGAACCCAACAAATGCACTCAAAAAGTTAGTAAGACCTGTGTGAAAAAGGAATTGGTACAGAAACACAGTCCCTCAAAGACCTGCACAACATAAACAGTTCTCATCATGCAACAACAATCTATTTGCCAGAGATGACTCCCAAAACAAAGATTTTACAATTTTTATGTTCTGTTTCTTCAATTTTTCTTGTCAGTAACACTGTTTTTGGAGTTCTGGAAGCGGCGTCAGGCCCGGCTAGAGTACGAGTGGGACTTGGTGGACTTTGAAGAGGAACAGCAACAGCTTCAAACGCGGCCTGAGTTTGAGTTCACATGCACTAACAGGAGACTCAACAAGATCACCAAGGTGCCTCAAAACCTTAATGCCCTAATGAACAAGCTAAATTACATGTAGCCCGTGATTTGTAAATAAAAGCATGGTTTATCATTTTAAAACTATTTTCAATGATAATAACAGTGAATAATCTTTCAGGAAATGGAGCCATATCTCCCTGCCAGCAGCAAGTGCGCTCGCTTCTGCTTCTCTTCAGCCACTGTCATCTTCTGGGTAACTCAATATTCAGTTGTGTTTGTGTGTGTCTGTGAGTGTGTGTGCGTGTGCGTGTGCGTTTGCTGTTAATAATAAATCATAGTGAGTAATTTTCTGTGCCAATCACATGCTGCCAACAACAAATGTGTGTGTTTGTGTGTGTGTGTGTGTGTGTGTGTGTGTGTGTGTGTGTGTGTGTGTGTGTGTGTGTGTGTGTACTCTCTACAGATCGCTCTGATAGTGACCTGTATTATCGGGGTCATAGCATACAGGCTGGCCGTGTACGCTGCGTTTGCGAGTATCATTTCAGACCCCGTGAAGGAGATCCAGTTGGTGGGCAGATTCATCACTCCACAGCTAGCAACTTCTGTCACTGCTTCCTGCATCAACTTTGTCATCATCATGATCTTAAATGTCTTGTATGAGAGGGTAGCCATTTGGATCACTGATATGGGTAAGGAGATTTAATCTAGTGCTGTACATAAGTACAACATGTAAGTCTTTTTTTATCATTTAGTCTTTTCACACCATCCTGATCTGCTGATCTTGAACTATTTGCTCTCTCCAGAAATCCCTAAGACCCACCTGGAGTATGAGAACAGGTTGACCATGAAGATGTTTATGTTCCAGTTTGTCAACTACTACTCCTCTTGTTTCTACATGGCCTTCTTTAAAGGCAAATTTGTGGGTTATCCTGGTGACTATTCATACATGTTTGGAAAGTGGAGCAGATTGAGGAATGAGGAGGTGAGTTTTTTTGCCTTTTTATTTGACCGTACTTACACTTTTTTTTATATTTATTGTTGATTTAGGTTGTGTACTGGAATGGGATGTTATTCTTAAAGTAAACATCTCTGTAAAAAAGGACAGGTATGTTCCTTACTTCATAATCTCAGGACTGTCACCTGGAAGTGCATTAAAATAAAATAAGTTTATTTTGAAACTAAAAACATCTTGGTTTCTTAGTGTGATCCTGGAGGCTGTCTGATTGAGCTGACCACACAGTTGGTGATCGTCATGGCAGGAAAACAACTATGGGGGAACATTCAGGAAGCCCTGCTGCCGTGAGTCCATCAAATCTTTGTCGTCCACTCAATCTTTCACTATTCAATAATTCTCCATAGTCATTTAATCTGAGTGAAATTAGTTGTTAGCCACAAGACAACAGTTTTACGTCACAGATGTACAGAGATTTTTTTATTTTTAAAAAAAATATTATTGTGCGTGAGCAAATAGTTGTTATCATCATTAGTTGGAAACAGCATTGGGCTCTCCCAAATCAGGTGCATACTGTAATTTATAAAAATGGTTTTATTACAACTTCTCAGGGAGATCTATAGGTTTAGATGGAATAGCCAAGAAAATACATCAAAGTATAAGGAAGAAAACATTTGACACCAGCTTCACTTAAAACAGTACTTGTCAAAAGCATCAAATAAAAACATCAAATTATAGGATAAGAGAAAAACGTATGATGTGTGTGTGTTAATGAGTCTGTTGTTGGTTTCTTTTTGCTGAATGCTTTTAAAACAATCAGTGACACCAAAATGATTGGGATATTTTATTGATTTAGAAATGCTGAGTAGCTGTGATTTGTTCTCGTTAGATTAAATTGTGCACAAGATAACAATTTGCACACAGAACCTCATGGTTTATTTCAACAAATGATTAACATACAGTATATAGAGTTTTATATTTATTCTCAATGTCTATTTGCATGACTTCACAGATCAAAACAGAGTACTGAGTGACTAATAGTGCAGCAGCTGTGCTGATCATGGCACTGTCATCTCTATCTGGAAATGTCTTGTTGGCTTTGTGTAAATCCCAGTGTCTGCAGTTTGTTCATCCAGTGCTTTGTCATGGGCTTCTTGATAGGTTGATACGTAACTGGTGGAGTAGCAGAAGGGCGCGGCGCAATCCTGAGAACCATTACAGCCGCTGTGAGCAGGACCACGTCCTGCTGAACTTCAGCCAGCTGGGCTTGTTCTATGAGTACCTGGAGATGGGTGAGATACCTCACTGGCCTTGTTTATAAATAAAGTTAATAACTAGACAGGAGTGTAAGATGAAGATTTGCATAGAGAAGTATGAAATCATGGATTATAAATCACAGATTTTTATGGACTAATCAATTTTTTGTTATTCATATCACATTTGTTTTCTGATCTTTTTCTTTTGTTTCTGATTACTGTCTCTCCGGCTGCTCTCTCTGTCATTTCAGTGATCCAGTTTGGCTTCATCACTCTGTTTGTGGCCTCTTTCCCCTTGGCTCCGCTCCTGGCTCTGTTCAACAACATTCTGGAGATCAGGGTTGACGCCTGGAAGTTCACCACCCAGTTCAAACGACCAGTGGCGTCCAAGGCCCGAAACATCGGAGCATGGCAGGAAATCCTCAACGCAGTGGCCATTTTGTCTGTTGTCACCAATGTGAGTTTTGCGTAAAAATAATCTTTACATGACATTAAGGGAATTTATTTTACTGAATCATTTCTGTATGTTCATGTATGATACATACATTTTTTTCCAGCAGTGTTAGTTAATTGGCAAACATGTCATTGTGCTCTCTTTGATCTCAGGCGTTCATCATGGCATTCACCTCAGACATGATTCCCCGTATGGTCTACCTATATGCCTACAATGAAGAGTCCTCCATGATGGGCTATGTGAACAACAGCCTGTCAATATATGACATTTCACTGATAGATAAAGACAACATGCCAGAGGATAATGACAGCTGGCGTGATTATGTGAACACCACCTGCAGGTATTCAGAGAAAGAGCTTGTTTTGCATCTGACTGTAGAACATTTTATCACTTTAAGTGTTTGGAGGTCATATCATAGATGTTTTATATGCCAGTATGTTTTCCAGAAGAGTGCAATGTATCACATTGGTGGATATTTTTTGTTTTATAACTGATGTATAAAGCAATGTTTGTTTTTATTCATATGAAGTAGCACTTTTGGACTCTACTGTATATATTACACCTTGTATGATGCCCCTCTCTTTGCTGTTTTTTCTACAGATACAGAGACTACCGTTACCCTCCAGGCCACCAGAGGGAGTACACCCACACCATGCAGTTCTGGCACATTCTGGCAGCCAAAATGGCCTTCATTATTATCATGGAAGTAAGAACTTTTCCTCCACTTCTTCCTCAAAAAAATGAATGCTTACAATTGCTTTTTTCCAAATGAATTTAACAACAATCATGTGATCCCCCCCTCTCTCTGCAGCATGTGGTTTTTGTGGTGAAATTCTTTGTGGCATGGATGATCCCGGACATCCCGTCAGATGTGAAGGCACGTATTAAACGTGAACGCTACCTGATTCAAGAGTATCTGCATAACTATGAAGTGGAGAGGCTCAAAATCCAGATGAGTGCCAGCTTTATTACAGAGCCAGAGACAGAGATGTCCTCCACACCAGACAAGCATGAAATGTTGTCTGAGTGCCTGTAGCCCCTGGTTCACACTGCCAACTTACCAAGCCAAGAGCGGACATTTATGGGAGTTTTATCCCCGCCTAGAACATAAATATGCAAGGGCTTCTGTCTTGCAGATTTAAAACGCTATAATTTTTTCATTTTTGAATGGACATTATCATCTGAAGAGATCTGCTCCTATATTAGGATCTGAACAGAAGCATAAGGGGGGGGGGGGAATCAGCATTTCAGTTTGTTTTCAAACCAGCTTCTTAAATGGATGAAACATTTCAGTGCCATGGAAAATTGTTGGAAAGGTGCTGGGATAAAATAGATCATAACTGCAGCTTCCCCATATACTGCCTTCTCTTTTCATGTCCCATAACTAAAAAAAAACTATGTATGTATGTGCTGATAGACTTAGAAGTTATGGAGTTGAACATGTGGCATTCGGTGTAATTACCCTTTAAGAAGAGTTGATAATTATATAATTAACTTAATAACCTGTATGTGATTCTTCTAATGAGAACACAGGATGAAGGACTGAGCTGCTTAGACAAGAGCTATGTTGTATGTCTGTTTATTTTTTATTTTTTTATATTTTGAATGGTAATTGTGGTTAAAAAAACATATCATAAATATTATACCCATAACATTTTCTATCATTTAACTATGAATGAACAGTAGAAGACACTCTTAAATATTGTTAAATATATCAAATGTGAAACACACTTATATTCAAAAGGAGGTGCATATTCCTTAAACAGCTTCACTATCATTAAAAAGTAGCTACATAATGTCTGGTTCAACTTATCTATAGCTGGGCTTTACGATTGTCAGTTTTGTTATGAGTGTATGAGGTTTCGGGGAAAAGATGTTTAAAAAAACGTGTTTAAAACAAAGTACCTCCATCATACTGCAGTGATACTGTAACAATCAAACATCTGCTGTTATTTCCACACATTCCACCCTCAGTTAAGGGCTTCAACAGTAAATTATGGTGAGACGGCAGCTGCAGGCTCACGTCCCATCTTCCAAACGTATTTCCAACTTGCTGCGGGACCAATTATAACATTTCTACTATCTGAAGCAACTACATGAAGAAGACGCTGGAAAGATCTCAAGACAGATCTTTTGTTTTATGCGTTGGGTGTGAGAGTTTTACTGCTCGTAGTACATGTAGGTGGATAATAAATGGCCTGGATTATTGTTTTCACATTTTACATTATTAATTTCTCCATAATATATTGTAGGCAGATACAATTTTAAACTTGATGTGAAGTATTTGCAGTAAGAAAGCAGAAGAACTTTTCAAGTGAGGACAGTTTTTTTAAATAAAAACAATCACTTTTAGCAACCAGTTCATCATCTCTAACTGGTTACTACATGTTACTGTACATAGTAAAAATATGGTAAATATTTAAATGGGTTGCAGTGAATTTATTTTTTGATCTGTGGCTGGTTTGTCGCTAGACACATTTGTGTTTAGAGCTGTTTTATAATCCTCTTTGTTAGTTTTCTTTCCATATTTCTTATATCGCCTCATACTAACTACCATCAAGCAGTGTTAGGTCAGTTCTTAAAGTAGCTTTAATGCTATAAATTCCCACGTTGTCAAGGGACCAGACAAGTAAAAAAAACTCCCTCTGTAACACATTATGTGGGAGAAAGCTCTAATTATGTTTTTTTACAGTAGTTAAGGCATTTATCAGATACAGTGGGATGTTTTTGTAATCTTCTAAAGCCTAACATGAATTTGGTAGTTGTTTATTTTGAAGCATTGTTCTGTGAATTATGCATTTGTCACTCCAGATAACCGCCATTCTGATTTGACAGTCAAAAAGTAAGCCTGACTTACTCCAATCTCAGGATTAACATCTTGTAGTGTTTGTCGAGCATCAGTGTGCAGCTGTCCAGGTGTTCTTTCAATGGGGTTAGCTCATAATCCCACATGCATGATACATTTCCCAAACAAACAATTAATGCCTTAAAGGTCTGTGTTTACTTGTTTTGTATGAATTTTTAATAACAAAGTTTCTTATCTCAATTCAAAACAAATTTCATGTGTTGCTGCTGCTAGTAATTGCAAAATAGCCTATTTGTCTGTGCATGAATTGCTGTTATGTACATTGTTATTCACATTCTAACTGCACTGTAGCCCGCTGTTCAGAAATGCAATTGGGCTTATAATATTTACAATAAATGAAGAAATAACTATGTTTAAGACTTTTATTTACTTTTTGTTGAGAAAGCTGCAATGTCTTGTGTGACCACCAGGTGGTGCCCGATAACCACAAATAACATGAAAGGCACTGATCTTTACTCCCATCTCTTTTGTCATAAAATTGCATTTCTAAGATCTATATTTAAGTGTCTATTATAGGAAGATAACAATAATAATAATAATTATTATCTTTATTTTTATTATTATTATTATTATCATTAGCAGCAGTAGTAGTAGTAGTAGTAGTAGTAGTAGTAGTAGTATCATTATTATTATGAGCTTTATTAGCCTGTTACTATTTGGCTATATTTGGCCTGCAGAGGGACAGTTGTCTCATGATATATCCTTGAAACCTCATAAAATATTCACAAGACTTCCAAAAAATGTGTGCGTGCTTCTGTGGGAAGATATCGTTGTCGGGGGGATGAAAATATGGGAGACGCTTAAATTATTGATGGATTCCTACGTGAAGGAGAGGAGCCTGTTGGAGGGAAAATCCACTCCTGCTCATTTGGTTTCCATAGCACCGCCCTCGAGAGAGCTGCAGCTTTCATATATGGGGTTACTATGCTTGTTTTTAATAATTTCCTTAAGCATAACGACGACAAATAAAATACACATAGCCTTAATTTAACTGCATTATATCTTCACACCCTTTATAATGCGGATTGAGCTTGAGTAAAACATTTCCTCCTCTTCCCCTTAGCGCCTTTTAAAATAACTACGAGAAACAGATTGGTGTAAATACATTGAACATGTCATATCTTGACTCCGGCCTGTGTTTGTGCTGAGCAGCTGGCCAAATGTTGGACGCGGAGCTGCTGTCGCTGACCTCGGTGCTGAACACGACGTCAGATGAACCTGCGCTCACCACAGGAGACACGATACAGCCTCACTCCCTCTTTGATTTATTGAAGCAACTCCAAACACCCACCTCTGCTCTCTAAACTTTTTTTTTTTTTTTTTTTTTCCATTCGTTTACTCTCTCTCTTTCTCTCTTTCTCTCCCTCTCTCTCTCTCCGTCTCTCTCTCTTTCTCTCTCTCTCTCTCTCTCTCTCTCTCTCTCTCTCTCTCTCTCTCTCTCTCTCTCTCTCTCTCTTTTGTTATTGTTGCAGAGAGAGATCCATATCGCTCTACGGTTCGACGGGCTATCAATTTCACTCCTTTTCCTTTTTCGTCGCGATGGCACTGTGCAAGGCTACTGTACGCCAGGCAGGAGATGAGTTGGTGGTGGATGAAGGTTCACAGCTCGTCTGAGTCTCCTTTGCATGAAGGTGTAACAGAGCTCTTCATTGTGAAAAGCAGGCGCGTCTGTCGGATCGCCGCCTCTCTGGACTCAGATTTACCACAACTCGGTTTTGTTTTCCTCGTAGCCGCTGCAGTCGGCTGTCCTGCGCCGTAACATGACGATTAAGCAGTAAATAATATTTAGAAAAACAGGCCAATACATAGAAACTGGATATGGAGTCAGTGAAGACGAGAGCCGCGTCGGGGGTGAAGGAATTTGCGGGGAAGACCCTGGGTCATATGTACAGGTAAGGACGTGACATTTTCTACCAGCCTGATTGGCGCCCAATAATTTCTTGATGTTACATTGGAATTATTTGGATTGTGTGTGTGTGTGTGTGTGTGTGTGTGTGTGTGTGTGTGTGTGTGTGTGTGTGTGTGTGTGTGTGTGTGTGTGTGTGTGTGTGCGTGTGTCTGTCTACAAGGCCACCGACAATTGTTTTACAATTTACAGGGATCTGTAGTCACGCCTCTAGAAATGAGAGGAAAATTATGCAATTTAGTGTGTGCGTACATGCGTGTGTGTGTGTGTGTGTGTGTGTGTGTGTGTGTGGTGAACCTAGATGCCACTGGTGCACACAGTCAGTCCACCCTGGTGCAGGGCCTGTATGCGTGAATCTCATTAGCAGACGTGCGGGCCAAGCACGTAATTTTTGTGTTTCATTCAACATTTTTTGTGTCTCCAATATTATCTTCTAAACCAGTGAAGCACATCCAATAACAAGCCGTCCTTCATATGAACTGCAATCCATTTATTTGCCAATTTAATACGACACATTGATTTGTCTCTTCTGTAGACATTATCCTGCTGGTTTCTGCATCTGCAACTGAACGAATAAAAATGTGGACTTCAAGTTATATTTTGACAATTCCCTTGTGAATTATCTTTAATGTATTTCAAGCGTTTTGCTGGAGAATTTCACAAAGCAATAACCTATGCTTAATTTATTCAATTCTGCAGTTAAAATGCAGATTTTAAACGTAATGAGCATCTCTGTATAAACGCAGTGGACAGACTGTTTAAACACACAGGCCTCAAATTTCATTCAACACTTTACATTATAGACGATTCATTTTCTATCAATCATCCCTGTTGTTTTTTAATTCATCATTTGCAGACACTTGGATTTAGATGTTTCGATTTTTATCATTTTGTATCTTGAATTTGGACAAACAAAGCCCGGTGAATAAATGTGAGTTTCCTGGATAAAACAGGGGGGGAACTTAGAGGAATGCCCTCAGATGTGTGTCTGGAGGCTGGGGCTGCTGCTCGGTCCCGTGAATGCTAATGAGTGTGAAAGTGAGCGGGCTGCTGCAATGCGGTACAAGAACATATTCGCCTTTTCCCTCAGCTCTATGTGAGAAGTGCGTTATTATTTTAGTTATATGGGTTTTCTTCAGCGCACTCACAGATGCACATATTTGGGTTTAATTCGTTGTTTATGTCTGTTGAATCATCTTGACTTGAATCTCTTAGATGTGATGCTCACAATGTGAACATCTTCTCCAGTAAGAAAATACAGTATATTGGCCTCAATACCTATGCTGCTGCTTAGGGTGATTTTCACGAGTTTTTCAAGAGTTACTTTTTGTGTTTTCTTGCCTGAAATGACGAAGAAATCCCAGATATTCATACAAACCACTCAAGCTCCTATGCATCTATTTCAAATTGAATATTCATGGAATAGCAGAATAGAAATGGAAAAAGGCCTCATCAGAAATGTTCAATTAGGAGAAATTGTTCTTTTTGTTTTGGGGGCTGGTGGTGACTTGATCTCATGTGATGTGACTTGACTGGGGGACTCTTGCTAGCTAGTGTTGTGCTCACCTGGCTGTTGCAGGGTGATAGAGAGGAAACAGAAATCCGGCGAGGTGATCGAGCTGACAGAGGATGGGCGTCCCCGGGAGGCCGCGGAGAAGAAACCCCCGCTATGCGACTGCAACTGCTTCGGTCTGCCTCGGCGCTACATCATCGCCATGATGAGCGGCCTGGGCTTCTGCATCTCCTTCGGTATCCGGTGTAACCTGGGCGTGGCTATAGTGGGCATGGTCAACAACAGCACCATCCACGAGAACGGGAAGATCATCATCACAGAGGTGTGGCGACAGCACGAGAGCACCTTCTGACGTAAAAACGACGTAGACTAAAGCATGCCCCGAGACATGACACACCTGATTTTTGTTTTATCAAGAAAAAAATGAAGAGGAGAAAGAAATGAATTCCTGCATAGGCATGCGTAAAGGCCTATTCCATTACTAAGCCATAAAATCCTTACCCAAATCTTTAAAGATCCCCAGTAATCATGCTGATGACCTTTCTCAACATTTAAGGTGGTCATTGTGGGTAAGAAACCCTTTAATAGGTCTTTAATATTTTATATCATGATATCATTATATCCACATTTTAATACACAACAGAGATTATCAAGTGCTATGATGCCAAATAACATATATAGCATTTTGTGGGGGTAATGTAGTCTATAATGTAATTAAAATTGATTTTTAGTCTAAAATAGACATTTCCATGACAGGAATATTTTCATAAAGGTCCAATATGTGCCAACCTAAAAGAGACATCCATTCAAAAATGATGTTCCTATATGTGAATTCGCAGCCTGTATATATTTAGGTAAAATGAATTAATATATTTAGACTGTTTTTTCGTTTCGGGCCAATTATTCGTTACCTAATCATGTCCATCCAACCTGCACAGTCCCACATAGGTTTAAAACAAACACACAACTATTCAGCAGCTTTCCTTTGACAGATCATGTCCATGATGTTGGTGAACAGATCAATGTTGGTCTTGATCGAAATAAAACGTTTCAGGCCCTTAAATAATAATTGTAAGGCCTAGGTTTAAATCCTTCTCCTCAGAAAAATAAATGGTTTCTCGTGTATTTGTTCACTGATATTGAAGAGAAAGATAAATTAATGTCTAGTCTCCAACAGAGGTCATTTAATAATATTCAGCGTCTGTGTGTCCTCGCTTTTATTGGTTTTATTTCCCACCCCAGAAAGCCAAGTTCAACTGGGATCCAGAGACGGTGGGAATGATTCACGGATCTTTTTTCTGGGGCTACATAGTGACGCAGATCCCGGGAGGATACATATCCTCCAGACTGGCAGCAAACAGGTAGGCGGCACTCCCCATGAATTACCATAAATACAGTACAGGCACACTCATTTGGCAGAGGAACCAATGCAATTTTTATTATTTTTGTTTATTAAACAATCGGAGAGATCCCCCCTCCCTCCTCCTCTCTGTTTTATTGTTTCCTTTCTTCTTCATTTACAAAATAGACAGGAATCGAAATTAACACAGACATCCCAATAGATTCAGTTAACAATTAAAACAAAAATAAACAATCGAAGAAAAGCAAAGGCCAGAAACAGAGAAATGGCGTCTTGATTGTCTGAATTATGAATTTAATAGCACACAGTAGCAGTGTCTATCAGTGTAAATCAGTAGGCTACATAAAGGCAGCAGACAGTCGTGATGCGGCTGATCAGCTGCTCTGAAGTGATGCAGAGCTGGAGGCAGGGCGCCGCCGGGCTGGCAGGCCTGCAGCTCCTGGTGTCAGGGCTTTCTGCCACCTGTTAATGAGCTCCCTGGGGAGAGCCGGGTCTAATCTGTCGCTCTCCCGGGGCATGGAGACCAGACCCTGTCTTGTCGCCAAAGGCTTTTATTCACACGAGCATTGCCAAAGCAACACACATTAGAATTGCGTTATATTACATTAAGTCTATTTCAATATATCAATCAATATAATGGTGCACATTTTAGGGATACTATGTTATATGATGCATGTGGATATAGATTAATTATCTAGTTAATCATTTTGGTGACGAAAACTGAACATGGAGGCAGTTTTGTTTACAACTCAACATAACAGGCCTCAATCTTGAATTCGCAATGACAAACGTTTTCTAAATTTAAAAAAAGCATAATACGATTAATAGTCATTTAAAAGGAATCCAGCCTATTGCAGCATGTTTTTACTTTATATCTATATATTTATATAGCCCAAGCCAATATACAAAAAAACAACAAAAAAACAACAACATATTTACCTGTCATCGTGCTGTTGATTGACACGAGGATGTAATCTAATCAATTGGTCTCGTGCCCAACAGTAGTCTGAGCCGGATTAGGGCGTGCCCCCTGCGTGCAGATGAGAGGGGCGGGAGGACGTGACAGAAATGAAAAACAGCTCAGTGTTCACGGAGGGCTCCTTCCACTTGCTCAACTGCTCCTGCACGATTAATAAAAAGAAAAGAAAAAAAAAAACGAAAATATAATTATAGGCTATGCTAAACCTGATGTTGTTCGTCTATTATAACATTAATCGTGACAACAAATTGGCCAGAAACATTCTCCAATTTACCAGGCTGAAGCTAATAAATAAACTATGGTGAGGCCTATCAATGAATGCTGTAAAATATATATTTTTAAATCGTATTCATTGACAAATAAAAATAAAATGGGTTTATTATTAATGAAATATAACCTATGCCGGCTAGCCTGGGTGGTTGCTAAGTGACAAATAAGTGAATGGTGATGTGGCGTCGCCGCGTGAAATATGAATTTCCCCTGACGTCACTGGCGCAGGGCCAATTAGAGCCGAGGAGGACACGAAATTTGAGCAAAGATGCAACGATGAAGCTGCACAGAGAATTCAAATGTGCAAAATTTGAAGGAAATAGTGAACAGAAAGCGACTCTGAAAGGCCGTTTAATGTAAAATAAAATAACTGAATATATGTCATGGATGTTTTTAGTGTAAAGTGTATTAAAACCATTTAATAGGGCTGTAATGTTTTGTTTTGTTTTTAAAGAGAGAGATTTAACCTAATTTAATATTTCAAGGCTCCGTTTCTTGTCACTATTCCACAAACTAAAATATATATAAGTTGAAATGTAATAATTATGATGGAAAATTGCTATGTATAAACTGTATCTAAAATATATTTCTATCATTTTCAGGGTGTTTGGTGCAGCCATTGTCCTTACCTCGATTTTCAACATGTTCATTCCCTCAGCTGCCCGATTCCATTATGGGTGTGTCATTTTTGTCAGGATATTACAAGGGCTTGTGGAGGTAAGAGTAGCATTCCCTCCTCCCACCCCACCCCCAAAGAATGATGTAGAAGCGGGACTATTAACATTTCTAAGGTGTATTACAGCCTTGTTTGAGTCTTTGCCCTCTCTAATACATTTAGTTATAGACCATAAAGGTGATCTAGTGCTTAATAGCTTTTAAATAACATACTATGCTGTGGACTATAAATGCAAAGGGACTTCTTACAATCTTTACACGATGAGAAAGCAATGGACAGACTGTAACTTGCACTGGATATTCAGCCTCTGGAAATCTGAGATGGGCTTTATTGATTCAGTCCACTACAACAGTAGTGTTTGTGGGATAGTCCAGCTCCTTTTTTTTCCGGTCACACTTTGTCTCCAGGATACACAACAGCAAAGTGCTGGTATACAAATACATGAAAAGGGAAATGCTGATGTGCAAAATCACATCAATCTTCTGGCTTTGTAGGGAAACATGACAGCCAAATGTAAACTGAAGTAAACACTGACATGTAGCCGAGATGTTGATGATCTGTAGGCTGGTGGTTTTATTGCATAAACACATTTCATACTTCATGCAGATATCACAGAAACAATGAAGTGTGAAGATAAAGTTGTTAGTGTGCATGGTGTGTTTAATTATAACTGTTTGTTTTTTTTAATTAAGATTATTTCAATGTTTTCATACAAATGGAATGAAATGCTTGGCCATGATGATAAATCATCATCAGATCTTTATCCAAGGTTTTATGATAGTTTTTACACATTTTGAGGAGAATAAATTGATCTAACATTTTACTCTGGATAGTTCATCCCCTGTGAGAGCATATAGGCACAGCACTGCTCTTCAAAGAAAGTCAATACAGATTGTATTTTACGTCAGCACAGTTTGTTCAAATTAGTGGCTGATGAACATTAATAGCTGCAGGGCTGCTTTGCTCCATGAACAGCTCATCAGGTCCTCTTTGCTCATGGCACTGTGTAATTTGTTCATGTTAATTACACGGGTGAAAATGTTAATTTTTGTTAGTTATTATCTCAGATGACTGTTGGTTCATGAGTAAAAGGACATTCCCTTGTAGAGTGTTTATACATCCTCAACTCAAATCCTCCACTGTGCGACATTTTGGTAAATTTTAGTTGTGGTAACTAAAAAGCATTGTCCACTTTATAATGCACAAAATGGATGCATATGGTAAAATGTGTATATTTATATTTGCAATTGGATGTTTGAGTCCATCATTCACTGGCATGATATGGTTGTTGGATTCATCAAAATGGGTGCAAAGTAATGCATGGAGAGCTATATTATTTTTTTAATACAAAACTGCAATGTATACTTTTATGTTTATATATTGGTAGGTTGGATTTAAAGCACTGTGCTTTAGGGAATCAAGCCCTTTAATGGCTCTTGGAACACCACAAATGGCTGACATAGAGCATTGACCACATTCATGATACATTTCCAAAACACCCTGTCTGTATCAGGGAGAACTTCCACAGTTTAAAGGACAGGTTCACAATTTTTTCACATCTTTCTTAAAAATATGTCAGATGCCCAAATGAACATTGAAACACGTTTTGTTCACTGTGATCATTCCTGCTGTTCATACTGACCACTACACAATCTAAACGCTCTTCGGGCAAAAATGTATTTGTAAGTTTATCTTAAGATAATATGGGACTCCATTCATCTGATTCAGTCAAATAAAGTGGATATGTTCCACTGTCAGTGTATTTGGTAAAACATTACCTCTCGATCTCGATGGACAGTGTTCTCCTGTTCATCTACAGTGAAAGGATCGTAACATAAAGAGGGATTGTGAGGGAAAGAGAGATATTATCCTGAAATCATTTTTTAAATATATACATACATTTTGTCCTCCATCACTTACACTGAAAGTGCATTATGAAGGGATCTCTTGCTGGTCAGTATGAAAAGGAAGAATAATTACAGCAAGACAAACATGCTAATGTTCATTTGGGTGCTTGACCTGACTGTTGTTTTAGGACAGACTTGGCAAATTGAGAACCTATCCCTTCCGTGTGTTACTAGCTACATATGTGACTCATGTTTCTGTAAAATAAACTAATACGGATCAATGCTCTGTAATGTTTAGGGAGTCACCTATCCAGCTTGTCATGGCATCTGGAGTAAGTGGGCTCCACCACTTGAAAGGAGTCGTCTGGCCACCATCTCTTTCTGTGGTAAATATTGATTTCTCATGTGATTGGCTTTCGAAAAATTGGTTTATTTAAGAAGTCCCAACATGTTCCCCTGTAACTGCATGGTCTCTCTGTTTCTCAGGCTCTTATGCCGGTGCTGTGATAGCGATGCCTCTAGCTGGGATCCTGGTTCAGTATTCAGGCTGGTCCTCAGTCTTCTATGTCTACGGTAAGGTTGACTGATGATCGTTTTCATGTGATAAGTGTGTGTATTGTTGAGTATATGCAAGAGAATAATTCTGTGTTGAAATTATGATAAAAGAGTATAAATATCTTAAAAATGTTTATGGTTCAGTGTCTTGAAGCTTAAGAGTTTGATGGTCAGTAAGTCCAGTGAAAGTCAAATGGATTTATCCCAGCAGACTGCGTATTGATTTCCTCCCCCGATGTTTTGGTGTGTCAATAAATAACCCCCCTTCTTTCGCTCTGGACTAGATGCAGTTAGCTTTCCTGTCTGGGTTTTATTCTCTCAGGCATTTTGGAAAGATTAGGCTGCCAAACACTATACTGTGTACGTACTGGTGAGGACAGAATTCATGTAGCGTTTCATCTGCAATTATTTAAAATCCCGACTTTGTATCTGTCTGTGATATGTAGGATGCTTCGGCATATTTTGGTACATGTTCTGGATCCTCGTGTCTTATGAGAGCCCTGCTGAACATCCAACCATCACTGATGAGGAGCGCTGCTACATTGAGGAGAGCATTGGAGAGAGTGCCACTCTAATGGGTCCTGCTGAGGTGAGGGGAAAATAAGAACTGAGCCTTCAGACAAACTAGAAAATATAATTTATCTAACCAGTACTCTTTGTTTTTAAATCCTGTGCAATGTAAAGAATACCAGGCTACAGTTTCATCAACCATTTAAACCATCCAAACACTACTGGTAGTGGAGGTAAAGCAGAAAATTAATCAGCAAAGAGACTACAATTACACCAGACCAGAATCAGAAGATACTTGACTTGAACAGGAGGTAGAAACCGCTATTTGCAATATTCAGTGACCACCCATGACAAGGATCTGCGAACTGGTACCTTGTATTGTTTTGGAAAATAAACAAAGAAGTTAAATAACCGTAGGTTTTGTGTATGGTTTAATCCCACAAAGACATCTCAATTTCAATACAGTAACAAATTATTTCTTTTGTCACTTTTCCCTCGTTTTGAACCACTGACATCTTATTCCTCTCTCTGACTGGGTGCACCCTAATATACGTAATTCAGGATATCAATTCTCAATATTTAGATCCAACATTAGACAGGTAACAATATCAAAAGAATACCTGGTTCAATATTATAATGTGATAACTCACTTCAACCGTACAGTAGTTTGCTATTCTATGCATCAGCAAAAACAAAATCGGCACAACTGAGACACAACAATACACCATATCAATAACATGAATATACACTCCACTCATTTAAAATAATAATGGTTATGATGTAGTCCTTTGGCAGGCACAGGAAATGTGTTTGTATAGGAGTGAAGAAGGGAAGGCTTTTTCCAAGGCAAAAAAGTCAGTGTGGGATTTGATGGTTGTGCAGGTAGGGCTGGGAACTGAGTGAAAGAGTGATGCTGGCCTAGTTCAGTTTTTGATGTTGTGCCTTACGGTCGTGGCAGAAGAGGTGTAAGGTCAACTTCAAATCTGACCTGCAGTCATTAACATGGCCACTTTTTAAATTAAAGTAAAACAATATTAAATTAATTACAAACATAATGTCAACTTGACACTGCATTTTTATGTCTTGTCCTTTTTAAATCAGATTACGTAAAGTTACCAATGAAAATAAAATAACTGACAACACATGACTTAATATTTTACTTCAGTATTAAATACAGAAAACACTGAGCAATTAAACACACAACATGTCATGCTTTTATGTCTTTTCCAGTTATATTAAATAGCTTTACTTTAGCTGTGCTGACACAGTCGGCTAATTGAATAGTACATCGCTAAATGCTATTTGTGTTTTTACTGTTTTATCTGAGTTACATGTTCACCATTTGGCAGCTGGTCCTCGCTCTACAGTGTCATCCAGTGTCTGAGCAGTCTAGCCTGTGTATGGTGCACCAAATATTTTTCCCCAGGGTGGCGAAGTCATGACCTGCCCTACTCTGCTTATCCAGATAAACCTAACCAACCCAACAACCAAAGGCAACAAGTACTAGCCAATCAGAGGCAGAGTAAGGCAGGCCATGACTTTGCCAACCTGGAAAAAAAAAGAATTGGGCCTGTCAGCGCTGCAGACCTGCATTTGCATGACCTGGGTTACACAAAGAAATCCTCTCATTAAAGTAGATATTGTGATCTGGAAAAAAGGTCCCTTCCATTCAAATTCAAACACGTTATATTTTTGTTATACTTTGTTGTAAAAATAAGTGGGTTGTGATTATTATTATTAGAAATACAAGACCCCCTGGAGGAAGTTCTTCACCTCAATGCCTGTCTATGCAATCATCGTGGCCAACTTCTGCAGGAGCTGGACGTTTTACCTGCTGCTCATCAGCCAGCCTGCATACTTTGAGGAGGTGTTTGGCTTTGAGATAAGCAAGGTGGGCCTACAATGTGAATCAACAGTGATGTGGTTGATAAATGATGTGTTAAAATGCAATGGAAACACACACACACACACACACACACACACACACACACACACACACACACACACACACACACACACACAAACACACACACACACACACAAACACACACAGGCCAGACATTTTTGTGCATGTGACCCTTTGCTCTTGGACTGAATTGTTAGCACAATCAATGACAGTTCAACTGTTGGCCTGCAGACATTTCTCATGAACTGATACATTACGTAACAAGGCAAGAACAGTCCACAAAGGCTGTAAAAGACTGGTCTTCAGGTCACAAATGATTTGACACTGAAAATTGCATGTGTGGCCGGCAGCAGGATAAGAAAAACATTAATCACAGAGTAAGTGGCTAAATCAAATGGCAGCTTTACTGTTTAATACTGTGCATGATCTTTTATAAACAAAGAAAACAAAACAAAAGATGTCATTAAACTAGCAGTAGCTGAAGTTTAATGCAAAATATAGCCTATTGCAAAGTAATTCTGAAAAAAGGCAAATTATAATGCAGCTGATTTGGTTGGTTTCCTTTATGTGGCTGTAGGTTGGCATGGTGTCTGCTCTGCCCCATCTGGTGATGACCATTATTGTGCCCATCGGCGGCCAGCTGGCCGACTACCTGCGCAGCCACAACATCCTGTCAACTACCACTGTCAGGAAGATCATGAACTGTGGAGGTGAGAAGCCGGAGCAGAGGATGAAATATCATTTTCCACACCTCTCTCTGCACAGCGACAGGGTGTTGCCGTCACAGTGTTAGATCCATACTGTTCCTTTTCTTAGTTGGTCTTCGCTACATTGTGACCAGATGGGTTAAGTCAAGATAGTTGTGTTTGTATTTTTGTAAAAATCTGTCTGTTCAATACTTGCACACATGTTGCCTCACCACTGGTGATTGTGAATTGATTTCATATCTGGCGCTTATGTAATTGAGTGCAGACCGTGTATCATGCTTAATTCAATTGGCACTGTGATGTCCAACAGCCTGTGGGCTTTGTGTATTTCTGTGTGTGCATGTGTGTGTGACCTGCTGTCTTTCTCTGTTAGGATTTGGCATGGAGGCCACATTGCTGCTGGTGGTTGGATATTCCCACAGCAAAGGCATGGCGATCTCCTTCCTGGTGCTGGCTGTGGGCTTCAGTGGATTTGCTATATCAGGTTAGTAGATGTGAAACACATTTTAAATATTTCAGTCAAATATAATTTAAATATAATTAAAGGTATAATCATAATAAAATCTATATGGATCTAAATATGTGGTTTTGTGTAGTTTTCACTACAAAATGGCTAATGGATTGGGGGGGGGGGGGGGGGGGGGGGCTCAGTGTTAGATGTCACTAAATCCTATCCACACTGGGCCTTTAAGTAGTTTGACATTTTGAGAAATATGCTTATTCACATTCTTGGTGAGGTGTAGATGAGAAGGTCAATACCACTCTCATATCTGTACAGTAAATGTGAAACTACAGCTAGGAGATAGTTAGCTTAGCTTAGACTGGAAACAAGCGGAAACAACTAGCCTGGCTCTGTCCAAAGGTTAAAAAAAAAAAAACCAATAACATCTAGGTGTGTTTTTAATGTTTTTTCCTGGCAGATAGCAGTGGAATTTATAGTCCAGCACCTTTGGACCCCTGGGCAGAGACAGCAGTTTTCCTATGCTTTTAGTCTTTATGCTAAACTAGATTAATTTAGGCTAGCTTGTTGTCTGTAGCTTCGTATTTAGTGTATAAATCTTCTCGAATAACTTGCTGCCAGAAAGTGAACAAGCATGTTTTCAAAATTTCAAACTTTTCCTATAATTTAATAGTTGATAGCAGCCTTACAGTAAATGTATAACAGTTTAACTGAAATTAGATTATCTATACATTTTCCTGAAAACGTAAGGTTTGACCACTAGTTTGAGCTGTAAACTATTGCGGTTATGAACTAATATTAATCTTTCTATAATATTTAACCACTGTTTCTTGAGTATTCATCAAATTCAATTCCTTTTTCCATTGACAGAATTACAAAGTTAGTGGAGAACCTAGATCATGTTGTGTTGTTTGGTTTGGATTTCAGTTCAGATTGATATGGCATAAACACATAGAAACATTATACCTAAAAAGAAAATACATTGGCTGGTTTTCATGCCATACTCTGATGATCCAGGACTGGATAAAGTAACATTGTCTGTATTTTCTCTCTTTTGCAGACAGCTGTAATCATAAAACATGGTTGCTATGTATTGAAACACACTTTTGATAAACATTTCAGTGATATGTCAAGTTTAATATCACATTGCACATGAACGTAGATTTCTATTAAATTTTGTACTGTTTTTGTACTAACCCTCTGCGAATTTGCTGTAAATTTTCACCGCAACCTCCAATATCCATCCAAATAACACCAGTATTGAGTTTCATCAATTATAATGGTCATGGAGCTAAAGACTTTATTCATACATCAGAGGGATGTGAAATTTTATTTTTTGAACTTTAACACAGAGTGGAAAATATATGTAATCAGCCATTCAATCAACAGCTCTTTTCATGTTTATGCATAGTTACAGTGGGTGCAAAGGTCTGTGACTGCAGGAGTGCAAAATCAGATTCTTGCCTGTTGTTCTTGAGCCTTCTCCTGGAGTGTTTAATAATTCAGTGCTAGCTGTCTCGGGGGGATTTTGCCAGGCAGGCAACGCGCAGCAGCCAGCCAGGACATTTACTCATTCAGCCAGTCAGAGTGGGGGAGGATGTGTGGCAAGTTACTGACTGCCTATTTCTACAACAAGATGGTCACCATTTATGCAGCTCTCACATAAAACTGTGTCCTTTTACTGTTTTTTTTACATATATTGTTGTAGATTTTCCCGCCATTTGAAACTCCCTGAGATAAAAATGTGTCAGCTTTCATATTTATATATATATATATATATTTTTTTTTTTTTTTTTTTTTTGCTTTATCAGGCTTTAATGTCAATCACTTGGATATCGCGCCACGTTATGCCAGTATCCTTATGGGCATCTCTAATGGTGTGGGTACCCTGTCTGGGATGGTGTGTCCACTGATTGTTGGTGCTATGACAAAAAACAAGGTAAGGACTTTCTCCATCAAGCAGAAAACATGGCAGTTTCTTATAGGAAAGGAAGGATATCTATATAGGAAACATAAAGCAGTTTCAAATATAATTGACACAGTACCACATTTATATGAGCTTAAAAAACAGACACTGCAGGTTTGATAATATCTGAAAATGATGTATTGCTAATACTCATGGCACAGCTAAAGTGAAAGATGAGATTAAGTGATACTAAATGTTGTACGGTAAGTATATAAAAGTATTTACTGTTTATGCAAAGTTCCTGTAGCCACTGATTTACAGTTGTGTTAGAGCTTTTGTTGCTCGTGTGACTTTTATGCTATTCAATCAGCTTATCCCACACTGACTGATAGTATCAAATATCCTTTATCAGCCTTTTCATTCATATTGAAGAATCTGTGTTTTTCCATGAGTTGAAAATATCCTTGACATCCTGGGCATCATTTTATAGACATTTCCCCCAAATTCAGCTTGACACATTTGATGTCTTTTAAATCTTTGGGATCTCCGCTAGAATTAGAAAATAAGGTTTTGTGGGATTTGAACAATGTTCGGCTGCACAGCAGAAGTTTCTAATAACTAGCTCACTGGCAGGCTGTTGCTTGGGGTTCGAAACAACACTTTCTTTGTATGTCCTTCCTCCTCAGACTCGAGAGGAGTGGCAGTATGTGTTCCTGATTGCCTCCATGGTGCATTATGGGGGTGTGGTGTTCTATGGCCTCTTTGCATCAGGAGAAAAACAGCCATGGGCCGACCCTGAACTGACCAGCGAGGAGAAGTGTGGCTTCATTGACGAGGACGAACTGGCAGAAGAGACGGGCGACATCACTCAGAACTATGGCACTTACGGAGGTCCTGCCAAGTCGTACGGTGCCACCACACAGGTGAATGGTGGCTGGGCTGCTGGCTGGGAGAAGACAGAGGAATATGTCCAGGAAGAAGCACAAGGAGGAGGCTATGGATACAGGCAGGATGAGGGATACTCTTAGACCAAACACATGAGTAGACTTATTTTCTTGAGTGTACATCAGTTTAATCATACAAAAATATCAACAAATGAGAAACAAGAAAAAGAGCTACAATCCATCGTTGTATTGTTTGCACAAATTCTAAAAAAAGTCTAAAAAAGTATCAACTTAATGTAATAATGACTCAAATATATAAAAATCACTTAAAGATATTTGATTAATAGAGGTGTAACACATATCAAATTGGCAGTCTGTAAATGTATTATTATGCATATTGATGATAGATATATTTATTTGGAGTGCAATCGTGTGTAAACGTGAACATTTTCATCCCATCAGCTGAGGCTTCCTGATCACACTGAAGCCTGTATGCTTACAGAGAAGCAGGCCATCAGAACCAATCCCTTATTTATCAAATTAACTGGTTCTTGTTACAGTACAGCGTCCTACAAGCCAGCCATTACAGTGTATAAACATGTCACTGCACAGCATTGTGAACAGAAACTAGACACTCTGTTGATATAGATTGTAATGTATCTCTCCTCAATGCACTCAGAGTAGTGTGTCCTTTAAATGCACAAGATGATTTTGTTTTTCTTATCACTGGCTTCTGTGTGTGTAAATCAAAGTCCTTATAAAGTAAGTGACTTGGTGTAGAGATTCAATGAGTGGCATAATGGCTTGTGATGACTGCATAAAAGGTAAAAAAAAATGTCTTAAATATGTTTGCTACATCATGTGACTTGTCCTTTTGTAACACGGTACCTCCGAGGCTGAGAGTATGATTTTAGCATTTGTAGCCTGACACATCTCAGCAGTGTAGTGCAGGAGTAAAGCCATTTTCATGATTTCAAAGCATTGTTCAAAGATTTGTCCCAAATAAAACATATATGACAGAGATTACTACAGGTGCGCAGAGTAAAGATCTATATGAGTTTACAGATTCAATTTTGTTAGACCAAAAAATTGGTGGTCATACCAGACCTCATGAAGGGTTGTTGCAATCCAGAGACTTTAATACAAATTAGCCAATCAGTATCAGAGTCTTGATATTTTAGAGCAGCACACCTAATGATGGTTTATGATAGAAAATAATCCAGAATATTAAAATAGTGGTATATGAACATATGAGTAAAGGTATAAGGGAGCAATTTCTAATTCACATGTTTGAACTATAGGAAGATGGGTTTAAAATGTCATATGACATGGTAAAACAGAAGTATTTGAATGTTTACAGATATCAATACTTTCTATGTATAGTTCTAGAGAAGATAAAGTAGGATTGGCAATCACAGAAATGTGCAATTTGGACAAACTGCCATTTGTCAATTTTCATTTCAGATCGGAAGTGAGATGATGATTAAATGAACTATAATGTCTTTACTGATGAGAATCTGGCAGTGAAACGTTTTTCAGGCTCCGACAGAGTACGACAGAGTTCGCCTCATGATTCAGTTTCGACCTCATTCTGCAATTACACTGACAAGGTCTGAAGGGGGCCAAGTTTGTTCCATTTGTCACTTGTCTGTGGAGACCGTATGTCAGCACTTCACAATATAGATGTGTGTGGATGTGTATTTATGCATGGAACAAAATGAAATTTGTAGTATGTCTTTTTCCTTTAAACAAAAACAAAATTGTTCCTTTAGATTTCTTTCACACTTATTCGTCTTTGTCTCAGAAACTGTTACTGATGCTTCAATTTCTTTGCACAATTAACCAAAGCTGAAGAGCAGAGCTGGTTTTAAGCTGGAAGTCAACTGTATTTTTTTTTAAGCTAGTACAGACCATCAGCAGTGAGGTTCCAGTCTGGACCCCTCCCAACCCCCCAAGTGTGCTGGTGGCACCAAACATGACTCAGTGTACAAAGCAATAAATCCATAGTAACAGTTCTGGTCAAATGTCAAACGTCATTAACAGTCATTATGTAACTGTTTTTTACGCATTTGTTCAAAAGTTGTGCTTTTTTTTTGATAACAAATGTAGAAAATAAACGCAAGTACTTGTAAAGAAAATAAACATAGAAATATATGTATAAAAATATAGTAATAGAGTCCAACACAAACGTCTTTGACAATAAGAAAATGCAAGGAAGTTTGTGACAGGGCTGCTCACCAGATGAGAATGATAAACTGGGCTCCGTTGAAATCGGACGCTCTTCATGTCTCTGTTTTTGTTTTAATGTTGTCCTCATGGACTGTGTGCTGTTGTTTCTTCTATCTTTCTCTCTGTCTCTCTCTGTCTTTCTCTCTCTCTTTTCTCAGTTTTTTGTTTTAAAATGTTCTTCATCAAGTGGCTGGACCCCTCATTGCCCTACCTAACCAAATGTACCTCCTCCTTTCTCTTTCTCCTGTACATCCTGATTTCATGGTCAAAACAATATTCATTGACATTATGGATGAAACCTAGACAGGCGATTCTACATTTTTCAAAAATGACAAATGTGCAACCTGAAGTAGTAAAAAGTTTCCTGTTTTTGTGCCTCTGAAGTTAAAGTGTGATTCTATGGCTTCTGTTGCTGTGTAAATTGAGAGGTTTGTTGATGTCAAAATGAAATACTCTCTATCCTTTTTTGATAAAAAAAAAAATCAAACAAATGTGTGTGTGTCCTGAGAGTTTGTATTGTCAAAAAAGGAGGATCATTTCACAATGCCACTGCGGCTCTGTGTAGTTAACATGTACTGAGTCATTTACTCTACTGTGCAGTTATTTTATTGAAATAGTGAAAAAAAAAGCTAAAAAATTGGCCTTGATTAGGTCTTGTATTTGTATGGGTTTTGGACCCTTTAATTGTGAATAAAATAGGTTGACAGATGGAGTTTACCCAGTTGTAGTTGTTAAAATGTATATATTTATAATTTACATTTCCATAATGTACATTTCATATTTGCTACAAATTTGAGATTGAAATTTGATTCTTTAAGTCCTTGTAATGAATATAAACTTGAACATCCACAATCACATTACAATGAACTCCATCAACTAAGGAAGATTATGCGATGCAATCAAGGGTCAATGTCTTTCTGAAAGAAAAAAGAAAGAAAAAACATCTCACTTTCTGGATCGACTTTGCACAAAGGATTTCCGAACCATTAATATAACCTAAAAGATGGTGACTTTTGGGGCATCCATCACACATCCTGCACACGCTTTCACTCACTCACTCATATAAATATACTGTTTTTCATCTGGTTTTCTGTATGACTCAACTGAAGTATTTCAGATGGATATACCTATTCTGTGTCAGGAGGTAAAATGATATATATATTTTTTTGTGATCAAATGTTTATTTAAAGAATACAAGTTACAACCAAGAAACATGACTCATTAATGACAATAGAGACAGTACAAAAATTGACTGTAACAACTAAATCAAAAATAATAATAATAGTGATAGTGTAACCTTGCACTTCAATAAGGTGCAATAAAAACCAAAACAAATGTGCATAAAAATTATATAAAAAAATAAATAAGTAAAAAATAGAAAGGAAAAGGAAAATGGGCACCACCCCCCACCCCAACAGCACACTCACAGTGGTACGCTCTCTAGCACCCTATGGAGTATAGATCTGACGTGACACACACGCACACAACCCATTCAGGAAAAACAAGGTTAGAGTCTCATTGAGCTTATCTTATAAGTTCTTTCAGTGCGTCAGCTGCTGCACGCCAGTTGTTCATGGAAGCCTCACTAGCGCCATTAATTCTAGCAGTTGACAGTTCTAGATAAATTACATCTAGGAAAGTAAGTGCCCAGTGTCTGATGGTGAAAGAATGGGGAGGTTTCCATCTTAAGGCTATCAACTTCTTGGCAGCTGTTAAGCCAGCTAGTACAGTGCGCTTTTTAAGTTTAGTAATATTAACTTGTGACAGATCATTTAGCAAAAGGACAGGTATAGTCACTGGTATGGTCACTGATACTAATTCAGAAAGCTTGGCTGCCACCTTGGACCAGAACTGTGAAACCGGAGGGCAGTTCCACATCATATGCAAAAAAGTGCCAGAGGCCTTCATAGAACATAGGCTACACAAGGGATCAGTTATCAACTTCATACAATGGAGTTTGCGAGGGGTCAAATATGTTCTGTGTACATAGTTAAAGTGGATCTGCTGGTGGTCGGGGTTGCGGGAAGCCTCTCTAATATTTGCCCAGACCTGTGACCAATCAAAATCAGAGTCCAAATTAGGGCAATCATACCTCCATATTCTGTCAAGTGGTAGTTCATTATAGGAGGCCTCCAGGAAGAAATGATAAAGTGCGGATACTAACCCTCTCTTTTTGATTCGAGTGGCAAGTACTTTGTATAGTGGATGAATGGATAATGGTTGTTGTACCGGAGCACCATGCGCCTGTAAAGATGATCTAAGTTGCAGATAGAAGAAGAACGAGTTTGCAGGCAAATTGTGCCTGTCTCTAATATCTTGAAAGGTGCGCAGCCCAGTGTCACTATATACCTTGTCTAAAGTGCGAATATTACTTTTACACCAGGCAGCACAAGAGATCGGTCTCCCTCCGATTAATAGGCCATTGTTGTTAAGGATCGGTGTGAGTGTATGCCACTTACAGAAGATTTTACACTGAAGCTCAGCCGCACGCCATGTCTGAATGAGTTGCGAGACTATTGGACCAAAACGTAATTGGCATTGTTTATTGGATATGTTAGCAAAAAGAACCTCCTGCAAGTTCCAGGGTCTCACACAGTTTTCTTCTAGCCTGCGCCAGGAAACTGAGGCATCAGAGTCACGCCACACAAGTAATGGTCTAAGTACGAATGACCAGAAATAAAACTTAAAGTTTGGTACAGATAAGCCACCACTGGCCACTCCTCTTTGTGTGATGGACAGTTTAAGGCGCGGGCGCTTTCTGTTCCAAATAAATTGAGACACACAAGAATGTATTTTGTTCCAATAATTGACAGGAGGAGAGAGGGGAATCATTGAGCTGATAAAATTAATCCTGGGTAAAATGTTCATTTTGACTATAGAGACACGGGCTCTAAGAGAGTTAGGGAGACTCATCCACCTATCCAAGTCTGCTTTAACTTTATTAAATATTTTTGAGTAATTGTGCGTTACAATACGGTTCAAGGACGGAAAAATTTGTATTCCGAGGTATTTAAAATCCTGGACAACTGGGATGCCAACTGGAAATTGCAGCCCCTTAGCCGAATCATTAAGGGGGAGTAACGCAGATTTGGTCCAGTTTATCTTAAAACCTGAGAGACAGCTAAAGTCTTCACAAATGGACAGTAAGTTCGGTATAGATTGTAGTGGCTTCTCCATAAAGACCAACACGTCATCAGCATACAATGATACGTGGTGATTTGAATCACGAACTGAAATAGGATGCACATTGGGGGACTGACGAATCATCTGAGCTAGTGGCTCGAGAGAAAGTGCAAAAAGTGCCGGTGACAGGGGACAGCCCTGTCGGGACGATCTGGTGACAGGGAACAGCGCAGAGGAGAGTTGCCCGGTGAGTACCAGAGCTGAGGGATTTGAATACAGGACCTTTATCATATGAATAAAGTTATTTCCGAAACCCATTTTTCCTAAGACCGCCCACAAAAAGGACCACTCCAGCCTATCAAAGGCTTTCATAGCTTCAAGGGATAGCACTGCAGTTGGTGCTGTTTTGTCTACTGCTGCATCTACTATATGGAGAAGTCGTCTGACATTGTCTGCAGCTAGCCTAGACTTTATAAATCCAGTCTGGTCACAACTGACTAATGTCGGCATGTGATTCTGAATGCGTCTGGCTAGCACCTTTGCATATATTTTAAGATCTGCGTTTAATAAACTGAGAGGTCTATAACTACTGCAGTCTACAGGGTCCTTATCTTTCTTTAAGAGTAAGGATATTAGAGCTATATTGACATCTCGTGAAAAACTTCCTTTGTCTATAGATGTCATGATCATGTCTAGAAGTAGCGGGCTCAGCATGTCCCAGAATTCCACATATACCTCTGGAGGTATTCCATCAAACCCTGGAGATTTGTTTCTTTGCATGTCAAGAGCTGCTGCCTTAAGTTCTTCCAGTGATACGGGTGAGTCCAGATGCGTAGAGTCAGCCACTGCCAATTGTGGTAGATCTAGTTGGCCAAGGAAGTTCTGACACTTATCTCTATCCAACTGTATCTCTGATTGGTATAAATTAGAATAATATGTGCGAAAGGTCTCATTCACCTGCTTAGGATCAATCAGAATTTGGCCTGTTGTTGACCTGACAGAAGGAATGTCAGCAAAGTATTCGTTGGTCCTTATTTTGGAAGCTAAGAGATGGCTGGGTCTAGACCCCTGAAAATAGTAACGCTGTCTAGTCCTATGTATCAGGAATTCTGACTGTTGTTTTAAAATATTATTAATTTCCTTTTTTCCCGTTGTAATTCAACCTGTTGGGAATAGTTATTTTGTAAAGTCAATTCTATTCTAGCCAAGTCAGCTTCCAAAGCTTGTAATTTGGCTGTTCTATCCTTACGCAGATTTCAGGCAAAACGGATGGCGTTACTTCGTATAAACCCTTTGACTGCATCCCATAAAATCCTGGGGTCATTGACTGAGCCTAAATTAAAGTCCAAAAATTCCTTTAGATGGGACAAAAACTGAGATTTATAATCATCATTTTTTAACAAAGTGGTATTAAAGCGCCACCTAGCAGCACGTTTGGATAAGCAGCCCAAGGTTGCACAGCAAAATACTCCTTTGTGGTCTGATAATGCAATAGGTAGTAAGGCAGCATCATTTATTTTTTGAAAAAGTTGTGGTGAAGTGAAAAGAAAATCTATCCGTGAAAATGATTTATGTCTGGCTGAAAAAAAGGAGTAATCTTTCATGGTTGGATTGAAGGAACGCCATACATCTATCAGGCCAAGGGTCTTGGCCCATGACTGTAAAGCTGCAGTTGCTAGCTGTTGATCTTTGGAGGCGCTTAAGCTAGATCGATCATCTGTATGCCACACCGCATTCATATCTGCCCCCACAATGAGAGAATATTCAGGTAGTTCTAACAACTTCTGTGTAAGCATGTCATAGAAAGTCTTGTCAAATTTGTTTGGAGCGTAAGCAGAAATAACAGCTACCTTCCTCCCATACAATTCCACCTTGGCTACTGCTATCCTTCCTGCGGTGTCCGCCCATACATCCAACACCTTAATATTTAGATTACGTTTACAAACAATAGCTACTCCTTTACTTTTCGCTTCAGCTGAAGAGGAAGCAATTGTGTGGTAAAATCTGTTGGCCATCCGACCAGAGTCTCTGCTTAACAAGTGCGTCTCCTGTAGGAGAGCCAGGTCAATTTTCCGCCGACGCAAAAGAGTAAGGACGCTGGTCCTCTTGTGTGGTGTATTTAACCCATCGCAATTCCAAACCAAAACGGATAAATCACCCATTACTGCATGCTGAACTCAAAGTTAACGACCATGTACCCAAAGAGAAAATATAGAGCCAGCAGTTGTGGTAAACTGACCCACACTGACAGATAAGCATACAAAATATGTGTGCCTTACCCCCCATTACCCCTTGATGGTGCCCGAAAAACAACATAACATGTAAAACCCCATGAACATTAAGGCTCAAAATAACTAAGCCAAAAAATAATAATAAAACCCTCATATGTTGATCCGTGATCTAGTATGGATATGGTGCCGCAAAGGTTCAACCTTCAACCTCAAACCCAGCAAATAATAAACAAAACCGTTGATATCAGGACAGGACGAGCTGCTACCAGCAGAGATAACTAACTTACTTTCCTTACTTAATACTGAAAAAAAAAAAGAAAGAAAAGAGAGGAAAACAACAACAAGATTCTAGGAGTGTCTTGTGTTAGCGTTACATATGCCCGGCAATCATACTTAACGCAGCTTAAATTGGTGAGCAAATAACAAAGGCCGGAAAGTTCAGAATTAAAAAAAAAAAAAAAAAAGAGGAGCAGCGACACTTGAGCAATAAGATGAACTGAGTCCATAGTAAACATAACTTAGAGATGACCAAGTGCAAGGGTTAGCCTTAAGTTATATTGTCCTCATCATTCCTGCTGGCAGTGACCATGACTAACCAAGCAGCAAACTATGTCCAAAACAAAACACAAAAATAAAGTGGCGGTGTGCTCAGTACTGTTCTTAGAGAATGAAAACAAGAGCCTGTAGCTTAAGCATCAAAATATAAAAAAAATAATGATTATAAATTAACTGCTGATGCAAGGCAGGCTAGAGATGTCACATCTCGCTGATAATAAAAAGAAAGGAAAAAGGAAAACCTGTCGCACACTCTGATTAACAAACCATACTGTGGTAGAAGCTCTGAGTGATGGTCAGCACTTTAATCCAGGCACCGTGTAGAATGATTCAGTTCCGACATGGTTAGCCCGCAGCTTCGTCTGGTTGTCCAGGTACCGAGTCGTCATTCCCAGCCGCAGGTGGGACTCGCTGTGCCGGGAGGGAGCTGATGAAATCCTCGGCCTCCTCCGCGGACTGAAAAGCCTCCGTTTTGCCGGCCGCTTTGACCTTCAGTGTGGCGGGGTAGAGCAGGAAGAACTCCACTCCTTTGGCTCGGGCCATGTTCATGGCTTGAGTGAAAGCTTGTCGCCGTTTGACAGTGTAGCCGCTGTAGTCGGGTGACAAGCGAACCGGCCGTCCATTCATTGTGAGCGGGGATTTCTTTGCTGCACGAAGGATAAGTTGGCGTGTTGTGTACCGGAGCGTATTAAAGATTAGAGTGCGGGGCCCGGATCGCTTTCTGTTGTCACTGTACACACGGTGAGCACGCATGATTTCGCCGTCTAGATTGCCCAGGGTGGGGAACCACTTCGGCAGCGATTTTGTGAGGTACTGGACCGCGTTGGACCCTTCGATCCCTTCTGGTAGCCCGATGGCGCGGACATTGCAGCGCCTGCTCCGATCCTCCATGTCCGCTAGCTTAAGTTGCATGGTCTCCGACGTGGCCTCGTAGCTGGCCACGGTTACTTTCAACATCCGACCGTATTTTGTCCAGTTCCACAGTGACGGAGCCGATACTCTCGTTCAGAGAAAATAAATCAGCTTGAATGGCTCCCAATTTTGCCTCCGTGTCTTCTCCCATCTGCTGAAGTTTGTCGAAGCGTGTCTCCAGGTAGCCACGTTGTTTTTCAAGTACCGCTTCCGCAATGGCCTCCATGTCGGACATCCCTCTCGTCTTTACAGCAAGCCCTGGCTCAAATTTCTTGCTCGAATCCGTCATGGCGTATTTATAGTCAGTGGTGCACTCAAAAGAGAAAAGTAAAAGTTGTCACAATGGTGGAAATCAATAAAAATAGCAATGCTGGGTTGAGCGAATTCGACCTAAGCCGCCATCTTGTCCAGCTGATCACGTGACTCTCGTAAAATTATATTAAACATGTGCAGGATGTAACATTGCCTTAGTGAGTCATGACTGCCAAAACAAGCAGTTCGTTTTTCTGTGTTTAAAGTGACTGGTCAGTCACAGAGCTTGCTGGACAATTTCAGCAAATATCCTACCAGATATACTGTATATTTTTTGGCAGAATATTTCCCTCTGCTCACTTGTCAATACAGAAAAGTTGCCAATTGTCAAAAAAGCCATTTCCAAATGCCACAAGGCATATCTGGTTTGCTGTTGAAGGAATTAAACTAGATTTAGATTGCTGAAAAAATAAAACCAATCCTTAGAGATCAGTGGATAATACCATTACACTGGGGTTTTTAGCTGAGACTTTTAGCCACTCCACCAAGGCCACAGGAAGTGCACAGTTAATGGCTGCCCTCCTTCCCTGTTGGCAAAATCAATAGGGTCATTCCCCAGTGTTTGGCTGGACCTATTGACTGTTCTAACCTCTTAATGGAGATGAGAGGGAGGAGGAGCACTTATTGAGCTATTTGAAGGTGTTATTTCGATTTAGGAGCCTGACCCCTACCTCCACCAACAAAGCTTCAATCCACTATTCTCACAGACGATTATCAGGGCAAATACAACTAAACAAAACAATACACCAGTTTCTTTCTTATCATCATCATCTAGTATAACTGAGATAAAAACCTCAGGCTGACATCCTTAGTTAGGCCGTCACTGCCTCACTGTGCTTACTGATCTACTACAAGAAAAACATCTTGTCTATTATGAAAGGAATTAACTGGCACGGCAATGGATATTCTGTAAATCTGGTTCAGATCAATAAGGAAATAAATATATATATATAATATGTGTCTGATATGTCTTTCATGTTTTATCTTGTTAAACTTCTAAATGTTACATCTACTCATTTTCATTGAAAAGTTCAGAATAAATGAATATAAGTACTCTTAATTCCAAAACATTAGGATGGAGTTTTAGATGACTCCTGCTTCAATGAAAGGTTTATTCTTTAAGGCTTAAAGTTTCCACATCACAGTTATGTAAGTTGCATACTAGACCACGATTGGCTCCAGACTACGTAGATGTGATGTCACAAAATTAGCTTGTACGCACGCATCTTAAACTCAGATTGAAGTTGAGAAGGTGAGAAAGTCTCCCTCTTCAACAGACGAGTTTAAAATCTTGAGTCTTTCAGTGTGAAATTGTGTACATACGTCATCCTGTGTAGTGAAGGTCAAACATCCAAGTAAAGATTGTTTTGAGTGGAGATGGACTTTAAATTCAAATACAGCTGTAGAAATGCATAAGATAATGATTAATGGTTATCATACTCCAACAACATACTAAATTATTGCTTTTAAATATATGTATCTGCTCATCTCTTCTTGATTTAATCTAAATCTGTATGCAGACATCATTAATTTGTTTGGGTTACTGCATGGTGCAGAGCAGTTATCAGTGAAATAAAATTCTGAATGCGTTCTCTTTCCTACAACATTGACGTCAAACAACCCGGTTTTTAAAAAGCTCAAGGTGACACAGAGATCAGGTTTTGATTGATGCACAACTTTCTGGATCAGGTGATATTAAAACATGCTCTCGTTGTGTGAGTGTGTGTCTTGTGTGTGTGTGTGTGTGTTATTGTGACTCTTGTCCCGGCTCAGCTCATTGCTTTTGTTAATTTGACAGGCTCAATAAACGTGTCACCAGCCACCCTAAATGGTATTTTCTCACAGTCAACCAGCCAGAACTGTCATCCTGTCCCGGTGCAACTGAGGGAGGTGACCCATAACCTCTACGTGACTGTCAATCCGCTTATTCCACAAAGCATGCCTCTGCCTCCTCACACTGAGCTCCTAAAAAAGTTTTTTTAAAATCGAGGTGACAGCAGCCTTGGCGTGTGTACACTGATGGGAGTCTTTGAGTAGAAAGACGTCATCCAGCAGTTCTTTAAAAGTTCACTTGACTTTGTATGTTTTCATTTGCATCACATATACAGATATAGTATGTGGGCGTGTGTGTGTCTGACAGCATGGATGCTAAATTGAGGGAATGCGTGCACATATGTTCAGCATCTTAAATGGCTGTTCAAATGTGGGTGGGGGGCAGGTGCTGCCACAGCCTCGAGGGAGCTGAGGAGGGTGTATGCGTGAGGAGTGGAAGTGGATGCCAAAATCACTCTTTAATGACTCGGGGGCTGTGCTCATGTTGTGCTGGGGCCCCTGAGATCCAATGTGTCTCATAAATAAGCTCCTGATTTGCACACTGTGCCTCCAGCATCTCTGAGCGATTCACAGGGTGATGAGAAAATACGTCTTCAGAGATATATTGACTCAAACCTTAGCTTAAAGATCATTTAGGGTCAGAACTGAATGATTAAATGATGAAAATATTATCTTTTATGTTTCACAAACAAACAAAACATTCTGCATTACTCTCCTCTTTTTCCAAACCTAAACCTAAATGTAACTGCAACCAGAGAAATATCCTTGTTTTGGGTTTGGAAAAATAGTTTCTGTAGTCACATACAAGCACACGTGAGCTGTCCATGGTGCTCAATGAAGTATCACTGCGTAACACGACAATGGGTGTGTTCACTGATGCAAACGCTGCAAACAGATATTCTGAATGCAGATAAAAACAGCAGGGGATCATGGTATTCAAGGCAGAAAATATTCCTGTTCTATACATCACACTTCTACGTGAATGCTGGGTAGCAATGCCCCCACAACACGCGCTGGATTAACACCGATTGGCTCGGAAAACAGCAGCAGGATCCTCCTCTTGCAGGAGTCAGGAAGCAGGATTGGATGCACATGCCAGCGTTCAGCAGTATCACCACAGCTGGTATATATTTAGCTGCTCCCCTTCATCCCCCTCACCACCTCCTCCTCCTCTCCACATACGCAGCATCCTACCACCTTGTCAGGAAGTGCGTCATTGGCTTGTCAAGGGGGAGCCTCTGGGGTGAGGCACTCTAATATTAGTAAGTCAGAAACTCTCCTTCATCAGGCATCCTTCAAGATCACACAGACACACACATATCAGATCACGATCACTTTTACACAGACTTACATTCATTTACTAGAAAAAATATTCTAACCATAACCGCTATTTGCAGAACCCTAACCTTAACCTAACCTTAATCTTAGCCAGTGACCCAAAAAGCAGCTTTTTCCCAATTATGGTCACAACTTTAGTCCACAGTTGGACAAGCTGCCCCCAAGTAACTGATCTGAAGTCTAAAATTTGTACCCAAAATTAACTTATGACAGACCACACACACACACACACAGAGGAGGTAAGCATATTGAAGTTAGCTTGTGGCTGCCAACCCGATTGATTGAAGCCTTAAAGCTGATTTCCAAAAAGAAATTAGCCTTTGTAGGAAGTGTAATTAATATAACATATTTGCAGCAAAATATAATGGAAATATTAATGAGCAAGAAAGAGTAGAAGAGATTTGAGTTGTCAGCAAAGACAATACCAATGTAATCTCAATCTGACATAACAAGATGAATCTGAAAGCATTTAGGTTTTTCTTTTTTATTCTTTTTATGGAAGACATTTAACACACGATTGTATGATGCAAGATTCTGTGCATGCAGTTGAGACATCTGCAGATATGTGCGTGTACATGCAGACAGACATAATGATCTTTCTTTTATTCATCTTTTTCATCTTCTCTTTTTTATGCCCTCAGTGCTGGATCAGTTTCAGACTGAAGTTGTTCCAAGAGGAAACGTAGACAGAATATGAAAGAGAGAAAATAGTTTCTCTATTCAAAGGGATGAATCATGATTGCACGTTTGTTCTAAAATATTTCAGGATGCTGCTGCTTCTTTCACAAATTCCTCCATTACTCAGTGTAAAACATACATTTGATGTCTCGGGAGAACAAATCTGCTAATGAGGCCTTCCCCACTTCCGTCTGTTTTTCAGATAAGGTCTAAAAATAATGTCACAACCTGATAAAAAATTATTATTACTTTTGAATCTTTTTTGGTTTATTTTGGGGTTTACTTGTTGCTTTATTTTCCTCTTCTGCATCTCAAGATTTCCTGCTCTCGGTTTTGCTTTGGCAGTTTTAACATTTTGATGGTGACAAAAACCAAAGAGCACAGTTTTGCAGTTTAGTACAGTAGAGGTTGAATAGAAGATAATAACTTTGGGAAGGAGGCATTTTCTCTGAATTAATGCAGCTAAGGCACCTGGATTGAAGAGTGTGTATGTGTGTGTGTGTGTGTGTGTGTGTGTGTGCGTGTGCGTTTTTTGTGTGTCTGTGCATGAACATTCATCCATGTGTGCTCCTTATTTAGGCTTTCCTCTTAATACCCTATCACCAGATGGGAGCTAGGGGTGGATGTACGTGTGTGTGTGTGTGTGTGTGTGTGTGTGTGTGTGTGTGTGTGTGTGTGTGTGTGTGTGTGTGTGTGTGTCTGATTAGGAGGGGGGTATTTCCCAAAACCCAAGCATCAGGCCTCCTTTTGTCCTTGCGCCTGTCACTGATGGCCTCACAGTGGGGTGACAAACACACTCCAAATCTCATTAAAAAGTGAGAGATGGGGGGAGGGCTTTCGTGTTTAATGGGACTGCAGGAAACATAAAATGAAATGAAAGTAATGTTACACAGGTTATATATGTATTTTAAAAAGATGCATCAGCAATTATCATGTTTATATCATTGCTTTTAAATTCATAAATAAAAAATGTACACAAACTCATATTGAGATATACCACTATGACATAACTATCACACTTCCTTTAAATCTTTATTGATTTCATGCTGCCACCAATACATGTCCATCTGATTTCATTAGCTACACTGATGTGACACATCTGATAGAGAAGTCTCAAAGCAGAGGGATAACACCGCGACAACACTATCACTGTCTGCCCTTTTGTTCTCTGTTTGCTCAGCACACACTCCTCACACCAAAGGCTGTCCACCATTAATCCATTTTCTACAAATGTCACTTGTGTTAAATAATGACAACCCAGATAAAAACATGTATTAGACAATCTTAATCTAAGAAACAAGCCTTTTATAAGCCCATTTTAAACCATTTGCCGTAATTGCTGGTATGAATGGCACAACAAGAAGCCTGTTTTCACACCCTACAATTTACCCATTAGGGTTAGAAATTGCTTTGCAATTGCAGACAATTACATCCTATCCAAAGCAGAAAACCACACAAGCGCTCCTCAACTGAAAAAAAAGAGATTACCAGCAGTCATTCGTTTCTCTTCATTGTTGACTTCATGCAGACATTTTACTTAACGAGAACTCAACGAGACACATTTGCATTCAGCTAATGGGTTTTGTTTTGTGTCACCGTGGTGATGAAATATTAATGCAAGGTGCCTTTAAGGGCCGAGCCTGTGAGAGCAGACACCTTGGGACGAGTGTGTGGGAGAAAAAGGGACAGACAATAAACAAACAGGATAAAAACACACGCAAGAGACACTGCCTTTGACATCTGCTTTGGAAATATGATGGGAAAATGCAGCAGGTTGATATTTCATAAGAAAATAGCGAGCTCCGGCTGTAATTTCCATTAGTTTTACATCAAGGCTGTAAAAGTTAGTTCACTATTTCATGTTTTTTTCCTACATTATTAGCATTACAACCCCTTATAAAAACCTGTTAAATAATTCTGTCACCTTATGTCATTTTTCATTCATTTTTCAAAGATGAGAAATATTCTGACACCTCTGTTAAATAAATACTGAAACACCTGCTGCATGACCCCTACTTTCACCATCACATATAATTTATCATATCTACGCAATTTTAGAGGAACATATTTTATATTTTATGATGTCAGATGTTGTCAAATCTGTTGAAATTTTGAAACATCCACCAAGGCTCTACATCCTGCAAATGCTTTATTGACACTTTATCAATCTCAAAACTAGATAATGTGTCTGACAGACTAAAGTGAGCTAATAGACGGCTACAGGAAAGAGATGAAAAGGATAAGATAATATCATGATCTTTCTTTCATCATATCAGCTTCCTTTGTTATCTGCTCTCCTCCTTTCGCTCTCTCCCTCCCTCGTGCTCTCCCTCAGTCTGTCACTGCTGCATGGTGACTCAGACACTGCAGAGATGCATCTGAATGATATATCGGATGAGTCACACATAGTCCGGACACTGGCCATATTTTGAAACTTTTTACACGCACACACAAGTACAAAAGAGCTGCACTGACATTGACATCCTTTAACCTCTGAAACGCACATGGTCACTTATATACACTCAAACTCTGGCAGTGGTTGGCTCTACGGAGAGTGAGCTGCCATGATCGACGTATCAACACAGCTTATTTTCAGGCTGGCTCTCCTCTGCACCTTCACTTCCGACTAAACAAACAAGCTGATATTAATGTTGTTCCCTTCACACCGCCTTGACCGCTGCTACATGAGAAATGTGGACACACATAGTAAATCTGTCAATCCACTGCTCCACAGAGAGGAAAGAGTTTTGTTCATTCCCTCGCTCTCGCTGTCCATCTGTCAGTCTTTCTGCCTCCTGCTAAAGCTGAGAGTCATGAGAGTCGACATTTTAACATTTTAGACCCCTAACACGCCCTTCTCTCAAGTCACAAGTCTTTGTTTCAGGGGTTTTCAACAAGTCAGTCAAGCTCAGATATCCTTTGCAATTCAACCCAAATCCCTTGGTTTTGATCAGATAAAGAGCAATAACAAGAATATAAAAGGAGGAAACCAGAAAGTTTACAGTTTCACATGTGATCACAGATTTGGCTCCCCACACTCAGTTTGTGGCACCAGCACATCCTAAAGAGAATAAAGAATAAATAAATGGCTCTGTAATACTAAGTATGAGACATTATCTTGACATTCAGAAGGGACACAGCATGGACACATTTACAATGATTAACAATGAGAGATGTCAGAGAGATGACGTAACACAGCTTCTTTTTTAAAAGAAAATCATTTTGTCAAGGTGTTCTCAGGCTGTGTGGTGTCATTATGACAAGCAAACGTCAGGGTGATGTTGATATTAGATCCCTCTGTGGATGGAAAGAATAAAATGAACAAAATTACACAAATTATTTGGCAATATCTCAGAGAAATTGGAACATTTGTGAATCCAAAACATTATTACTGTTCCCTGTAATTGTGGTAGTGATATTTGTATTCATGTTTTTCTGCTTGTGCATATCTGAGCGTGTGTATATGTGTTTGTGCATTTATTGATTAATGTGCGTCTAGGCTACATGTATTATTTGTGTATGTCCTTGCCTATTTTCCTTTTTTTCCCCGTGTCTTTTGTCCATATTTCTAAAACTGAGATGAGTTGCTATGGAGACTGGGATACTTGTGCAAAAAGGAAGTGGCAAAAGAGAGAAATGTGGTTGTCAGGAGACACTCTGGGACCATGAGGTTGAGGCTGAAAGAGTGAGCATGTGGAGTGTGTGTGCGCATGAGGACTCAAGGTTTAGGCTCTTTGCCTTTCTACACCGTGAAGCACATTCATATTTCATTTTTTTTCCTACAAATAATTATGCCATAAAGATAAAGAGGCAGACATTCACCCTTCTAATTTCTGAATGCGCAAATTATGTCAAATTACAACGGTAACCTGCAATTGTGATTGTAAAGTGTTATAAACCTTTGTTCATCATCACACAGGGAGTGAGGGTGTGATCCTTCACATGTTGACAGGGGTTAAGCGACTGGCCGGTGATAATACAGCCGTTTCAGGCACTCCATCACTTGATAATTACATTACACTGGTACTCCATTGCTTCCACTCGCTCCCAGTAATCTTGTTAAAATCCCAGTGATTGGAATCACAGTGACAGAGAGACAAACGACAGCGAGGCAGCCGCCTGTGGAGCCCAAACCCTCTCCACGTCTGACTGAAGGTTTTTGAAGTGCATTAAGCTTTTGTTGGGTAACCATGGAGCTGCATGGGCATACAGGTGCTGAAATGTACCTTTAAGTGCATGCATTCCCTTCTGGTTTCCATCAAATATCTGTCCATCTGTGGATGAATTTTTAGTAGTGTAGGATCTGCACAATGTTGTTGTGGCTTTCTTTTTTTCTTTTTTTCTTTCTTTCTTTAAAGGCAGATTCATGAAATCACCACACAATGGCTGCACCCACTCTATTAAAAGTAAAGATGGCTCCCCTTTTTCATTTTCAGTCTAGCATCAGTGGTTTATGATTCAGTAGCTATGCTTCCCTCTGGTGGCCATTTGTTAAAACTCCATTATTAGAAACAATTCTGCTGCATCAGGGTAATGCATGATGGTTTTGCATGAAGGGAAATGTGCAGTAATGTACAGTACAATACATTATTATCAGTTTTTAGGTTTTTGCACTTCTGCTGGCTGTACACTGAGATGTAAAGTACAGTAATTTCACTGGGTCTGACTCCAATCTGGTTTCACATTTAGACGTGACAGGTAGTTTAATTAAAGTAAAGGTCTGCCCTGCAGCTAATGACCCCATGGCCTGCCAGTCTGAGCCAAGGTAACCAGAATTCATTTGTCATCTGCAGTACTGGCTGACATATTATTTATTAGTCATTTATATGAATGCCAAACAGCCACACGCCCACTGACAGCAGGTTTAATACTTTGTGGGAATAATCAGCGGTAATTAAGACGTTGAGTAACTTGATGCAATGAAATTCCTTTGAGATGGAAAAAGACAGAGTGAAGTATCATGATACATAAGTCTAATATAATGAGGACAGCACATACTAGAGGAACTTTTAAACCACATTTTAATGGATTATGTCAAATAAACGTTTTGTAGAGGACAAGGACTTTTTTGTGGAAGATATTTACAAATGGGCCACAACAATAATCTGAACATCAATAAATGTAAATTGAAAGTCAACATGATTTCAGGACATTTTAGGGTGTTGGATTTCAACTTTCACAAGTGCCATGTAAAAATAACCTGGTTCCAAAGGTGAGGTGATATATAAACAAATGGAACAAAAAAAGTGAAGCAAAATAGCAATTCAATGTGATTATCCGGTCAGCTGTAAAGATTTATATAAAGATGGGGCACTCATTAGAGACAAATTAAAAAAGAAAAGTGTTAGGCATGATCGGCCTTCCATTGTAGAACCTGTAATCTCCAAGCCTACATTTTGATATAATCTAGAGACATCATCAGTTTTCTCAGACCTGACAAAGGTCTTCCAGAGCCATAAAATACATTATATACCCATCTTTTCATGTGTAAAATTGGTGGAGTTTCCCTTTGAATTAAAATAAAAGCAGGTATCTTTTGTTAAAGATGTTGTCATGTAACGTGATAAACAACATGATAAAATGTTTATGTACTGTGTGAAAATCAACATGTGCTTTGAGTTCAGTTTTAACAAGTGAACATTTCTATCAAGTACTCAAAACCTGCACAAATAATGTATACATGCACATATCTGGCTAAGAGCAACAAACACACACACACACACACACACACACACACACACACACACACACACACACACACACACACACACACACACACACACACACACACACACACACACAGACACACACACAAAATATTCAATTAATGCAGCTCATTCCAACTCAAAATGAGATCTGCTTTAATCTGACAGAATGATAAAACACTTGTGAGTCTCTAATAAGTGTGTCCCCATCTGATGGGCCTCAGGTCCTCTTGACCCAGGGGACCAATTTGAGTGGTACACAGCACATGGTGCCTTGTGCTGCATTATCAATCCCCCCACTACCACCACCACCACTACAGCAGGGACAAGAAAGAGGCGGATTAGGGTTCAGTTGTCTAGGCAACCTGCGATGCCATCTGTCATGTGTGTGCTGATCCACATCATGTAGCTGAGAAATTGTTTTAATTCAATCATTTTCTCACTGCCAGACTTCCTGTTAAAATAGAGGAACTCATTTCATCATGTATTAAACGAGAAGGGTGGAGCTTTCAGAAATAGCAACAATGGCCTTGATAAATTGTGTTTGGGTTCTTTAAAACACACCATACAGGTTCTGAATTTAGATCATTTAATAACGAGGATGATACTATATATATTTGTATATATTTTTTAAATCATATATATATATATATATATACATATATATATATATATATATATATGAGATTTTTGACAATTTATTTGACAATAAATAAATAAATAATAATAAATAAATACATATATAAAACCAACAATCAATTAGTCTCCTTACTTCCCAACATCCCTAATCCCTATATGTGGCTCTCACCATGTTATTTGCTTGTACTGACAAGATACAGCATTGAGAATGAGTTACAAATATTTAAGTGGTAAGTTTCCTTTTTTGAAATGGCTAAATATTCTCCAACAACACCTTGACACTGTAGCTTTTATGAAACATTAGTGAAACTGGAGCAAAAGTGCATTTTTGAAGGACCATTTTCAGTGGAGGATTTGTCATATAGTATATCAGGGGGAGCTTGACTCCAAGGGCACTGCTATAGCTCATTTGATATGTTTTTTAAAATGTTTTTTGGACAATAATGGAGCTCTAAGCCATGACAGGAAGATCTGTTCCTTGTTGGATTTGGTCCTTGACAATAATGAAAAAAATATAGAATGGCACTGGCCTCATCCTATAAGTTAGGCCTTGTCAAAAGAGAAGAAATAAACCTCTGTATATGTGTTGTCTGGCTTCCTTTTAGTGATCCAGACTACGTTCCAGAGGCTGGGGAACTTTTATTAACTCTGTGGGAGCTTCTGAGTCACCATTAAATTGGTTTAACAGGTCTTTAAAACGTCATCAGCATGTCCGCTATACCATACCTGCTCAAAGGCACATTGCCTCTATAACACAAACAGGATGTGATTCACACTCAGTTTAGACTCAGTTTGGCACTCATTCTCTCAGGAGCTTTTCCAATGCAACACATCACTAGGACGGCTCTTCATGCTTTATATTTCAGGCTAAATTCAAAAGGGTTTTCTTACACGCGTGTAACATAAATCAGACACACACGAACACACAAACACACAAACACACACACACACACACAGACATTAATATTCACAATAGAATAGGTCAGATGAATGCTAACCAGTGCAAATGAGTAGAAGGGCAGTGAGGAGGTGTACATAGGGAGGAAGAGGGGAGTGTCTAATGGATGTAGTGACATGAGGGACTCGGTCCCCTGGGGAGGGGCCGCAAATGAACCAGCAGCCACACCTGAGACTACACACACACACACACACACACACACACACACACACACACACACACACACACACACACACACACACACACACACACACACACACACACACACACACACACACACAGTCGAGGTAAGCATATTGGGGTTAGCTTGTGGCTGCCAACCTGATTGATTGAGGCCCTGAAGCAGCTTTCCAAAATCCTTTGTAGTAAGTATAATTAACAGTCACGCTGTCTTTGCAGCCAAATATAACCAAAATATTTACGAGCAAGAAAGAGCTGAAGACATGTTAACACAGATAAATACCAATTTCATCTTAATCTGATGAAGTGGATCTGAAAGTATTTAGGTTTTTATTTTTGTGTTTGGAGTAAATGCTGCCTGTGAAAGTAGTTTAATGATATATTGGATTTTTAGTAGTTAAACAGGTAAGCAGATAGGACATGAAGCTGGACAGGAGCAGTAACAGCCTTATAACCTTATATCGCTGGATAATTTGTATATGATTTACCATTACAGAGTTCCTGTTCCTGTCTGTTCATGACAAAATGAGTATAGTATATTACTATAAAAGAAGAGGTTTGGAAAAAAACACTAATTTAAAAAAAAATTGCAATATGCATTTTAATCCCTACTTTAAATTGTTTGTACTGTATTCATATACATTTAGATCAATGAGTATCAATAATAATTCAAAATGGATCTAATAACGAATTGTAATATCATTCTATAACTAATTTTAGCCATACATGCCACTCTAGTGGGGGTAGACTCATGTAATAACCAGATTTCTGATGTTTTATCATTGATGACGTCACCGTGCCACGAACCCCCTCATTAGGATTGAGTTGCTAGGAAACCAGGTTTAGGCTACTTCCGGTTAGCTGCTGACATCAGCAGTCACTGCAAAAGGAAACAAAGTAAAACTTGGGCTGATTGTGATTGTGGTTTATTGGCAAGTTTGCTCGGATAAAGTTTTCTGCTAAAACTATGTACATGTGCGTGAAACGATGATGATTTTTTCTTTTTGTTCAGCCTCTCTCATCATCAGCGGGGTAAGTTACTGTAAGATGACACCACACAGTTGCAGGCGTGTACAGGAGAGTTGGTTTTAAGTGCCTCTGTTACACTGTTGTCTTCTCACATCTGGGGAGTCGGAGGAGCGTTCAACATCTGGCTGTGACTGTGTGTGTATGAATGAGAGAAAAGTCCGGGAATAAAGACACTGAGTATAACAGAGAAACTTCTGAAAAGTCCAGCCGAAGTTACTGTTTGTAAGTACCTGCAATTTACATTTCCCAGCACTTTATGATACATTGTGTACATAATGTGGATGACGATGCTGATGATGAGAAAAACGCTGAAGGCTAACATGAAACCAAATCTCAGTCTGTAATATTGATTATTTCTGTTTCTACAACAGTCTTTTCATTATGTAAAGCGTTTGAAAGTAAGTCTGTAACAGTAAATACACTTTTTTTCTATAAATGTTAAACATTATTATCTTTTTAATTATGACAGGAAGGAAAAAGCAATTTAAGACTTCAAACAAAAGAAAGTACCCTAAATCAGCTTATGTATTATATTGGTCAGTTTATGTATTTTATATTAATGTGTATTTTTCTCACTAAATATTACATCACAACCATGAAATGATAAGAATTAAACTTAAAAAACAAAAAAAAACAGCTTTATCTAAAAAAGCTGTTTTTTCCATTAAAAAAATTATGGTTGTTACATAGATGAAAAGATGTGTTTGAATGTGAATGTTTTTAACTGAGCTCTGTATGTCGGCATCTTTAGTTCTTATGTTCACAGTGTCTGAACAGCTGCTCTGCGGTGGTCATTGCTTATTTGATTTTTACCCTAAAACATTCAATGGAAGATTCTTTTTTCTTTTTCAAATCTCGGTGCCAAACTTTTATATTATTGTTCTTTTCTGAAGCTGCACAGCGAGTCTTTACTGTTCAGGGTGCATAAACAGCAACAGGCGATCGACCATTCCATCCTGTGTTGATATGAAGTTTATTTAGTCTGGAAGCAGCTGAAGGAAAGCCATAGAGAGCACAGCTATAGCTGAAACCTATACCTCACCTACAGTATACCAGTTGTATCCATTCATTACATGTTATTCATCCACTAGTTTTACATGACCTCCTTTAAGCTGTTATAATCCTGCAGGAGATACCTGAGACAGATCAGTGACTCAAAGCTGATGTAGAAAGCTTGAAGTTATCAATCTTGATATTTTATGAACGGTTTATTCAAACAGTTGACAAAAAGTTTGAAGACAAAAGCAGAATGCACAGAGATGAAAAGCCTGCAGGTTAAAATGTGTTTGTGGCACCAGAGACACATGTTTCTGACCGAAGACGCGATTCTTCCAGAGGCAAATGTGCTCTTTTTCTAAAGTAAACATGACAGCTCTGCCTGTCACGAAAGGAAGCAGAATTTTGTTAACTAGTTGTGAAGTTTGTTGTTTATCAGACTCAGGCTTTCATTCTCTGGAGAAACCACATTTATGCTGCTGTACAGAAGACCGCATGCAGGTCATCAATCACCCTGTCATCTTACATGCAGAACATGTTCAGATCCCTTCATTTTGTGCACATATTTCAGCTTGGCTGGTGTGTAATTGTAGTAGCTGTTTCCCCCTAACAGAGGGTTAGACTGCAAAGATGATCGCTTTTATTGAGAGTACAATTAAAGGCTGTGAAATACCACTGAAGCACATCTTACTTTGAAGACATTAAAGGTTGCTCAAAGTAAATGAGGTGGAACAGAAATACTGATACATGCAAAGGCCTGTGTGTGTGTGTGTGTGTGTGTGTGTGTGTGTGTGTGTGTGCGCATGTGTGTGTGTGTGTGTATGTGTGTGTGTGTGTGAGTGTGTGTGTGTGTTTACAGACATGGACCCTCAGCTCTGCAGGAGTATAAAGGCTGCTAGTGTTTAAGAGCTAGGCCACTGGGTGACCTTTGCCTTCTCTTCCCAGCAGAGCCATCCTGTAGCAGAAGTGTGAATATTACACCTGGATGTTTTGTTAGAGACAGAGGCTCTCATGCCCTGCTGGTCAACCTGTAAACCAGCCTCAAACTTGGCAGGCAGACCCCCCTCCCATATACCTCGTCTGTCCTGAGACTGCATGATGTGTTTACAAAAGATCCTTTTCACAACGTTCACTTTGGGCCATATGTCCACAACATCCTCACATTTGTCTCTGTTTGTCATTCATTTTAGATCGCATACACTACCGTTCAAAAGTTTGGGGTCACATTGAAATGTCCTTATTTTTGAAGGAAAAGCACTGTACTTTTCAATGAAGATAACTTTAATCTAGTCTTAACTTTAAAGAAATACACTCTATACATTGCTAATGTGGTAAATGACTATTCTAGCTGCAAATGTCTGGTTGTTGGTGCAATATCTACATAGGTGTATAGAGGCCCATTTCCAGCAACTATCACTCCAGTGTTCTAATGGTACAATGTGTTTGCTCATTGGCTCAGAAGGCTAATTGATGATTAGAAAACCCTTGTGCAATCATGTTCACACATTTGAAAACAGTTTAGTTCGTAACAGAAGCTACAAAACTGACCTTCCTTTGAGCAGATTGAGTTTCTGGAGTTTGTGGGGTCAATTAAACGCTCAAAATGGCCAGAAAAAGAGAACTTTCATCTGAAACTCGACAGTCTATTCTTGTTCTTAGAAATGAAGGCTATTCCATGCGAGAAATTGCTAAGAAATTGAAGATTTGCCTACAACGGTGTGTACTACTCCCTTCAGAGGACAGCACAAACAGGCTCTAACCAGAGTAGAAAAAGAAGTGGGAGGCCGCGTTGCACAACTGAGCAAGAAGATAAGTACATTAGAGTCTCTAGTTTGAGAAACAGACGCCTCACAGGTCCCCAACTGGCATCTTCATTAAATAGTACCCGCAAAACACCAGTGTCAACATCTACAGTGAAGAGGCGGCTGCGGGATTCTGGGCTTCAGGGCAGAGTGGCAAAGAAAAAGCCAAATCTGAGACTGGCCAATAAAAGAAAAAGATTAAGATGGGCGAAAGAACACAGACATTGGACAGAGGAAGACTGGAAAAAAGTGTTGTGGACGGATGAATCCAAGTTTGAGGTGTTTGGATCACAAAGAACGTTTGTGAAACGCAGAACAAATGAAAAGATGCTGGAAGAATGCCTGACGCCATCTGTTAAGCATGGTGGAGGTAATGTGATGGTCTGGGGTTGCTTTGGTGCTGGTAAGGTGGGAGATTTGTACAGGGTAAAAGGGATTCTGAATAAGGAAGGCTATCACTCCATTTTGCAACGCCATGCCATACCCAGTGGACAGCGCTTGATTGGAGCCAATTTCATCCTACAACAGGACAATGACCCTAAACACACCTCCAAATTGTGCAAGAACTATTTAGAGCAGAAGCAGGCAGCTGGTATTCTATCGGTAATGGAGTGGCCAGCGCAGTCACCAGATCTGAACCCCATTGAGCTGTTGTGGGAGCAGCTTGACCGTATGGTACGCAAGAAGTGCCCATCCAACCAATCCAACTTGTGGGAGCTGCTTCTGGAAGCGTGGGGTGCAATTTCTCCAGATTACCTCAACAAATTAACAGCTAAAATGCCAAAGGTCTGCAATGCTGTAATTGCTGCAAATGGAGGATTCTTTGACGAAAGCAAAGTTTGATGTAAAAAAAATCTTATTTCAAATACAAATCATTATTTCTAACCTTGTCAATGTCTTGACTCTATTTTCTATTCATTTCACAACGTATGGTGGTGAATAAGTGTGACTTTTCATGGAAAACACAAAATTGTTTGGGTGACCCCAAACTTTTGAACGGTAGTGTACCTGCACTACATGCACGTTCTGTTTGTACAGAACTCACTGCTGTTTGCTCCCACTGCCCTACTTACTGTGTTACTTTGTCATCAACTTTCTGCTGATGTAAGACAACTTCACGACAAACTACACTTGAACTTGTAATGATGCTCTTCACCACCAATCTACAGGTACTTTACGGCAAAAATGCAGGTGGTAAACACTGTAAACAAGCTCACAAAGCCAGATGTGATGCTGCCTGTCTGTGTCTCAAACATCTGCCCTCCAGCTGTGCTTCTACCTGATTATTCTACTCAAGATAAAATCTCTGGTGACTGTTTTTTTTACTCTACTAAAACTTTAAAGATGGCCATCTACCACAAAGCGAACCTGTCTACTGTATATGAGCAGACCCACTGACCCAGTGCTGGTGTTGTTGTCTTAAATTCAGCTGATTGGCAGCGAGTATTACTGGCATTCAGAGCATGTTTCTGCATGGGGCTGAGCTTTATGATGGAGACTGTTCTGGGAACAGGACAAATGAGCCATGCAACAGCACCAGGAGACTGGCTCAGGGTTGTAGCTGTACACCTTATTAAATCAGAGCCCACAGTCAGTCAGTTTAATCCCTTTGATTAACGATTGTGTGTATTTCTCTGTTGTGAGTGTAAAGTCCACGCATGGAAGCCTCTGTATAACATTAGCTTCAACATGTATAGTTGTTTTTGCATGTGTGCATGACAGCTTTGTTTTCACTGCTGGGAACCCTTTACACTCCCATCATGATTTAATTATTTATTCTTTTTTTTTTTTAAGTTAATGTGATACTTTTCCAACCAGTAGCTGATTATAGTGCATTTTTACAGTATCAGAGTATTTACCAAAAGTAGTGTAACTTCGAATTAAAAGACAAATGTAGTTTTATTTTTTGTTTCAATTTCTTTTTATTTTGTATATGCCTGTGAATGGATATATGCTGATATTTTTGGTTGAGAGCACTTCATGATTTGAATATAAAGGACATTCGTTGTTTCAATTTTAATGCTCTATGTCATAATGTTTAATTTTACACAGATGTAGTGAAAAACAAACTTGCACACTGTCATCATGGCAGCACTTTATGAAGGGTCACGAGAATGACTTATACCCTCAATAAGAAAAAGTGTTCTGTCAAAATAAATAGCCCGAAGCCTCCAAATTAAAACAAAAACATATGTAAAATGAAATGTACAGTGAATAAGACAATAGAGTCAATAGAGTCAAAAGTTGGACATGAGCATGTAAAATGAATGTAGTTGACATCTTCACTACTTTAAAATATCTTGGATTTAGAGACAATTGCAAAATGTCAAAACCAAAGCATAACAAGAGTGTAATCTATCAAAAACAAACTAAATAAATATTTATATTACTTATTCCACCAGGATCTTTTAAAGACGACCGCAGCTGAAGTATGGACACTGAAGTGGAAGCGATGAACATCAGTGTTGAAAGTCCTCTGACAGGTTTGGGGATGAACTGTCTTATTGGCCAAAAGTACAGACACTCTGGTCCGGGCCTCGCCAGTCCTCAGGAGTACAATCAGTGGCTTCCCTACCGCCACAACGCCAGCCTGCTGCCCATGAAAGAAGACCTGGCGTTCTGGCTTAACAACATCATGGGTGAGACAGTTGTCCTGTAACTAAAACTGAACACTAGAATCACTTATTTACTTTTGCAAAACACCCACAAGACTATTTTGAATTTCTGCCTCAAAATTATCAGAAAGAATGTAAATTCTAGGTTTTAGTATAATATATTTAAGTTTAAATGTCCAAATATCACCTCAGGCTGTAATTTCTTATCCACAGATGAAAAAGCACTTCACAATGCCACTTTGGAAATTGATCTTTTGTTTTAAAAGTAGGTGAAAAAGCTGCAGTCACATTAAAAACAGAGCAACATTAACCTACTTATTATCCAAATCCTTGAAATACCTCTGAATGAATGGTGCTGTGCTGCAGTAAAGGGATTTTTCTTCCACTTTACTGCATTGTGAGGGAAAACATAAAGGCTCTGCACATGCCACAACCTGTTGGAGGGAGTCTGGAAAGTGCCAAGACTCCAACATGATGAGTTTTGTGACTGATAATAGTTTTTACTAGAAAAAAATAGTTTTTGGGTCAGGGGGTATGATAGGTTTGGACATAAAAAAGGGGTCAAACTAGTGTTAGGAGCAATATATTAAATCTGAAATCTGATTTCTCCCATTGTTCTCACAGCTCTTCTCAGATGAAGCATTCTTGTGGCAATGTCTAGTATTTTGTCAATCTATAAATCAAAAAGGGATCTAAACAGTAAACAGTGCAAACAACCTGTTGATATTAAAGTTTCCTATGGAGCAGGATAAAACTGGAACAAATCTGTTATGATTGCAATATGCATGTAGCTTACTAACTCCTATGAGCTGGGGATGTTAATAAAAGTAATAAAATGGCTCCTTGTGGTTGGTTTTTATTTCTGAAAATTGTAATTATTCATCAGTAGGCCTACTGTTTTTTTAACTAGTAGGTTGTTCACGGAGTTCAGGGAGTTAAAAGACAGCAGATACTTGGTTTAAAAATAAATTCACTCAATCTGTAGTTACACATGTTGCCATAATGAGTCTTCTGGCTCATCAGCAGTATAATCAGAAGCTCTTTTCCATTTTCACCGTATTTTATCTCTTCATTTTCTTTTATTATATTTAGAGATTTCATTGCCATATGAGACCTTGCTTACAGAAAGACAGTTTTCTCTTGCAGTGACAAAGTTGACGCCTGTTGACCACAGGAACATATTGCAACATCTCTTTCAACTGATCTACTCCTTTGGGAATGTGTCTGATAAAATCTGTTAAAAGTACAAACCTTAAGTTAAACAGATAACTCACTGCATGTAATTTAATGTATCTGTGTGTGTGTATATTTTCTCAGGTGAGGACCTCACAGCTAACAGTCTGATGGAGAGGTTGGATAATGGCGTTCTCCTCTGTCAGCTGGCGCAGCTGCTCCAGGAGAAGATAATCAACAGTGGCAAGGTGCTGCGGCGCACACACGTGCATGCTATTGCAGAAACACAGGACCACACTCATTTCCATTCAACAAAAAAAACCCCACCAACAAACAGTGATCTAACAAATTTTATTAACACACACATTTTAGCAACATACCAAATTAACCAGTGCTTTTTTATGCTGTGTACTGACTCTACAAACCTGTAGAAGCCATAATAAGACAGATGAGTTCAAACTAACCCGTACACATAGTCTGACGATAGTGTAAGCTGTGTCTCAGTTCTTGAGAATCTGTAAACTGCAGGATAAATACATGATAGAAATCTGCTTGCATAAAATGTAATAAAGCCGAGAGATCCCAAAGGAGGATTAGATCACAAAGCCAGGTCATGTCTGCGGTCGGATTCATAGTCAGACACTGCTTATTTATCACAAACAGGTTCCTGTTTGCACCATGCAAACCAGCATTAATCCATTGCAGAAATAAGAGATGTTTCCAATGAATACTTACTGTTTCTGTGTGGATGTTTGTGTCAGTGCACATATATGTTTTTATGTGTGTGTTGAATACAACTACAGCCTTTCATAAGAAGAGTGATCCAGTGGCGAGCTGATGCAACTTCCGGATCATTCTTCGCCAGAGACAACACCGCCAACTTCCTTTACTGGTGTCGAAAGATCGGTGTTGAAGAAGCTTACCTTTTTGAATCAGAGGATTTGGGTGAGTATAGACCGAAGATTGCACTGAACATTATGTAGCTGAAGATCTCTGTCATTTTATGAATGAAGGCCTGAAGTCAATAATGACACACACATGTAGTTTGTTATTAAGTAAATTAATTAAGATTAATTATCTTTAGGCATAGATTCAATAGCAAGAATTGTATTGTGTCTATTTGTTGTGTGAGAACATTATTTCCCTTTTATTTCCTCCGTAATCATCCCATTCAGCCTCTCCAGCACTGTTGTGTTTAGTCTCCTCTTGTTTTTCAGTTTTGACCCTCTGGCAGTGTCTAAGTAGACACCACAAAGCACTATGTTGCCCAACATATACATTGTTGGGCTTATCTCTCGAAAGTGATTGATTATTCATCATATTTTGGATCTGGTCTGCTGCTCTGGTGTCACTCCTTTTAACTGTTCCGCTGATGATCTTCCCATCTCTGATCACTTGTTAATTACATTCAACTCCAGCTTAAAACTGTCCAAAACTAAACAGTCACGTCTTATCTCTTTCCGTAATATCAAAAACATTGACCTAGCAGCTCTCTCCTCAGGTATTGACAGCCTCCCCAGTTTCATCTACTCCTCCCCTCCTGATCAACTGGTTACCCTCTACAATGATCATCTCCACACTCTGTTGAACTCACTTGCCCCTAAAAAAACTCAGACCGTATCATTCACCCACTCAGCACCCTGGTTTTCACCTCTTTTACGACAACTCAAAACCAAAGGACGTCAACTTGAACGGCTCTACAAAAAAACGGGACTCTCTGTTCACAAGGAAATGTACCACTCCCACATTGCTTACTACAAAGACACCCTCTCCTCAGTCAAATCCCAATATTATAAAGATCTGATCAGTGCTGGTGATGGGAATTCCAGGACCCTATTCTCAGTACTGAACAAAACACTACGCCCCCCGGACTCTTTTCCCCCTCATTTCTACTCCACAGAACACTGTACCTCCTTAATGACATTTTTTAATGAAAAATTAAGCAAGATCCACCAGCAACTGACCCCTCACTCATCCTGCAATCCGTCTCCTCTGGCTTCTCATGCCCCCCTCTTTCAACCGTTCTCAAGCTTCCAACTCCCCTCTCCCATTGTCATTTCTGACCTCATCCTGAAGTCTAAAACATCCACCTGCCAGCTCGACCCACTGCCGACCTCTTTAGTCACTGCATGCCTTCCCTCTCTGTTGCCCCTGATAACTGCCATCATTCACTCCTCCCTAACCTCTGGCTCTGTTCCATCATCTCTCAAATCCGCGGCTGTAACACCTATTCTGAAGAAACCTGGTTCTGATCCCAACAACTTCAATAACCTTCGTCCGATTTCTAACCTACCATTTATTTCAAAAATCCTGGAAAAAGCAGTGGCATCTCAGGTTCATACTCATCTCCATAACAATAACCTATATGAACAGTTCCAGTCTGGTTTCCGCCCACGCCATAGCACAGAGACTGCTCTCCTTAAAATCACTGACGACCTTCTGATGGCAGCTGACTCCGGACTATCTTCCATTCTCATCCTCCTTGATCTGAGTGCGGCCTTCGACACCATCTCCCACCCCATCCTCCTCGACAGGCTAGCATCTATTGGACTATCTGACACACCTCTGGACTGGTTCATTTCCTACCTCTCTGGCCGCACTCAGTTCATCCAGCTGAAGACATTCACATCCCAACCTTCTCCCCTCTCCTCTGGTGTTCCTCAAGGCTCTGTCCTCGGTCCCATCCTATTTATCATCTATCTCCTTCCTCTTGGTCATATTTTCCGAAAATATAACATCCATTTCCATTGTTACGCGGACGACACCCAGCTCTACCTCTCCTCTAAACCCACCTCCACCTTCCCGCCCCCCTCCCTCTGTGTCTGTTTACAGGAAATCAAATCCTGGTTCTCTTCCAACTTTCTCAAACTCAACAGCGATAAAACTGAGGTCCTCCTAGTTGGTTCAAAATCCTCTCTCACTAACACTCCCAGTTTCACCATCCCCATTGACAACTCCTCTGTTTCCCCCTCCACTCAGGTTAAGAGCCTGGGTGTCGTCCTTGACAGCTCTTTGTCATTCCAGACTCACATTAATAAGGTTACCCAGTCAGCCTACTTCCATCTTCGCAATATCAACCGCCTCCGTCCGTCCCTCACTTCCAACAGCGCTGCCATCCTGGTCCACACTCTAGTTACATCCCGCCTAGACTATTGCAACTCCCTCCTCTTCGGTCTCCCCCACAAGTCCCTCCGTAAGCTCCAACTGGTCCAGAACTCAGCTGCTCGTATTGTCTCCAGAACTACATCCATCAATCATATCACTCCTGTTCTTCAACAACTTCACTGGCTTCCTGTCAAATTTCGCATAGACTTCAAAATCCTGCTTCACACTTTCAAGGCCATCCACAACCTCGCCCCCCCATACCTCTCTGACCTCCTCCACATCAACACTCCCTCCCGGGCACTCAGATCAGCCTCCTCCATCAGCCTCGCTGTTCCCTCTGCCCGTCTGTCCACCATGGGGTCCAGAGCCTTCAGCTGCTCTGCCCCCCGCCTCTGGAACTCCCTTCCCCCCGACATCAGGAACATTACCTCTCTATCCATTTTCAAATCCCGTCTAAAAACCCACCTTTTCAAACTTTCATACTCACTTTAATTTGTCATCCATCCTGCAGTTTTCTGATTGTATTTGTTTTTTATTGCACTTACATGTGTCCCTTTTGGCTCTTTTAATTGTTTTTTATCTGTATTGTAAGGCGACCTTGAGTGCCCTGAAAGGCGCCTTAAAAGTAAAATGTATTATTATTATTATTATTATTATTATTATTATTTCTTATTCTTGCAAAATAATGTAATATATAAAAACATCTTTTATTACTTCTTGGGGCTGGTAATTAGTTTCAAATAAGTAGTGTTTATATACATTTATTTTACTTCAAAAACAGGTATTAAAACTGGTGATTTGTAGGCCTTGATACCTCCATAACTCTAATACTTCAATAACAATCAGAGTTAGGGCTGCCACAAACAGTTATTTTCATTATCAAATAATCTGTGAATTTTTTTGTCAATTAATAGTTTTGTCAATAAAATGTCTCAAAACTGTTTTTTAAAAAAGCAAATAGCAAATGTTTGGTATTTAATTACTAAAACGATTAATCAGTCATCAAAATGGTCACTGATTAATTTTCTGACGATTGTCTAATCAATGAATTGTATTATCATTGTGGTTCTAACCTGAATTTAAAAGTGGATTGTTTTGATTAGGAGCTGAATGTATTATGCAACTTAATCAACTGCTCACAAGTTCATTGAAATGAATAAATAAGGAAAATTAAGATTCTAAAACATGCTAACGTAGTTCCTCAATATCTGTAATATGCTTCTCTATGAGCGTCTTCTCCCTTGGGCATGTCTACGCATGGCGGCAGATGCGTGAGAATGATAATGTGCAAGTTAATCCTCACCAACAATAAGTCTCTCCCCTGCAGGCGGACTAACCTACTTCATTTAACTAATTGAGTGACTGGGAGAGTAAAGTTACTGTATTTTGACAGGCTTCACTTTAGGCTCTAGTGACATGAATGTTTATTCTATCTCTTTTCTCCTGTTTACCTTTCTTGCTGCAGCGATGATGTAATGGTGGATATCAAATACAGGTGAATGAGGATAAAATATCCATTAGTCATAGTGACATTATCTGTTAATTACATGCTATTTTGTTTTTCTTTAAGCTATGCTCTCTTCTTCTTCTTTATATTGTCTCCACTGTCTTCACATTTTAAAGATGGCGTGTAGTTTTACTTTATTTACTTTTATGCACGCTTAACCTACCACCATCTTCACAAATGACGTTTATGGTCCAAACAGAGTGCACAGAGCCCCTTTTTTAATGTATAGATAGTGGACTGGAGGCAGAAGATGAAGCTCTTATGCCCTCATGCCCTCAGCAGTACATCCAAAGCCCATAGGAATTCCAGCTCCGCTTCAAAGATAGAGAAGCACAATAGAGACGGGGTACCTCCTGAAATGTGCCCTCTCTGTTCAGACTGCAGCTCGTGTTTTCCTTTGACACAGACAGGAGTTTATCTCCGGAAATATCTTTCCTTTCAGAGAGTGACTTTTTATTTTCTACCCCTCCACCCTCTTTGTGCTTTATGCGTGTGCTGTATGAAGTCCTCCATAAGCAACCTCGGGAGGTGTGCCTGTGCCTGATGGACCTGGGGCGGATTGCAGCCAGGTAACTAGACAAGAAGATCTTTCCTACGTAAGGCAGGTTCTCAACAGTAAATCACTCTTCATCTGTTAAATTATTTAAAGTATAGTTTATATAAAATAGTTAATTTTATAATTGACATATCCCCTTGTAACTGCAGACCCCTGGTTGTATCCTGTTCTACTGTATGCCTTAGTGTCAGATTATTGCTACAACTTTTGATATTTTTTTGTTATGCCGACCCTCTCAGGTATGGAGTGGAGCCTCCAGGGCTTGTGAAGTTGGAGAGAGAAATAGAAAGGGAAGAAGCAGGGTGCTTATCTCCATCCTCACCCCTGCCCCTCTCTTTTTTCCCTCTTCCATTGCCGTGTTCGCCATCACATTCATCCCTGCCTCCAGCCCCCTCTCCCTCTCCCTCTCCCCCTCCTCCTTTTCCTCCTCCACCAGCACCCCTCACTCCAAGCACAGCCACTCTGTCTGAACCCCTCACTGTCTCCCTTGCCTCTGATCTTCCATCAGCCACAACAAACCAAGTGCCTACATGTTTATCCCCTCCTCAGTCCTCCCTCACAGCCTCTAACCCCTGCACAACCACAGCATCAACACAAACACCTTTGTTTTACTCATCCTGCACCACTAACACATCTGCATCAACTTCACTGTCAGCAACCTCCACTCCCACCGCCTCCTCCGCCACACTAAAGAACCATGCTCTTACAGCTACACCTCCCACCCCCTCTCGACCTGCAGCTCTGACCCATCAGTCCAGCAAATCCACAAGACGAAAGAGCACAAGTGCCAACAGCATTTTGGATGATATTGTACGTACTTTATCCCCAGTGAAATTAATCATATTTACATTTTCAAGTATTTAAGGTGTATACTGTATGTTTGTACTCCGTCTCTCTATCTAACCTGTTTCAGGTGAGAAACATTATTGAAAATCCCCCTTGCAGCTGTCCGACCAGGTTCGTAGTTGAAAAGCAGCCTAAAGGCTGTTACCGCATCGGTGAAAAAGTTCTGTACATACGGGTAAGTAATGTATGTTCTGGCTTGTCTCCTATAAATTATGTTTATGTAATAGTAATATGCAACACAATGAAGAAACATTGCGCATTAATGTATCTGATAAATTGCAAAATACTTTGAGTGTATTTATGAATTGTCCACTGACAGTATTTTGTATTTTCGTACAATATCTGCTTGTGGCAACTAAAGCATGATAATTATTCTGTGTAGACACTTTAAGCTCTTAGTTATGGTTAAGTAATGACTGTGGTCTTGGTTCAGTATTAAAGTCTCTTTCACTGTGGACTTGGGGCATGAGAAAGGACAAGTTCACTGTAGTAACATTCAACTGAAACCATGAAAATGTGGTGCTGTCTACACTGGAAAAAACATCCCAGGCGAACATTAATTGGGCAGCAATTATGTTTCTCATCAAAAGATATTTTGTAAAACAAATTGGTGGTATGTGAACATAATTTCTAAAAAGACAGTGTTAGTTTAAAATCCCTTCCTCCACAAGTTTAATATTGCTAATATGCTGTTTCATAAGAGTAGAAAAATAAGTCAATTAAAGCGAGAGTAATGTAAAATGAATATGAAACCTAATCTGTGCAATTATAACTGGATACTGGATTATAAACCAAATCTTATGGTTCAGCCAATGAGGATGCACCATACAGTAGATGCTCTAACACATAATTAGATATGAGGCCCTCAGGTCATTAATCAACAGTTGAGTCAGCAACTGTACAGTCTGTCAGACTGACAGATTTGCAGTCATTTGGGATCGAGACGTTGGCGCATTTCAGCTTCCCTGAGTCGTGCACCACCTGTATGCCTCTGTACAAAGGCTCAAGGAACGGCCTTCTGGGATGTAGGGTTGCTTGGCAACCAATGGTCAGGATAAGACTGGGTTGACAATGATTTTATTCAATACACAGACCTTCTGCAAAGAGTTCAGACCTGAAGGAAAAACAAACACGTCCCTTTCAGGTTGATTTTGCAAAGATATGGCTGCAGTGTGCAGTTTAAATGGCAGCCCACTTGGGAGTCCGTGTCCATCCAGGTGGGGAGGGTTATGAATTTAAGCAGAGGGATTTACTGTAGTATCTATCTGTACCCATACAAAGAAAAAAATGGCTTCAGTGTATGTTTAATTCACATACAGTATTCACTCAGCAGAAAGCAGACATGTATTTATTTCAGTAACAGTGAGTAAAGTTTATTGTATAATTCAATAAACGCATCCTGTAAAATTGAAAATAACATTTTTTCAACTCCATATTATGAGGAAAAGACACATTTTTCGGGCTGTGAAATCATCTTAAAACAGATTGAGAGAATACGATCTCACACTTCGCACCTTCTACATAAAACACAGAGGAGTATTGCAACTTTGGTGTCTAAATGGTCACTTGTTGAAACCCATTTAATGCTTTGTTAATCTTATTGGAAAAACCCCATTGACCTTACACTCTCTCAACTGGTAATCAATGCTGTCAGTGTCACTTTTTTTTCACAACAGATTTCCAGCTACGTTTTGACTGGCTGACAGACAACATATTTTTTACTCCCCTTCAAGTCAGAGAACACCTGTTTCTCCGCAGCAGACCTGCCAGTAACATAGGAGCACATTTCTAAACACCACATCAAAGAAAACTGAGGCAATAAAGATGCGATAAGCAGACTGAGTTATTGCTTAATGGTGAAGTCAACAGAACACATAATATTAAAAAAATGTAAATGTAGAGGAAAATATTTTATATTGTTTTCCTACTTTATGTCTACTATTGACCTTTGGTGCTCACTTTCTCTGTGCAGCCTTGCAAATATGATGTTTCACCATAACTTCATCCATCTGTGAGTTTTCAGCCATAATTACTAGTTTCTAGACACTACTTGCACTGCTTCCTTCCCATTTCTCTCAGCGGCTGACAACACAAATACCTTGTCTGTGTGAACAGAGCGCTGCAGCCCATCGACCCGGACTCCATCCATTACCTTGAAGCTTACAGCTGCCTACACGTGTGGAGGGAAACACGCCATAAACCTCAATTACCATATACCATGATCACCCCGCACTGCTCCTAGGAGAGTATGCCATTCAATGCGTGCAGACCTTTTTAAAGAGCAGATACTATTGATTACTGAGGCAGTCATTAGCGAGGGGTTTAATCAGACAGCTTGCTAATGAGCGGCAGAAGCATGACTGCCTCTCCTCACGTGTAAACTTTCTACCCCACCTCCCCCCCTTCTCTCTATTCCCTCTGGAGACTATTCAATCAGGGTGGCCCTGAAGTGCTCTGCCATTCTTTGGTGTTAAAAAAGAGGAAGGCTTTTCTTTCTTCTCTTTCTTCTTTCTTCTCAATTAGGCTCTCCTTCAGCTTTGTAACAGGGACACAGTCTGACTGTGTCACTGGGAGGAAAGACATTCAAACACCTCACAAAATCAGGCCACATTGGTTCTTTGGTTATCATGTTATCTACATAAAAGATAAGCCTAAAGAATAGAAGGAATACTTCTCGTTTTTGAGCTCTATTTGTAGCTGAGCAAAATCACCAAAATGAGGATAATGATTTTTTTTTTCTGGCATTCAGCTGAGCATTTTGCCAGCAAAACTCTTCATCATCCTCCCATCTTAAGTGTCCTTGAGCGAGATATTGACTCCAAAGAAGCTCAAAGGTATTTGTAATGTAGGTGACCCTGACCTCTGACCTAACTGGGCAGGAACTATCAATACTACACAAAAGTGTCTGTTACTAAATTTCAGTCATTTATTAATCAGCTGCTTCTCTGTGAGGCTGAACTTACACAACGTGGTGCTATGGGCTAAACAATGATGTCAGCATGTTTAGGTGTGTTTAATATGTTTATCATTTTAGCACATTAATATCTGCTAATTAGCACTGAACAATTTGTGCAACCTTTCAACTTGCATTTCACTCAAAACCATGAATGTCAGCCACATGGTGGTGCTGGAGGAAAACTCAAGAGCATCACCAAAGTAACTGGGGTAAATCACAGGGGGAACATGATTATGGTACAACATTTCATGGCAATTCATCCAGTTGTTGGACTGACTGACAAACTGAATTATCATTCCAGCCATGCAGCTACTAAAAATATTTGTTCTCATCCTTTAAAATAAGTCAAGTCAATGTTATTTATATAGCCTAAAATCAAGAATTTGGCTTAAAGGGCTTTGCAATCTGTACAGCATATGGCTCCAACTATCTTTATTTTAATACATTTGATGCAGTAATGAAAAACTTCACACAAAAAACTGGCAAGAAAAAAAACAAAAACGTGTAGAAACAGAACGTTAAATAATTGTAACGTTCAGAAATTGCATGTTTTTCCACCGACTTATCAAAGTGATGTCAGGGGATCTCGAACACAACATGATGTAACCTGTACAGCCCATGTGTCTGCATCAGGCCATATACTATATTCTGTAATGCTGCTGGATTTATCTCTTTACAGTATATTTTAGAAAATCTCACTGTACTAAATCAAAAGCAGTGGATATGGCTAAAGCCTGACTCTTACTGGCGGCTGTTTAAATGACTCCCCGTCCCTGAGTACACTCATGCATTTTTCAGCAGGAGAAGAGAGAGGGAATCAATGGAGCTGCCAGGGAGGACACAGGGGAATCCAGACGGTGGTTTATGGGATGCAGACGTAGCACACTTTGTATGGAGACCTGTAGGGGGGGAGGGGCTAGTTGTAGAGACATAAATAAAGCAGTCTGCCTGACAATGGGAGTCTGTGTAGAGTATTACAGTCCAGAAGGACGAAAGTCGGATGATCATTTTGATAACTAGGTTGTTGTTATGTTTAATATACTGGAGAATTCAGTCATGGTTCAAATGTAATCAAATTTTAAAAGAAGTGTTAATTTAAGCAACTTTATATGAGATCAAGATCTCTTTTTCAAGAGAGATCTGAGAAAACGAAACATTAATAGTCAAACAAACCAACACATTTAAATCAACAAGCGAGTGACAAATAAGATTAACAGAATTAACCAACTTAATCAAACATTACAATTAGTACTTACAACATTTATACTAACTTGTGGAAGCAACTTTGGAAGCAAACTTAAGATGATGACTGTATTTTTGAGAATGAAGACCTGTCAAAGTTACATTCACTCCACGTCTGACAGGAAATGGTTTATTTAGGATGTCAGACTTGACCTCTGTCAACCTCAACATTTTAATCTGCAGGCTGACAGCTGAGACGGACCAGGTCTGGGCTGCTTGTGTCGCATGCCCTGTGTGTGTGTGTGTGTGTGTGTGTGTGTGTGTGTGTGTGTGTGTATGTGTGTGTGTGTGTGTGTGTGTGTGTGTGTGTGTGTGTGTGTGTGTGTGTGTGTGTGTGTGTTTGCCGTTGATTTTTCATCCCATACCTGTGACACACATCTCCCCACATTAGTGGAGCAGATCTGCTTGTTTTATCACATACTTAATGGCTCCTTAATGAAGGGTTTATTGGTGATACGGTGAGAGGGGGGTGGGCCAATGCTGACAGGACAATGAACGGCTTTGCAAGGCCTCCTGGGAATGTTAATGTCTCTTGGGAGTTGTGGGTCAGCACTGAACTCATCTCAATCTCTCCTTTAATTTTTTTTTCTCCGGCTTTATATTGTGGCAGTAGTTGCCATGGCAGCAGTTGGTTTTCAGCTGTAAAGACGTCTGTTTGTGAAAAATGTGTTGATTCAGATACAGTCGACCTCTACTGGATCTACTGTTGACAGATAGACTGGATATACAGTTGTTATTTCATTTAAAATAGTGCTTATTAGGTGGTTTGCGTGTGGGTGTGCCTTTGTGCGTCACTGCGTGTGTGTGCATGCATGCTCATATGTGGATTAATCCTCGGTGTGTGCTCAGCTGGTGCCACAAGGTGTTGTTTCATTTGGTTTAATGAGATTTTGACAAAGCTATCCGAGAGATCATTTGCCTTTCATAGCCTGAGCTACACATGCAGGAGAAGCTTGTATATATTAGATTGTGTGTGTGTGTGTGTGTGTGTGTGTGTGTGTGTGTGTGTGTGTGTGTGTGTGTGTGTGTGTGTGTGTGTGTGTGTGTGTATGGGGGGTTGCTCTCCTCAGCTCTGCTTTTCATATAATTGAGAATTCATAAACATCCTGGCAATAAGTCAGCCAGAAAATGTATGAACACTTTATTTCCCAGCATCCCCCACTCAACTTTTTCATGTCACCTTGTGCAGATGCTGAATGAGCGTCACGTGATGGTTCGCGTAGGCGGAGGCTGGGAGACCTTCATAAGTTACCTGCAGAAGCACGACCCCTGCAGAGGACCAGTTGGCAGGTCTGAGGTCAGGGTCTGTCGGGACAAAGCGAAGCCACCCAGTTTGAACATCTCGCCTGACAGCTACATGGTGGTCGGCGCCCATTACCGCAGCAAGAAGTAGACTTACTTTTGTTTCTGGCTCCGGTCAGCAGCAGTGAACACTCACTTAATTGTACAGAACTATACAAGGTCAATGATGTACTTCAAACATGTACTTCAAATCCATTATACCTCAAGTTTAAGAGCAAATCAGACTTTTTCTATTTAAAAGCAGAGATAAGACTCTGGATATCACCTGTGTGCCGATGAATAAATTATTCAACCTCAGGCAACAACGTGACAGTGAAGCTGTATATTCCAGTTTTGTGTAGTACACAATCATGTCATTGGAGTTAAATTATACTGTTTGAGTTGTCCTCTTATAGCAGTAGTGTTAGTAAAGATGGTAGTAAGTGATAGTAACGATAGGTCTATGTGTTCGTGTATCAGAGTAGTTTGAAATTGTATGTTTGAGCTTTTGAATTTTGAGTGACCAGGTTTGTTCGTGGAAAACTGAGAAGTACTGTTTTAAAGATTTTAAAATGTTGCAATAATGTTTCTGTATTTTACTGGATAAAATCTGTTTGGATTTCTCTTTAAAATAAAGTTTATTGTTTCAACAAACTTCTTAAGGGCAAATCTGGCCAAACTTTGTTTAATTACAGCGTCTAATATTGTGTTTGTGTCATCATTCATCATTCATCATTTATTTTTATTTAGTAATACATGATGCAAAAACTGCTTGTGTGTATTTATTGTTTCTTTGTAGCAGCAAGTTTATCGTCTCAGTCCTAAAAAAAGCAAAGACACATAACATCAAGTCCTCCCTCTAGATGGCACCATGTCCTAAGTGACAAAAGGCCAAGCCTCACCTCTAAGCCTCTTTGGAGGACGGTGCTCTCCACACTGCTGTCATAAACAAAGCTTCACTCTTGTAAATGTTCATCTTTGACTGGACCTATGCAGCCCACAAACAACCTCATCCCCACAGGTATAAAAACACACACTTTCCCATTATCAGCCAGTTAAGGAGAGGAGAGTTTAAAAAAAAAAAAGAAGAAGTATAGGGGAGAAGCTGCTAAAGGAAATCTCCAACTTTAAAGAGGAAAACTCTGGGGGGAAAATAACACTGAAAATCACAAATAGTAATTACATGTTTTTTTTATTTCAGTAAAATAAATTAATTAAAAATGGACACAAGTGTTAATATTGAAAGAAACTAACTGTAATGAGATCATGCAAGACTGTAATGTCTTTTTAGTCCCCACACAACTTCTGCAGTGGATTGAACCAGTAAAAATGACTTGTAGAAAATAATAGCTGTGCTACTGAAACAAGTGCCACTTTAAATGGTGGCATCACAGGGCATCGCTCATTGCACACAGTACATTTCTAAATTCCTCATGAAACACAGGAAGTTGCCATTTGAGAAGGAATTTACAACAATTTTAAATACATCGTTACACTGTGCTGACTCCATCCTTTCTAATACAGTATTCTTTTTTTTTTTTTTTTGAATGTTGCTACTGTATGCTACTCTTTTTGTCCTGAAACTCAATCCGATCATATCCAAATCTTTGTTTTAATATCCAGATAATGTAATATAATTAGTATTTGACATATAGGGTTGCAAATATTTCTGTTATTACTTTTTGACAGAGTTCTGCACACGTACAGTAGGGGCACATCAGCACTGGGAAATTCCAATTTTCCCACCAAGAATACACAAACAAGTTAGTTGTGTGCAATTGTGCTTCGGTCCTAAAAACCCATTATACTTGCACCATTTACTTGTACATTACACTATACTGCTTACAGTAATACTTGTATTACCGGGCATCAATTTGGGTGTAAACTTTATAAAACTAAATCACCAAACAGTATTGCATTCTGTAAGTCGTAGGACATCAGAAAACACACCGACTCAACAGTCAGTGTAATGACCATAGATATAAAATTGTTTTGTTTTCATAACCGTATTTTAATTCACGTCCTTGTTACCTGCTAACCCTTAACACACACCATGATATAAACCCAAACTGTAAAAGACACAACGGGGTGCTTATTACATGCTTTAGTCATTTTGCTCCCATTTCTGACCTTGCTAACGTACAATGTATAACTCCACCTGCTCACTTTTAAAAGATCCAGCAAAGTGCAAAGATTAAACAAGACACTAAAAATGCATTTTTCAACCATGCCTCAGTTAATTTCCTCGACTTCTGTACGTGTTTGCCTCATGAGGAGGTTAATGGTGACGGTGAAAGGACTGAACATCACATACAGTGTTGTCAACACACATTATAACAACTTTTTTTTTCCTAAGAAAGTTAATTGACATAGCTGATAACATCTCTCATAACTCATCTCCAGCAATTGACGTTATAAAAAACTTCAATACACATGGCTGTAATATTCTTGAATCATGAACTTGTAGTGAAAATAAAAATTGAAAATAAATTCAGTTTGGTGGGCAGGGGGATAAAAACAAAACTATCTGCTGTGAGTCATCATCCAAAAGTATCACCAATTGAACTGTTTCCCCCTTTTCACTCAACATACAAACCTGCTCTGTTCTGTTTTCAAAAGCTGTTACTGTGCCCCCGTCCTACATATGATGGAGTGTATTTTGTAAGTTAGTACACAAAACCTACTGTTTTTTAACTGATGTGTACTAAGAACACATGATTCAAGTTGAACTGGTAATTTGAAACACTCCCAATTTTAATCAAAAATGTTATTGTTTGTTTTTTTTTACAATAATTAATTACTCCTTTTTTACCCTTTTTCAAAAATGAAGCTACCTTCGTCCACATATAAAAGTTGTTGTTTTTTTATTATGGGACATTAGTGTCCATTAATGCTTAGAAAAGCAAGACATTTTAATACTTGATTTGATACGTGATTTTACGTGTACTTTATTTTGTAATTTTTTAATGCATCAAAATTTTAAAAAATTAATGAGATTATCGTGTGTATTTGGAACACAGCTTTTGGTGTACAATGCTGCATTCAAAGGCTTTTCTAAATTATTATTTGTGCTTTTTTTCCAACATTAAATTAGGAGGTATTTTCAATCCAACAATTAAATTGCAGAAGTATGGAGTAATGGAATATCCTGCCATTTGTAGCATCTGATGGCTCAGTGTAATGTCACATCATAATGTACTGAGATTTGTATTGTAAATGTATTTTTCTAAATTGTCATGATGGCTCCTGTAAGTGTTGTATTACATGCTGATTGATTGCTAATAAACATCATGAAACATGCCATGAGCCTTAACTGAATGTGCCATCTAACCTTCATGTAAAAAAACAAAACTATTATGACATAAGGTGATTTCCCATGGCTGCTTGTTTCATTGTTTCAGCCGTTACTGAGCCAGATTTGAGTCAAGACAGGACGACACTTCTCCCCTCGACCCTTGTGTGATGTCACTATGTTAGTGTAATAAGTGCAGATGAGGATTCAGAATTCAGCTTGTGCTTTCATTTTAAGTGGGATCACTGAAAATATTGCATTTTTTGCCCTAAAACTGCTTCACTAGCTTGTATTGAGAGTATTACACAAAATTCTGACCAGTATTGAGGGTAAACAATGGAGCAATCAAATACTTTACCGCAGTTTGTTTTCTTGTGTTGCTCATGTCAAGTTATGATTCAGTTGTGAGCAAACAACTGGATCTGAAAGAGCAGTAACAGAACAGCGGCATTAAGTCACAGCTCAGCAGTTACCGTGATTTAATGCTTTCTTTTACTTCTCAGCTCTTCTTTTCACTCTGTGCCACAAAATACCTTCATGTTGCTGAATCCAATAATGGATTCATGCTCTAAGAACCCTTTTTTTAACAATGTGTGAAGCGGCAAAGCTTACTTTAGCACACATTTCCATACTGTCAGCCATCATTACTTCTAAACTAAAGAAAACAAACATTCAAAAACATTCTTATTCAAAATCTACTTCACACAAACAATGATTTGGATCTACATAGAGATGCATTTTGTACATATAGAATCTTTAAAGAAGCATCAAACGATTTGTTTTTCAATGCAAATTAAGTTCTGTGTATTTTATCATACTGACCACGCTGCTGGATCCATCGTGTGCTCTGCAGAGACTGTAGACGTCTACCCTGGGGCTAATGTTTTGATATCAGTAAGTGTGCTACACTAAAGATAAGCAATGGGCAGTCAACGCCAGATTTTTTTTTTTTTTTCATTACGAACAACAACACAGCACACATCACTCGACTGAAAGAGGAATGCTGACAGAATGCTCTGGCCTGATGTTTGTGTGGTTGTTCCGTTTGGAGGATTTCTCTCATGATTCATCCAAAATAAGAGAGCATTTGTGGAAAAGCTGGTGTGTGTGTGTGTGTGTGTGTGTGTGTGTGTGTGTGTGTGTGTGTGTGTGTGTGTGTGTGTGTGTGTGTGTGTGTGTGTGTGTCTCTGTGTGTGTGTGTGTGTGTGTGTGTGTGTGTGTGTGTGTGTGTGTGTGCTTGTTTGTGCCTGCGGGAGTGTGCTGTATGTGGCAAATGCATTTAAGAGAGCACCATTTTAAGACAAATTCTCCTCAGAGAAAACAGTCACCTTTATATCGCCGTAAAGTCAGCATGTCAAAAATCAGAACCAAAAAAACGTCTTATTTGTGCTATGAGAGCGATGCCCCAGTCATACGTTAAGTGTTGGTGTTCCTGGAGTTCCCTCAGGGTTTTTCGAGAATAGGTGTGTGAAGTTTGTTGTTACTTTGCTCCCTCTGTCACAACTCAGGCACACTGAACACTGAGCGAGGATGGCGATGTCAAGGGTGGTGTGAGATGGTGATCAGACAAAAAATTGTTTCAGAGTTAAACATCACGGTTGGAAGGGTGTGGTTTGTGCGCTCTGTGGGTCAGTCGCTTCACGGCGCCTCCGTCCTGTCACACGGTTCCATTCTCTTGCCTCGGCTTGTGGGTTGTTGTGCGAGCAGGTGTGCTCAGGGAGGGGGCCAAGGTGCAGAGGAAGCCAGCCAGCAATGTGAGACCGAGGCCCCCCCAGGCACAAAACATGGACCAGCCATAGCCATGGCTAATGTCCTCAGGTAGGCCGTACATGTAGCGGGGGTAGCGGGATAACTCGAAGTTGATTCCTGCCACACATGTGCACAGGGAGATGATGCAGCATGTTCCTAAGTGAGCAGAAGAGAAAAACAGTAATTATTCAGTTCCTTCATGTACTGAGCATCTTATTGCAGGACAAGAATCATGTTACTGCAGGGCATTGATCTACTGTCTCATCTTAACCCCAAAATGCTCTCAGCTGTCACCGACTAAATAAAGAAATTGAATAAATTGGATTTTGTATGCATGCTTGCGTGTAGATATGAGCATATGTGCTCTCACAGTACCTCCCATGAGAAAGAGTAGCCCAGCTACATATTGCATGAGGTCATGCTGCTGGCAGCATCCCAGCACTCCAATGATCCAGCCAAAAAGAATGATGGACACAGCCATGCCCACAAAGCCAGCCGTCATTCTTCTTAGATCTGCAAGCAGAGGTCAAAATGTAACTTACAGGTACTGAACAGAGAAACTGGCAACTATTTTTAAACTGGAAATTAGTCTGCAAAGTTAATGCCATGAACAAATCATTTTATTTATTTAAAACCCTGGAAAAGGCATTGAGCGAGAACCCTCATTTTTACATGTAGGAGTCCCAATGATTACAGTATCTCAAAGGAACTACTAGGAAATTTTAACTGTTGTAGTCATTTCCCTCATAATGATATATAATGATAAAACGGAATTAATCCAGCAGTCCAGTGACGCAGCAATTGACAAGTTGTATCCCTGAAGCTACACTAATGATGGTTGAGCATCAGTTTTCTCACTGTTCTACCACTGAGCAAACAGGTAACTTTAACATAAATATCATTATTTTAGATGAACTGTCAACCAGAACAGATCAGCCAGAAGAGAAAGAAATAAAGAAATGAACATGGTGACAGAAACTTCATCTGCAACTTGTTTGATTTATCAATGAATTGTAAAATTGCCACAAACTCACTGCTTACAGCTTCTCGAATGAGAACAATTGCTGTTTTTTTTTAGCTTTTCAGCAGACAGAATCTCTTTGGGTGTTGGACTTTTAGTCATATAAAATAATCAAATTTGGAATGTCATCTTTAATGCTGGAAAATAGTGATGGTAATTTGTGACTGTTTTCTAGATATTTAATAGACCAAACAATTAATAAAGGAAATAATTGGCAGATTAATTAATTAATTAATGGGGAAAAAATATAGCAGCCGCATCAGATCCAACAATCCAAACAACAAAACTGTTCCAAGTGTTACACTTTATTACACATTTGAGACAGTTTCTGCTTACTGTAGATTTTAAGGGCAGTAGTATTGTTACTTTGTACAGCATAATTTTGTAATGGATGATAGCAGTAATAAGTATAGAGTTAGAACTGTGTTCCTAATATTTTGTCTGCTGCATTAACATACATGGGAGGGACAACATTTTAGGAACACTTTTTAATATAAGCAATGCACATAGTACACCACCATCACCCACTGTGGCCTCAATGATTAACATAAAGTGGAATTATCACCTTTCTGACAAAACAACAAAACTGAAAATGTATAAGCTTCATAAAAGTAGAATTTATGTCAGAGCTGTTGTATTGGATTGCATTAGATTGCACAGGTGTTCCTAATAAAGTGCCCAGGAGGGTCATATTAATAACACTTGACTGATGCTTTGGTATAGTATGTTTCACAACAGCATCCAATTTAAAATGGAAACAAATCAGGCACATCTCTGCTGAAGATAAAACAACACAGCGAGAAGCAATACGATAAAAGTAACCGTACATCACACAGAAAACTGTTACTGACCAATCCAAGGTGAAAGAACTCCTGCACCCTAAAGTGAGAAATAAAAGCTTATCCCTGCATTTAAAGGAGAGATACATTTAAGAGAAGACACATTGATCTGTGTGGCTGTATGTCCTCTTTATGAGCAACAGCTCACTAATAGTGATGACATGATAACCTCTGATCATGAGTCTAGACGTGGGAGAGATGAGCTTAGAAGGTTAATTATATTTTCCACAGCAAACACCCTGCTATGCTTAATAAGTAAAAAGTATAATCGTCCAGCAACGAACAGGTAAACAGTGAAAAGAGGTTAGCATCATAGCTAAGTTTCAAGTTTTAAGTTAGAGCTTCTTCACCTGTAGACGAAAGACAGACTCCTAATTTATGGAGCATTGGAGGAAATAACCGAGGATAAGAGGGGCAAGAATTTATTTCATTAGTTCTACAAAAACAAAACTCCTTCTCCTTGTTCTCCAGCTTTGAATAAGGAGACTTCAACTTAATCAATGGCCATTATCAGCTGGTAGAGGATGGACTTTCATTTTTTTCTGTTTTTTCTGTCTATCTTTTCCTTTTTCATTACTCAAAGAGAAAGATAATTGAGCACAGAAGAAGCAGAAATCAGAAAAAATAAACATGGCTGAACAGAAAAGATACAAAGAAAAACTAATCAGTGACTGAACCAAAAAGTTCCACAACTCCAAACACAGAGAAGCACATTCAGACTTACGGAGTGCGTGCCATTCATCCTGTCGTATGGTCTTTGTGATGTTGACAGGTAAATTTCGAGGGAGGATGGACGAAGAGTAGTGATACTTGACTGGGGTACATCTTTGAATTATCCCTGGCAAAAAAAAGGAAATAAAAGCAGACAATCAATAGTTGGAACACAAATATCCTTAATTTAAGAAGAGAAAAATAAGTATAAATCTCATTCTGAACCTTTAACACATTTGTGGGATTATCAAATAACACACACACACCCACAGTAGAAAAGCTTCATATTTATTCTATACCCTCGCTGAGTTTTGATTTTCTGAGTAAGTCTTATTAACCTAATGTTCCCAACCTCTTTTCATTCTTAATATGAGAGGATAAGGAAACAATATGGAATATGGATTATTTTACCAAAGGGTATACAAAGAGCTTTAAATGCATATTTGCTATATTTACTTGATGGTCAGTAAAGTAAAGCAGACACAATTATGTGGTCCAGCTTCTATTCTATATGGAAAAAGATGTTATACTTTTTTATCAGTACCCCTGCACCATTTTTGTAATTTCATATTTAAAGGTAATTTCTACTATACTTTGCAAATGTTACCGACAATTGGAACTATGTTAGACATCATTCTTTCTTTCAGTGGTTATAAATCTCACATAATGTTTGTCAAAGCTTTTGTGAACCCCGGACTTCTGCTATTCTCTGATTTTAAAGCCCTTTCCTTCTAAAAGTCAGGTTTGGGATCTCCTAAACTTTGATCTCCTGGTTCTTTGTTAATGACTCCCACAGCTACTATTGAAGACAGATGTTTTTATATTGGGGTGGTTCTTTGACTTCAAATATTCCATGTTTTCCAATTGGAAGGTGTTACAACAAAGGCAAAAACCAAGTTTCAAGACAGAACATAGCACCACCCAACTTGAAATGTACCCAAAACTGATTTTAAACAAAGCATAGCCCACCTTACAGTTCAAAAATCAGTGTTCTTATTTGGACTATCACCTGGATCACATCTGTTTTGAATGCTGATTCCCACCAGGCAAAACTTTCCATCTCATGTTGAAGAATAACTACAAGTAATGACGTGAGTGACAGACAGTGTTTAAGTTCAAACCTGCATAGTGTTACATTACAGTAAGTAGTATTTCACACCGGCCCAAAATACAGTTTTAAACACTTAAAAACATTGTCACTGACAGTGACAATTTGCTGTTTATAGCTGTAATGTGCTGTAAATGTGTTAATTTAAGTGTCAGTGTGTAAGAATTCACATCAGCAGATATAGTTTAACACAGAAAAATATTATTTTTCTTATAATTGCTGTCACAACAAGACAGACATCAAACAACTTGTGTACCATCAAACTTCACAAATTAGAAGACTTGAGAAAATAATTTACAACAATCATGTTTCACGATGAGAAGTCTTCAATTATTAAACATTTTACAGCTTTTATCTTCGTACTGTCTGATTCTGAACAAAGTTGTGTCAATTGCATCAACTGAAAGCTGTACATTTATGGTTTGAATGTAGATGCACTGACACAAGTTTAAATAAGAAATGCCACACATTTCTGACTTGCCTTTGACGTCTGATCTCTCTTCATGGACTGAAGAATAAGCATTCATAAGCATAAGCATAGCATAAGCATATACTCTAAAACCTTTTCAGAGCTATTTTCATGTTCATTTAGGTGCAGTTATGTGTGATTTCAACATCATATCACTTTGACATGTGTACAAGTTCATGTCATTTTACTTGTGCAAATGTCAACGTATAGTGAATGTGGCAATGAAAGGGAGAGAAAAGATCAGACAAATGCTTTTATGTTTTTTTCACTTTGTGAAAACAGCAATTTGTTTTTTATAAAGGCGGATCAATGTCCATTATGGTTGATCTCTGCATAGTTTTCAGTGTCAATATTGGCACTAAACATTCATATACTGTATTTTTACAACTAAAAGTAAGTGTAAAGTGTAACAGTAAGTGAGTAAATTGTTTAAAATCAAGTGTTGCTTACATTGCATGTGCATTTCCATTACTACTAAAGCTAATAATGAATGGATTACATCATAACTTGAATTGAGTAAAATTCAAATCTTCACCTACATTGTGGTTGTTTGGAGCACAGCATGATGAATAAGGTGCTGTGGTGCTAGTAGTGGCTCTATTCATTATTATTAAAATGGATAGGTTCACAGCTATTAAAGACTGTCTTAAATGAACATTGAAACACATTTTTGATTGCTGTAATCCTTCCTCCTGTTCATACTTACCATTAGTAGATCCCATCGAAATGTGCTTACAATTGAAGTGACAAGGGACCAAATCTACAGTGCTCCTTCTGTGCAAAACTGTATTCAATCATTTATCTGAAGATATCACGAGGCTTCAGCTGTCTGAGTTAGTCAAATAAAGTAGATATTTTCCACTTTACAGTCTTTCTAGTAAAAAAACAAATCCCTTTTTGTGTCTCCATGGACAGTGTTCAAATCATTGTAACAAAAAGAGGGAATTTGGCACCAAACAGACAGTAACTTTGAAAGATATTGAATTGCTTTGACTAATTTGGAGGACTGAAGCTTCACATCAGCTTCAAATAAACTTTTAAATACATTTTTTGCACAGGAGGAAGCTTGTGGATTTTGTTCCCCATCACTTACATTGAAAGTGCATTATGAAGGGATCTTCTAATGGTCAGTATGAACAGGATTAATGACAATAGCATGAAAAAT